>NC_135392.1:12162500-12512500 GCF_051989625.1 Stigmatopora argus | reverse complement strand
TCTGAAAAAAACACCAAATACAGGATATTGGATTGGAACAACATTTTCATTTGTTCTAATTTGCCATCTATTAACAAAGTAACAAATAACTAGTGGTTTGATAGTACTAAAATGTGTTTAATTGTACTAAAATTAGACAGATTTCGTGGAGGGGAGAGAGAGTAACAGAGAGGGGGGGGGACTTTTTGCACGGCTGCTCTATTGGATGAGGTTTCTCAATAATTTTACGTCAATTTCAGATCACTTGCAGTCCATTTTCGGCAATTCTGGGAGGAAAAAAAACATCCGTGCCTAAATAGAAAAATGCCCATAATAGAAAAATCCAAAACAATTATTCACTTCATCACTGGCAAATGCGCAGTGCAAAAAAATGTTAAGATACCCAAATAAAATGGTAACTCGCTAACTTCCACTGATGGTGATACAGGTCCAACCCATTTGAATACATCAAATTATATAGCAGTTATATAGTCCCCTTTTTATTTATAAATTAATATTACTACTGAGGGACTGTGCGGTAACCTCAGTCTCAGTCGGCAGAAGGTCCGCACCTTGTGGACTTCCTGTGTGTGGCTCCAGTTTTTTTTACCTAGGTCTACAATGTCTTGTGTGTCTTGTGTCTGTCTCGCTACTGCAACCAAGAAATTTCCCGAATACAGGATGAAATAAAGTTCTAATCTAATCTAATATTCAGTCTTTCCAAGGAACAAACATCTTTTTCGTCCTCAGTTTTGGGTTATTTTCAACTCGTAAGAAAGTGCTTGATTCGATTTGCAGCAGAAACCACATTTTAAATATCATTATAGACCAATATTAGATTTATTCAAACAAAACACCCCAAATTATGATCCCCATTAAAATACAGTTTATTGTGCAGCGATAGCGTAAAGTGTGCCGTTAATCTTTTGAATTTTGACACGAGTGAGTGCGTCAAAAAACACTTTGAATCGTGAAAAAAAAATGCACAACGCGCCTCCTCTCAAATGACATTGGCATGCCTCGTGTCAACTATTTAATGGAGGCAATTAAAAGGTACAATTAACGCCGAGGTCTTCTTGCTTGAAATTGCATGAAAATCTGCCATCTGTTTCTCGACGGCGGGAAAAATGTTCTCCCCGGACGGCTGTCGTCTCTCATTTGAGGAGCAGGTCCAATCCCGCTTGTAATTCTGTTGCGTTGAGCTTCCTCCGTCACCGCGATGGAGACGAGTTCCGCCATAATACGTAGCAGCGGAGTGGATTTCCCCGCCCCCAAAAAAAAGAATCCCGCCGGAGCAAAATGTAGTTTTGCTCCTAATCTGATTGACTGAAAAACAAAGAGCGCTTGACAAGCGGGTTATGAGCAAAGTCATCTGAGCTTTCTGTGCATAACCTACTTTTCACCAATCAAATGCATTACATGCTTTTCAAAGAGCTGCTCTCCCTTTAATCTATCATCTATGTTTCATTAAAGTTGCAACCTTTTTTTCATTTTTATTATTATCATTTGCGTGCATGTGGAGGCGCATCCCCTCCTCAGACAAGCTCCGGCAATTAAAATGCGTAAATAATCTAGCTGGAGGATTTCACACACGGGCCGTCGTGTTGACGGCGAGCAATTCGCTGCCTTTGATAATAGGTAATGAGCTAGCGTTATTATTCCGCCGCTGTGTTAATTGCTTTCTGTACTTTCCTGCTTGGACAATGCCGCTTCTGATAAGGGGAGGTGCACCTTTGGTACGTCTGCGGGAGGTGTTTGTGTGCTGATTGTGGAGGATTTAAAAATAAATAAATGCATAAATAAATAACAAAAATTTAAAAAGCCCTTCACGTTTTTTGTCAAATTGAAGCTCCTCAACTCACTATGTACAGTTGTACCTCTACTTACGAAATTAATTGGTTCCAAGACTTTTTTTCGTAACTTGAAAATTTCGTAAGTAGAGGTGTACTTTATATGTAAATTATTTAATTCGTTCCACGGTCCTCACACAACTTCCAACGAAACCCTTTAAAATTGGTCAAAGTGTCCCAATTTTGTATGAAAGATATGAGGAAGCACACAAAAATGAGAGAAAATTATAAGGAAATGATTTATTAATGTCTTAAAATTTATAAAGCATATAAAAATGTGCCCTGCGCCACTGAAATATCTCCCTCCGTGGCCATTATAGATGTAATACCCGTATTTGTCCGCCAGATGGTGGCAAGAGCCCGTTCTACCGTGGCCGAAAGCCGTCCACTTTGTAGTACATTTTAGACTTTTACGTGTGCCCTGTGTGTGTGAAAATACGTGCCACGTTGCATTTTATGGTTTTGAATCGCTTAATAAGGGAAATTCTAAATAAAATAACGGATAAGGAAATGCATTTACTTTTTGGGGAAATTCGTAACTTGGATCACTTTCTTAAAATTGTAACCTGTAACTTTCGTACCTAGAGGCATTCGTAAGTAGAGGTATTACTGTATTTCCTTTGCAGCAAGATGCAACTGTTATTTTAGTGTCTGCGTGTGACTCGGCATGCTGAGTCACCCTGTAATTCAACAAAAAAGGCAGCTGGATGGTCTCAAGCATGGTGCCACTTAGGAACTGGAGCCATGTTTCATTACTGTAATAGTAGTAGTCGTGTAGTATTTTACTAGTAGTAGAATCAGTTGTTTAGGTTTGCAAACAAAATTCCTCCACTGGGCTCGTACAATTTCTTCAGATTGTCTTTTGTAGAAATAAGTAGCAAGGAGGATTTAGGGGAAATGTATGAAATCCAAAATGTACGTACTGTCTTTAATTTCACTAATACGGAGTGAAATTCCGTAAAAGTTCCATTCAAGCCCCCAGACTTGTTTGTGTCCTTGACCAGCTTTTCTCAAATCTCGTGAAACAAAAGGCTGGCAGTCTTGTAGCTTATTAAATGTGATTTCCTGCTTTTTCCCCAATCCTTTTGCTATCTTTGGACTGCTGAGCGTCCGCCCGGTCTTCGCAGTAGAAACACCAGAGTGTCTGGGAAATGCTCTTGTTTTGCATCATTTGTCACCATTTCCTGCCATTTTATTGACAGAACAGCTCATCTGCCGTCAGTCACCGACGAAGCCGCGACAAATTGTTTTCGCGCTCAATTAATTTGCCGGGGAGAAAGTACCATCCAACAGCCGCAACATTAGGTAGCCAGGCGCAATCTAATAAGATCAGCAATGAGAATAACAAAGCCTTAAGTATTGGAGTCAAAATCCTGACATGATGGGCCCAACCAAATACAACCAACCACCAAAGCATTTTTAAATGATAAATTTCAGTTAGGTATTCTTCCAAGTATGACTAATGAATGAACGATGCATTTTTGTGACTAGAATGTGCAAACGGCAATTAGACGCAAGTTTTTGACTGGCAGTTAAAGTCAACTGCCGATCCTCCTTGTTAAAATGTCTTTCGTCACCAATGGCCTGGCTTGACTTTGCGTCCGCTTTTCCAACGACGCAGGCTTGATGGGAATCCCGTCGGACGCGTCGCAGCAGAGCCACACGTCGTGCTCCTATCAGCATTCGCCCGCGGGCGCCATCAGCACGCAGAACAACCTGTCCAACAACCAGGCCAACAGCCACTCCAACAACGGCGGCCAGGTGCCCCTGTCCCACCCGGCCCAAGTCCACGGCGGACACGGCTCCCCGCACGCGCAGCACCTCCCGCCGCACGCCGGCCCCCACAACCAGCATCCGCAGCATCCGCAGCACCCGCAGCATCCGCAGCACGGCCCGCACCCGCAGCACAACCAGCACCCGCAGCACAACCAGCACCCGCAGCACAACCAGCACCCGCAGCACAACCAGCACCCGCAGCACGGCCAGCACCCGCAGCAGCACCCCCAGCAGCAGCAGCACACGCCGCATCCCGCCCAGCACGGGCAACACGGCCAACACCCGCAACAGCACCAGAGCCTCTCCCACCAGCCGCATCCCACCCAGCAGCAGATGGGCTGCAACCCAGGTGACCCGCCTCGAAACCGCGTTCAGTTGCATCTCATATTAACTTAGCGCAAAGAAGACATTGGCGCGAAACAATAAATCATAGCATGATTTATCAGATGCGAGAACAAAGCCCAAGAAGCAGCCTTGGAAGTGTTTGTGCAGTCGAATGGCGCCTCCTAGTGGGCACTTTGCACATAAATTCTTCATGAATGAAGATAAAAAATACTCTGTAATAATAATAATAATACAATAAATAATAATTTAAAAAAATACTCTGCTAACTAATCAGTGTGTCGTCGACATTCCATTTTGCTATGACATTGTAAAATTATTTTCAAAAAGAATGACTTTTCCATAGAATATTTAAGACATCACGTCATTTTAAGTGCTCAATTTACATTTTGTAGTTAAAGACAAGACCCTTTTGTCAACACAACAACAAAACCAATCTCTTGATTGAAGTTCTCAACTAAAAACACTTGCTGTATATTAATTATAATTAGAGACGGTGAAATATTTGATGTACTATTTGTGTTTTTTTTTTTTTTGCAGGTTTACTTTCTGACTGGTACCCCAACCTGGACGCACTGAAAGAAAGCTGCCGCGTTGCCAGCAGTTATAACTGGGCCGATGTGGACCTGTCACCTTTCCAAGGTTGAATTAGTAGGCATTTTTCCATCCTGCTACGGCTAAAATAACTTCAGTTTTTCCCCTCTCAGGCTTACGAGAGAGCATGAGACAGGCCGAGTTAAACAACTGGTCGCTGGAACCCACGCAGATCGCCGACCTGTGCTCGTCCATCAATCAGTTCTTTGCCCGCACCGGCGTCATCCAGCCGCAGGGGACGGTGCCGCCCCCGCCGCCGCCGGCCGTCTGCCACGCGCCCATGCACCCAAACAAACCCAGCCAGCACCTCGGCACAGGTTGGACACCCGACACCGCCGTTGAATTGGCGGCAGCTGTCGCACTTGCTCGTCTTATTGGTACACGCTTGGATGATACTTTACAATGAGGGCACCTTTAGGAATTGTGCAGAAGGATTACGAGCGCCAAAATGAAAAAAAATTAACTCGTTGGCTGCCATTGGCGACGAAAAGCGTGTTCCATTGGTTTTAGTTTTGGAGGTAGTAACAAGTAGCGGACGTGGAAATAAGTTATTGTGCAGTTAATGGGAAAAAAACAACAGAGCCACTGAGTTTAAATACTCTAAATATTCAATATGTTATAATGAAATAATTATTGCATTGTTTATTGAACTATTTCAAAGTTTTTTATGCTAGATTTTTAATGTAATTTACAATAGCAGAGCCACCGAGTGAGTTTAAATACTCTAAATATTCTATGTTATAAAAAATATATATTATTGCATTATTTATTGAACTATTTCAAAGTTTTTATGTTAGATTTTTATGTACGGTATTTTTACGACTATAAGACGCACCGCATTATAAGGCGCACCCTCAATGAATGACACATTTTATTTTTTTTACCATATATAAAGCACACTGGATTATAAGGCGCCCTGTCTATTTTGGAGAAAATTTAAGACTTAAGTGCGCCTTATAATTTAATTTCCCGGATACGGGATGAAAACAGTTTAATCTAATCTAATATTGTTGTATTTCAGTGTGAATGTAGTTATTTACATTTACTTTAATTCAAATAAGTGCATTTAGATTTATGCATGATTATTTATAGTGATTTCAAGTTTTTTTTAACTTATTTTAACGTTGCCATTTTTTCATCAGTTATTTAAATGTTAAGTCGATAAAAATGGCTTGAAGAGAGAAAACACCATCATATCATGCAACTACATTCAATATAATCTGACATTTTCTTCAAAACACAGATAAACGGCTGTATCTTACATTCCTTCCATTTTTTTTCGCAGTAGCATGTAATAAACAGAATTAGTAATACATAGTTTTCAGTTTTTCATTTTCCTGTCAATAGTTTCAGAAGCAGTGCCCAATTCGCTGCCAGCTGTTTTCCAATATGACTTTGCTGTATCGGATCATATCACAATACGCATTGATTTCATCATTAACTCATTGGCTCCCATTAAAAGGCACCTACATAAGCATCATTCACTCCAAACCAAGAATAAAGTTTGACATGCTTTTTCTTGTCTTTTTCTCACTTTCTTTCCCCTTAGGAAATCTCTACATGGACTCCAGACAGAGCATGTCCATGATGGGCCCCCCAGGGTACCCTCACATGCCCCCCATGAGCAGCGCGGGCCCCACCATGACTGGTTAGCTAAAATAGACAGAAGCATCCATTGATGGCTAATGGACGAACAAATGGCCTGATATTGTTTTTTTTTCCTCTTCTTTCTCTTATTTCTCCTCTTGTTCCCGTCCCCAGGACACCACGCTCAGATGAACCAGCAGCACATGATCCCCAACAGAAACTTCCAGATGCATCGCATGGCGGCCGACGACATCCAGGATGATTTCGACTGGGACTCCATTGTGTAGCCTTCTCCTCCTCTTTTTTTCTCTCCCTTTTTTTTCTCGCTAACAAAAGAAGAGGCAGGAGGAGGTGGAAGCCACGGGAAAGGCAGGCAGGCCGGGCTCCAAAAGTCCACGGGAGGGGCAGGATGGAGGAAAAGAATGCCCCCCGACCCACCATCACCTCCTTTTAAAGGTGGGCAAACATTAAACGGGGATGCCCCGAGACGTTTTCTTTTTCCACAACCAGAAAAAGACAATCATTTTACCATGGCAGGATCAAGCCCCGCCCCCTTTCCTCACCATCCTAACCAGCGGCCTTCCAAAAATGACCCCCCTTCCCCCCTCCCGGCCCGTTTCTCTCCACTTTTAGCCACTCCGCCACTGTTCTGTGATTTGAGCTTGTGATTCTTCTTCTCGTGTTGGCGTCAGCTGCCTCGTGGATGAGTTTAGCCCTCCTTTTTTTATTTTTAAACTCGTCTTTTTATTCTTTCGGGAAAGACACGCAGGCCGCCCGCCTCTGGGGGTCGTGGCGGAAGAAGGCCCCCTTGTGGCTGGAGGTGATGTTTTGATTTTGAACAGGGTGTTTAAAACAAAAAAAATAAGTCTTTCGACCTGTTAACCATACAAAAAGCCAAGAAAATATGTGTTTGGGACAAAAGGCGAAATTCATGGAGAAAAAGTCTGCTTATTGTGGCAAAAGTTTATTTTTTTATTTTAATTTAAGTCATTAGGATGAGTGGGACAGCAGCAGAATACCAAATATTGATTTTGTTTTGAAAAGTGTGAGCGCCCTTGTCATTTTATCCAATAATTTTGGGCAATTTTACCCAACAAATATTGAGCTAATGCACATATTTTGACTCATTTAACTCATTCGCTGCCATTGACCGCAACGGACATCAAATGCATTATATTTGGACGGCTGGCGTTGAATAATCACGTTTCAGTGGTAGATGTCTGGAAGGGCTGACAGCCAAGTTCATGCGCTGCCAACCCTCCTAGTTTTTCCAGATAAATTGGACATTTACAAGTGTAAAACTAACGCAATTCAATGAATCTATTTGATTCATTTGCTGTCAATGGGGCCTCGTGAGTTAACATATTGAAGATGACTTTTCAATGGCACTTATGTAATATTGATTTGAAATTTTGCTGTAAGCACAACATGTTTTTGTGAAAAGCACAAAAATTTGAAAACAGGGTGATTGGCAGTTCTGGAAACTTCCATTTCAAACGTGGGATTAAAAATAGTGCAACACGTGCAAATCTTTAACACGAATGATTCAACTGACAATTTGATTCTTTTTAATCTGACAATTTGGGTGTGGTTTGGTTCTAGGAACTGTATTTCCTGATGAGCTAAAATGAACAATTGTTAGCTTTCTTGAAAAAATATTTGCTCACTGGCCGTGACTTCTATTGAAATGGAGCTGACGTCATGTTGTGCTCATTCAAACAGCAGACGACTTTCAGAAACTCTGTTTACGTCACACTGCGATCAATTCTACGTGACGTGACTGAATTTTTAACCTTCAATCAATGAACTCATCGGTTAATATGCTACGATTCCACTCTCAGGAATGGAGCGGAGTATCTCTTTTAATATATACGAAACCACATTTTTCTCTAGAAAACTCATCATCCATGAAATGGTACACGGTCGATTGGTCGCCGGTCTTTTGGTCGCCCGGAAGGTTATTGATAATTACCATTTAAATCGTTGCTCAAATTCCCTAAATACAAACTGCAAATTACCATTTAATCATACTTAATGCCCTATTAATTATTAGGCTAAAGAAAAGCTCCAAATTTCCCGGACTTTTATTGTTTTTTGTTGGAGAACTTGTTAAGACCCTGACTGACGTAGCTTCTTAAAGGGACAACGCATGTACATACAAACTCTTATACACTCACACGTCGGCTCAGTGAAACTGCTCATGGCCATTGTTGGCTTTTATTGATACGTAGACCGTGTTGTTTTACCTTGTTTTGTCGCCGGTCTTTTGGTCGTCGGTCTTTTGGTCGCCCATTGTCGCGGTCCGGGCGACCAAAAGACCGCGACCAAAAGACCGTCGACCAAAAGACCGGCAACCAAAAGACCGGCGACCAATCGACCGCACACGCCATGAAATGGTCTTATGAAATGTTTGCTTCCAACATGGCGAACTGTTCCTTTAACCCTTTATAGGCCAAGTGACAATGTTTAGTCATAAAAAAACACCTGGTGTCCACATATGTTTGGTTTAAAATGTTTAACTCATTGTCTGCCAATGATTATAAGTGAGGAGTGGCTACGATTGCTCATCTAACATTGAATTATCGCTGCCAGCCCTCCCTGTGAATACGGATTTACCACCTTGTGCCGTCAACAGCAGCTCATGAGTTCAATCAGTGCCCTATAAAGGGTTAAACCCTGGGAAGTGGAATCAGAAATTGCCATTTAAGGCTGAGGTTTTTGACAATCATTTTTTTTAAAGCGCTGATTTTGCTAATTGAAATTCTCCAGATTGTTTTGCATCTCACCTAACGAGCGCACTCCAATTTGCACCCACGACGAATCAATCCAATCGATCGACACCTTCGCCCATCCTGATTGTAAAAGCATACGGAGGTCAAGTTTGTTTCACGTCTTCCAGGTGAAGACGGAAAACAACTTCGATCTGGCTTAAAAAGGGGACAAAGTTAAGAAAAAAATGACTGGATCACTTTTTTTTATTACTTGAGAGACTGCGTGCGAGTGTGATTTAAAAAAAAATAATAATAATTTGAAAAATTAAAAAAATCGGGGCGGGTTGTAAAGGTTGTTTTTACCTGCCGCAGAGATTATTTGGGAGATTGGAACACATTTTTGAATGAGGAAAAAAAAATCCTGTTGGAATTGTTATTCAAGAGTAGCCATGATCATCCAAGTACTGTCAGTTGAAATGAATGGTCGTTTCCTTCAGTGCTGGTGTGTCGTCGTGCTTTGTACATATTTGTCTTTTCAATCACACCCCCGCCCTCTTTTTTCCTGTCTCTGGGGCCGGGGGGGTTCACGAAATAGACGAGGGAGGCGAAAGAATATTTTGTTATCGTCCGTTCGGAGGGGGACAGTATGTATATATCTATATTGTATATATGTGATGAAAATGCAATGGCTTTTTTTGGTGAGTGTGACACTACCTTCTACCTGTACTATGTTTCTACATTCAGTGTTTCAGTGTTGATAATATATATTTGGTTTGTGTTTCATTGTTTTTTTTCCGTCTTTGTCATTTTTCATTTGTTTTCCTCCGGTTTTCTCCCCTTTTTTAATTTTAAATTGCACGATTTATTACTTTTGCTGTCCGATGAGGTGACACAGCTACTCTTTGTATTCGTTTAGTGCTGTAAAGTGTTATTAGAATTGTCAATACCACCTGAACCCATACCTAAGCCCTCTCCTTGCCCAATATGCATGAATGGCACTTAAAAGAAATAAAATATGGTAACTTCACTGTGGAATTTTGTGCTCTTAGAGTCTTCTTTGTGATGATGTGGGACCACTCAAAAAGGCCGCTTATGACACATTTTTGTCTTTGATTACACTGGCTAACATTTTTTTCATTGTCTGTTACACGACTTTTTCGTCCTTAGATGTTCGATCCATTTCAACTGGAAGGCCTGCCGTTGATTCAATTACCCTGTCCCAACGGATTGGACATCTACTGGCATCAATGGCGGCTGATTAGTTAAATGATTTTACGCACTTTTTGGTCGTTGATTCCATATTTGCAATCATGTTTTTCTTTTCTATATGCTTTAGTTTTAGTATTGGGCATTGTTGAGAGGTATTTTCATGGTATTATACAGTTTTACAATGTATTTTCGCCCAATACCAGAAAAGTGTCATAGTTGACTTATTTTCATATATTGAGAACTGTGGGGGAAAAGTATTATTTTGCTTCATACTGTTATATTTTGGGTATTTTT
This sequence comes from Stigmatopora argus, assembly GCF_051989625.1. Lineage (NCBI taxonomy): Eukaryota > Metazoa > Chordata > Actinopteri > Syngnathiformes > Syngnathidae > Stigmatopora > Stigmatopora argus. The sequence continues at coordinate 12,502,158 of NC_135392.1, read as the reverse complement.
TTAAGTGCTAGCTTGGTACTCTAGAATCCTGCCAGGAGAAAAATGTCTCAAAAATTCCTCTGCTCTCTGGAAATTTGGTTAGACATTTGACACTGTGGTGCCATATCCTTTCATGTTTTTAACGCAATTTTCCCCAGAAATCAGTTTTAAATGATCAATGTCAAGTAAAGTAGCAGCAAAAAGTAGTGCACCGCTCTTTATTTTCATGTTGACATGGAAGGTACCAAAGTGCACCTTGAACGCATCACAGCCAGATTAGATGCTCGCTGTCCCAAATCTTCCCCCGGGGCGGGTGAGGAGAGGGCGGCGAGGCGGCCTGTGATTGGTCCTAAACCTCATCTTTCATTGTTGACAGCCAATCACAGCCGGAGACGAGCTGCTGCTGGCAGGCTGCTGGTGTGGTACAACACCGTGCGAGGCGAGACGAGACAACCCCGAGATAACAGCTGCACTGGAGGAAGAAAGGAAAAACTCTCGAGGTGAGGCCTCTTTTCTGTGTCTTTAGTGCAGGGAAGGCCGCTTTTAAGTTCACTTGACAGACTTTTTGACAGCACTGCTTTTCAACATCGGACACCTCCGCTAACTTAGCCGCGGAGTGATTTCTTCGCACTTGGGAGCTAAGTTGAGCTAGTGCTTTAGCATTGGGAGGCTAGTCGATGAGTGTGAAGGAGGAAGAAGAAGAGGAGAAGGGAGGGGGGCTTTTCTCCACTTTAATGCTCGTTATCAAAGTGGTCGCTAGGAGCTCCGAATGACACCCAAAGTCTCCTTCTGTAAACCTCTTGTTTTTATCGCTCGCCCCTCGCTCTCTCCCACCTCGTCCCCGAGCCCTCCCCCGCTCGGTGGCTCCTTGTTGAGGATGTGACCTTCCTGAGCTCCCGAAAAGCGTGAAAGCCATCCATCGGCGAGCCTCCACTTGATGGTGGCCTAGCGCGGCGAGCTAAAGCTAAACCTTGCGTCCGGCTCCTACTACCGCGTTTTGTGACGTCTGCCCTCCCCGTCTTTGTGCTCACCAGTATCGGGTATCGAATAAAAATACTCTGGGGACGACTGGAACCAAGCGGGCGCTCGCTTTGGGCTCCAGAATAACCAGTCGGTCAGGTTGTCAAGACGGGTGAATGCTAAGACGAGCTAGGCGGCTAGCACGGGACACCTCGGTGCTTAGGAGCAGATGGTAAACTTGTTTCTTCGTTTACCACTTTAAAAACAACTCCATTCTATTTCAAAGTCTTCATACCTAGTAGTATTAGAAAGTACTTCGTTATAAGTGAGAAGGTTGCTCGACAAGACCATTTAGACAAAACGCCATTTCATTAAAGTTGTGCAATCGTGTACAAAAAAAATCATTTATATTTCATACTTTGAATGATGTGCGAGCAAATAAGGAAATTGTGCATTTAGACGCCTCATGTTCAACTGGCTTTGAAGTCAAAGCCTCACAGTCTGCGATGAACTTTGAACAGTTTTTTTTTTGTCAGGAAAAGATAAATGGATCTTGGTGCTGTGCTCTCGTGACATCAGTATTCCTTGATAGTTGAATCTAAACACTTTTGGAGGTATTGTGTACTGTCAATTGGTGTTTTTAATGCGACTTTTTTGCTTCTTTTACTAACTAAGACAGTACATACTCTGAATACTACACATCACCTGAGTCAATGAGTTCATCATTGAGCAACCAAAACGTAACTAAGGATTGCAAACTCAAAAGTGACTGTTTCTGAGGTTAGATTATTCATCGGTCATAAATATAACTTCACAAAATGTCATAGTTTGGAGTTTTTGTGTTCATGTTTCAATGCCATTGATGACAATAGACTTCTAATCTATTTTGACTGGGAGAGGCTGTTGGCAACGGTTGCCATCAATGACATACACTGAAAGATGAACATTCCATACCAGCTTTCCAGTTTAAATGATATCTGTCAATGACGGATGATGACTTAAATGATAATTAGGAAGTAGCATTTCAATGTGGGGTTAAGGTTTCATTGTAGAAGTTTTAACCGTAGCTAGTGTTTCAAAAGTGATGTTTTGTGTAGAATCTTAGTCATGGATTAGTCATTTTACTGTCAATAGACAAACAAAGTTTTTAAAGAAATGTTCATTACAAAGGCATTAAACATTAGGCTACCGGGCCAGGTTTTGGGTTTCAAAATAGTCCTGGATTGTGTCTGTAAAATTGTTCCAGCAAAAACTTCAACAATATTTAAATTGAATCTTGATGTGGAATTGTATCATGAGTCGTCTGAAAGCACCCAAAGTCACATTGAAGATAATTTAGCTTGAATGAGCGAACGATGTCCGTCCAAGTCATTAGCCGCGTTCTCTAAGTGCTTGCGTACGGAATGACCGACCTCTCACAAACTCTTGCTGTGCTTTGATTTCAAATTAGGGCTTTGCAAAACCAGGTCACGCGACCTCATCACTGGTCGTAAATGTGGTTTACGTCACCTACTGATGTATAGAACGCCCGCTGTATCGGTCAAAATAGCACTTTAGGATGGACGCAATTGTAAAAAATTTGATGATAAAACCTATGAAATGGAAAAACTTGTCAGACAATTGGAAAAAAAAATAAAAAATATGACTATTTTGATTAGAAGTGACAATTTTTAATGAGGTAAACATACACATGGTCTCTCCATTGAAGTCATCCATGTTGGTGGTAAAACTATTGAAAAAAGCAGTAAACATTCCTAATCTTCTAAATGTCTCACTACATTCGCCAAAATAGTCGGAGCCAATCGTGTTGAAACAGCAAAGTGTCCGTGCGGATATACGACGTGCAAACGCGAGCTGTAAAAGCTACGTGATGCTAAGAACGTCCTCATGAAATCCTGGTTGCTTCTCACATCACATACTTGTTTTAAAGTTGCTCCCAGCTGCTTTATAAATAGCACGAATGCTTCATTCAACTTGACTTAGAAAAGCTTTGAGTGAGCCAAAGAAAAATAAGTTGGCGTTCTCCTCTTATAAACAACAGAAAAGTATCATTCTAATAACATGCATATTTTGACTGGTCTTGTAGTTCTACGACCAGGACCCAAATAGTCTTTGTTAGTAAATGAACAAAGTGGTATTTCCGAGCTCAGATACTTTTGCTTTGTTCCGTCCCAACTGTTTGTCAGGCTTGTCTTGTTTGTGTCCGCAGCCGGAAGAAAGACGCTAAAGACGAACCAGACGAGCTCATTGGGCCGACCCGCAGAAAAAAAACGAGTGGTGACAAAGCTGTGGAGGAGATGTGGGAGGGGGAAGAAGGCAAGTGGACTTTTGACATGTTTAACCTTCCATTATGTTAACACGAGCACTTCTGAAAGTGACGCATTATTATTCAGTTTGTCTTTGAAAAGTTCCGTCTGACGGAGCTCATTTTTTTTGTAACAACCGGTGACCTTTAAAACACATTGTAAAGTGTGATATATGATCACCGGCCGGTGTCAATCTGTTATTTAGCTGACATTCCGGATGACTGTTGACAGGTGTGAAGGAGGAGGAGGATGTGATGCCATTTGCCCAAGGAGCCTCCAAAGTCCCGCCCGCGGAAATGACCGACCACGGAAATTCGCAGGACGCGTCCCTTGACACGGCAAATGACGAAGAGGAGGAAGAGGATGCGAATGATTCTCAGGCACAGCAGCAACCGGCCCAGCGGCGGCCCGACGTCCCACCCCGAGTCGCCGGAAGAAGCCTTTCCCAGTCCCCCAGCCCCCGGGGGCACGAACAAGACGCCGACACCGACCCGGACTTTGACCCCTTAATGGAAGGGGATCTGCACGGGGATTCCTTCCCCTGTCAGCACTGCGAACGGCACTTCTCCACCAGGCAGGGTCTGGAGCGACACGTGCACATCCACGGCGTGGCCGACCAGCAAGCGCAACTGTTCAAGTGCCGATACTGTAGCAAGTCGTTTGGCTCGCAGGTGGGCCGGCGGCGCCACGAGAGGAGGCACGAAAGCGGCTTCAAGAAGAAGCCCAACTCCTTGGCCGGAAGCGCTCACCCGCTCCCTTTGGCGCAGACGGACGTTTCCAGTCCCGACTGCGCTAGCCCCACCGCTCACTACGGCGGCACGGGCCCGCAGCTGGCCGGAGTGCCCGCGCACCACTCCGAAGCCGCGAGGAAGGAATCGGAATCTCAGTCGGATCCTCCTTACGTTTTAGATGAGAATGGGGCATCCAAAGAACTGCACCCTTGCAAGTATTGTAACAAATCCTTTGGCACACACACCAACATGCGACGCCACCAGCGCAGAATACACGAGAGACACTTGCTGCCGAAGGGCGTACGCCGGAAAGGCACGCTCCTGCCGGAGGTGTCGGCGCAGCCGCGACCCCAGGCGTCGCCCAATGCCCGTCCCGCCCTCGTGTACATGCCCAGCGCCGAAACGGAAGACGAGGCGGACCGGGACGATTACGCCGTGGACATCTCCAAAAACATCTCTGAGAATTTGAGCTTCTACATCGACGGCAAGATAGTGTCCACCAGCGCGGTGAGCAGCTGCGAGGTCATCGAGGTGGACACGCGCTCTGCCGCGCTGTTCGGGCTGGATGCCGTCATCCTCAGCCCCAACCAGCTCAGTCAGGTGCTGAAGGTGGAGGCTCGAACCGGCGCCACCAAGCAAGCCACCGAATTCTGTCCCCCGTCCTCCAAACGGAGAACGTCCACCCCTCCTCTGCTTCCCAGCCTCAAAGTGGAGACGGAGACGGGGTCTTTCCCGGCGTCTTCGTCGTCCACGGCTTCCTCCTCGCCCAACCTGCTAGTTGGCGGACTTCTCCAGCAAACGGCGGATCCGTCGGGGTTTCCGCGGGAGAAGACGGTGTACCTGTCGCCGAAACTCAAGCAGCTCCTCCAAACGCAAGACGTTCAGAAGTCCATCACGCTCTTCACCGAAAGCCACCGGCTGGCGTCCCCGCTTTCCGTCACGCCGTTGCAGGGCTCCTCGGGCCGGTTCAAAAGACGAACTTCCTCGCCCCCGTCGTCGCTGCAGCTCACTCCGCCGTTTAGAGGGGAGGGCTGCAAGGTGGAGACGGTGAACTCGTACCCTCTCAAGGTGCCAAAGTTGGAGAACCTCAGCGTCTCCCCTCTCGGAAGCCCGGTGATGGATAAGAACGACGCCGCGAGCCTGAGCCCTGGTGGAAGTCACGTGGGACAAAGCTCCTCTGGCGGCGGAGGCGGCAACGCGTGCAATCAACAACCGTTGGACCTGTCAAACACTGTCAATAGAAGAAGCGACGGCAACAAGGTCGGCGCGGATTCGGCCCTCGACTTGAGCTTGCATCGGAAGAGTGGCGCCGACGCGGACTTCAAGGGAATCGCGGTGCCGCAGCTTCAAGTCAAGAAGAGAAAGCCCAACACCAGCATGCTCGAGAAGGTGCTGATGAACGAGTACCTGGGTTTGCCCCAGTCGACGGACGAGGGACCCTCGCCCCTGGCCAACCTCAGTTCTCAACCGCAGTCTCCCAACGTTGACTCCGCTCACCCCTCTCCTCCCTCCTTGACCCCCGTGACCATGAACCCTACGTCACCCGGGACCTCCAGCGTGACTTCCACGACGCCGCCTCCGCCCGTGCTGCCCACCATGCCCTCGCCGCCGCGAGCCACGGCCGGCTCTCCTCTCTCCCACCCCCCGGAATCGTCGGGACCGCGGCCCCTTCCCGTCCTATCGCCAAAGATGTCCCCGAGATCGCCGCAACTCCAGCCGGAAGAGGCGGAAAGTTTGTCCGCCGGCGATGACAAAGGCGAGGAAGAGCGGCATCCCTCGCAGAAGACACTGGACTCCCCAAACACTCCACTGCAAGACCCCGTTGATCCCCCTAAACCTTTAGAGCCCACTTCAGTCGGCCTGTCCGCCACCGAAGACGTTTCTCTGACGGGAGAAAGAAGAAACCTGCTGAATGGTGAAACTGACAGCGACCTCAACTCAGGAATTCCAAAGTCGGAAAACTCCGACTCGGCCGCGCTCTCGCCCCGGCCGGAGCCTTTAGCCCCGCCTTCGCCTGACCCGCCCCCATCGCCGCTGCCCAATAGCCTTCCTCAAATAAGCATAAAAGAAGAGCCCGAGAATTGCACCGAGGCTCTCGCCATCACCAACCACGTGCCTCGGGATGACGCCATGGCAGACCCTTCGCCTCAGGCTCTGGAAAAAAGAGCCGACGGTGCCCCCGCCGCGGAGAAAATGGACTCCTGTTACGGAAAGTCGTTTGTCTGCAACGTCTGCGAGAGCCCGTTCGTCTCCATGAAGGAGCTCGGCGGGCACATTCACCAGCACGCCGGCGATTGGCCCTTCAAGTGCGAGTTCTGCCTACTGCTGTTTGGCGAGGCGGACACCCTGCTGGCTCACCGGACCACGCTGCACGGGGTGGGCAGCATCTTTGTGTGCTCCGCTTGTTCCAAGGAATTTGCCTTTCTCTGCAATTTGCAACAGCACCAAAAAGATCTGCATCCAAATGACGCCTGCTCACACACTTCTGTGGAGAGCGGGAAACTCAGGCCGCAGAACTACACCGACCCATCCAGAGCCAAAGAAGAACTCGACGCCCCCCCGCCAGCGATAGCCGCTTCGGAGGACGCGCCGGAACACAATCACGCCAAACCCGCCGCCGCCGCCAAGGGAGAGCCCGACGTTAACGGGAACCACGCGGCGGAGGACGGAACAGAGGACCCCAACGAAGAGCTGTACACCACCATCAAAATCATGGCCTCCGAAGGCGGCAAGCCCAAAGGTCCCGACGTCCGATTGGGTCAGAATCAGCATTACCCCAGCTACAAACCGCCCCCCTTTCCCTATCACAGCCGTTCCCACGCCAACTCGGTGGCCTCGGCGACCAACTTCACCACGCACAACATACCGCAGACGTTCACCACCGCCATCCGCTGCACCAAGTGCGGCAACAGCTTCGACAACATGCCCGAGCTGCACCAGCACATTTTGGCCTGCGCCAACGCCAGCGACAAGAAGCGCTACACTCCCAAGAAGAACCCCATCCCCCTCAAGCAAATAGTCAAGTCTCCCAACGGGGTGGCGTCGCCCTCGGGGGGCCAGAGCGCCTTCCGGAGAATGGGCCAGCCGAAGAGGCTCAATTTTAACCAGGATGTGGCTAAAACAAAGATGAGCTCCCTCAGCAAGAAGAAAAACCAGCTGGTCCAGAAGGCTATTTCGCAAAAGAACAAAATCGCCGCCTCCTCGGCCAAGAAAGCCGCCGCTGCCGCTGCCGCCGCCGCCGCTGTTAAAGTGGAAGAGGAGCAAAGTAACGTCTGCCCCCACTGCAACAGGGAGTTCACCTATCAGGCCAGCCTGGCCAAGCACATGGCCTTCAGCTGCCCCATGAAGCCCGCCTTGAAAAAAGCCAAGGTAAAACTGGCGGGCAGGAAAAAGGAGGCGGATAAATACACCAAGAAGAAAGACGGTGAGGCGGCGCAGACGCAGACGGAGCCGGAGCCCAAGCGGCCGGGAAAGACGCGAGCCCGTAGCTCCGGCGCGGCCGAGCTCCCCGAACCGCCGCAGGCGACGAAAGGTAAAAGCGTTCAAAAGAGGCCCGCTTCGTTCCCGTCGGCGACCCCGGCCGCTGGCAAAAAAGCCAGAAAGGGCTCGGCAGCCGTCCACCCTCCGGAGGAGGACGTGGCGCAGAAGCAGCCGTTTAGGTTGCAGCGCATGGGCAGAGAGGCACCCAAGAAGTTCTCGGAGCCCAAGTCGTCGTCGCCCAAGAAAGACGAGCGTTTCTCCCTCCGAACGAGGGAGCGGCTCGGCGGTCCGGTCACCAGGAGCTCGCAGTTGGCACCCCCCGTCGTGGAGGCTAAATCCGAGGAAGCACCGACGCCCGAATTGAAAGATGCTTCGGTATGTCATCCCCGGGTTTTTCAAAGCAGGATTACAGTAATCACGATCGCTGACGTGACTATTTAATTGAATAACTCATTCATTCTAATTGTGGAAGTCTAGGCCAATTAGGCTTCAAAGTTCTTGCGAAAGACCAGGCCCCTTTTCTGATATTTTTCTAATGTCAATAGATTATAAACTAAAAGATCCAAGTTTTGATGAGCTCAGTTTAAACATCAATATTCATGATGACACAGCAACAAATGTTAGCGTTTCTGGATTAGAAGCTTGCTGGGACTGCAAACGCAAATGCCAAATTTATTTCAGAGAAAAATAATAATTCAATCACATTCATTTGACCAACTCTTTTTTTTCATAGACATCGAGCCATTGTTTTGAAAATGTTTTGACGCTATCATGTGATTCGCTCCTTCAATCATTATTTTTCTGCTTCCAGGAGTTGCTAATGAAGTAACCCCTGTTGACCTCTTTGGGTTCCTGCGACATGGGATCGACTGCCTTGCCCTCTGTTTTTTTTTCTTCCACTTGTCATACGAACTAATCTGAGCCAATATTTTGTGTTTAGCCAGCTTTGCAAAAAAAACACTCTAAATGGCAGTGGGGTAATATTTTTATATGTGTGTATATATATATATGTATATATACATGTATATACATGTACATGTATATACATATACATGTATATGTATATACATATGTACTACATGTATATACATGTACTACATGTGTATGTACATGTACATACATATGAATTATGAATATTTGTAAAATATGCGTCATTACTTGACCCAAAACAGTAACATTAGGGCTCTGTCAACGCTGATCTATTGCAAATGGCAATCACGCATCAGTTAGGGAAACTCGCTTATTCCTCGGTTGGGTTCTTTTCGGTTGTTTTGGGGCGTTTTGTTTCCAGTGGAGTTTCCTAATGCATGTGTTGAAATATAGACTATAATCTAGACGAGGTCAAAAGTTGCAAGTTTCTTCCAGCGGCCGCCGGCTTCAGTTCGTTCTTCTGTTTTCTTTCGCAAACTTTTGTACGTCGGGTCGCAACTGTAGTGGTCTTATCGTAGAACTTGTTCTTTTGGCTTTTGACTTTTGTGGGGGAAAGAAATATGGCAGTTGACTGCAACTATTGGTCCTCAGGAATTGTGTGTGTGTACGGATGGACAACTCTTAATTCCGCCGCTCTGGATTTTGACGACATCTCACGTTTTTACTTGTCTGTTTGTTGATCCGACGCTAGCAGGTGATTCCAGTGGTCATGTTTACGTGGCCCGCTCGCTGAGTCATCAAGCAACGATTTAGATCTTATTGATCCTTGACAAAAAAGCATTTAACATCACTCGCACGTCCCTGCAGCACTTTAGAATGGACTGCCAAATTGTGGAAAAAGATTGGCCTCACCAATTGATGAACAATGGAATGTATTCATCACTTTTTGTCATGTTAAGAATTGCATGGTGGAAACATTTTGCGGCAAATGTAACAGTATCTCTTGTTCCAACATTCTTTGTGCGTGTGTTTTTTTTTTTTTTTTGTTTAATTTTTTTAAATGTAATTTTGCTCGAGAGCCATGCCAACACAATGTAACAAAATGAATGCCGGTGACCCTCCAAACATGTTTTTTATAAATACTTCTCCTGTGTATTGAGCACAGATGCTGTTCGAAACACTTGTAGCATGTACATGGGAAAGTTAATTGAACGCTATGAATGAAAGCTAATTTATACTTCCACAATGAATCGCAAGTGTTTTGCCTTGGAGCATCCATGGAAAAGTTGTGTTTTAACGATGAACAAACATTATGAATGACCTCAAGTAAAATGTATAATTTACCCAACAAAAGTGCTTTATTTCCTACTGGTGACTGTTTATATATAGTATATATATTTTAGCCATACATAAAAAAAACAGCTTGCCATTGGTTGCACCAAAAAATAACTTTACAGTAATGGAGAATCTTGGTTGTAAAATACATAAAATTACAGTCATGAACTCTTACCAAACAAAATATTTTAATTGACACGGGGTCAGATTTTAATAGTAGCATTTTAGCATTATTCTGATGCATTTCTGCAGTATTAACAATTTAATTTTTTTTATAAGGTCATCTTTAAACCTTTTAATCAGTACCATTTGGATTGTTAATTAATTTGCTATGTTATGCTCAGAAAAAAAGGAACGATACTGCCTCCCCGTGGCTATTTGTGATATTCCTAGCTCTTGTAATTGTGCCCCAAATACAAACGTGTTTTTCAGTCAAATCTTTTTCATCCTTCGGCCACATCATTTCAGTGTTCTTTATTGCACTGTTTGGTGACATAAGTCGGTGAGTATTATCTAAGTTTCACTCATTTTTATTTGCATGATACCACTTTGTAAATAAAAGCGTTTTGGTTGGTGTGGTGTGTTTCCTTGTATGTCCTGTCTACGTGATTTAATGAGTTTCACCTGCTGTGTCTATCTTGCCTCCATCCCTTGTGTGACCCACCCAGGTGTTTGTGATTGTCATCATCCCCTTCCTGTGTATTGAAACGCTGCATTTTTGTGCGTCCGCGTTCCAGTATCTTCCCGTTTGGTTATGTCGCTTTTCGTTCACTGTGCGTCTTCGTCCTTCCCCGTTAAGTTCGTTTCTTTGTTAATTTTAACCAGTTTTATGTTTGTAATTATTTTTTCCCCATTAAAACCTCACGTTGTGCTGATGCACTTCCCCTTCGTTGCCTACTTCCGGGTTTCTCAGCCGTGGATGACCATTACAATTTCCCTTCAACGAAAATGCTGTTTGTTGCTGTACACGGCGTGTTGCCTTTAAATCCAAATATGAACGTAAGTTGTTTTGAAATTAATAGTTTTGAATAAATACATTGCCACCTTCAACTTAAAGGTCAAGTGCCAAATGTAGAAGTTTTCTCCTTGGCCTTAGGTGAGAATTGTGAGGGCACCGTAAATCGTGTTTCTTCGAGGAATAACAAGCTAAACTTTTCTCAATCAGAAAATACAAAACAACAAAAAACAAAATGTGTTTCCTTGCAGTTTTCACCCTGTGTTTTGCTGTTGGAGCACAATGTTGTAATATTATTATAGTGCCATACAAACATCGCAATGGAATGTTAAAAACAACAGCAGTGCTAATGTTACTGTAAAAAGAATTATTAGTGTTGTACAATTACCATTGTTTTGCATGAAATAGCCGCACTCATTATCGAACAATGGCACATGTTTGCCAGCATCTGTAAACAATGTAATTTCTTTATTTCAACGCAGAGCCTGAGATAGAGCATTTGATTTTACAAGGATCAATATAGATGATTTATTTGTTCAATTATCAACTATCCCTTACTCTTGTAACTTCTATCAGATTTTAAATATTCAAAAAGGCTACATTTATATTAATTGGAAGTGAGGGAAATAATCTCTTCAGTCATTCATGATCAAACAACTGTTCTGAAGCACTACCAAAAAAAGACTGGATAAAATCACTGTTTTCTTTTTTGCATTTTCCTGCCTGCCAGCCTTAAAAAGAATGCTGGCCCGAGGTCGCCATGCCAACCACATCCCAATCCAGCAGCGCCTTTTTCGCATTGATGTAATTTGACGCCAGCGTGTGCTCTTTGATCTCCTTTGCTTGTGCTCGGCATGGGATTTGTTTAGACTCATTACCCAATTTTCATGACATACTTGAAGTAATTCATCGCTTTCTCTCCACACGTTTTCTCCGCCTCTTCATCGTCTTCTTGTTTTTTTCTTCGTCTTTTCTCATCATCATTACAGGGCGGGATTAACCTCTCGAGGTTCCCGGCGGCGGCCCGAGGCTGGAGATGGATGGAGGGGATTTGCATCGAGTGGAATGTGAGGCGTTGGAAGAGAAGGTGCCTACGGTAGACCTCAAGAATTGCACAATTCTTTTTAAGGGGAAATTTAAAACACAGTGGCTTCCACCGACGGAGATAGCCGTCCAATCTATTTTGACTGGGATTGCTGCCAGCGACCATTCACTGCCAGCCTCTCCCAGTTGACACCTAAAGAATTAAAATAGCTAAAACATGATACAGCAGGCAAAAAAAAAATACCAATGTAATTTTAAAACTCTCACTGCCTGCAATGCGGCAAAAGAACTATACACCATCGGGTGACCCATTTTTTTATGAACTATAAGAAAAAAAGTCTTTGGGGTTAGGAGTTAAATGCATACTCTCCACCCCTTTGCGCTTCATGTACGATATTTTTTTGGGCTGCACCTGAGTAAATGTGGCACTCACCAAAGAATGCACAATGAAAGAGGAAAAAAAAAAACTTAAATCGCACTGGAGTGTAAATTGAATTTTTGGGGGTAGTTTTTTAATTGATCAGAAACTAAGAACAAACATATGTAAAAATAATAGTCAAGGAGGGAACAACAGACCAAATAGGCCCCTGTTATTATAACATTAACAGTTTTTTTTTATTAGCTATAGCCACAAAAACACAAGCTGTTGACACGCACCTGAGTATAAGCCCATTTCAGGAAAAAAGTGCGACTTATTGTCTGAAAAATACGGTACTTGGGGAAAAAAAAATGCACTACAGTGGTACCTCAACATACGATCGTAATCCGTTCCGAGACTGAGATCGTATGACGAGCTTTTCGTAACTTAAGCGGACGTTTCCCATTGAAATGAACTGAAAACAAATTAATTCGTTCCAACCCTCTGAAAAAACACCAAAAACAGGATATTGGATTGGAAAAAATGTTTTATTTCTTCTAATTCGCCATATATTGACAAAGTAATAAATAACAAGTCGTTTAATATTAATAAAATGTGTTTAATAGAAGTAAAATTAGACTCATTTCATTTAAATTAACTTGGATAAATATATACAGACACTCAACGTTTAATGTAACTTCACTCAAAACTGAATTCTAATTTTGTTTTAATCTTTTTTACCTTTGTAACGGGTTGACCCCACCCGGACGTTCCGCCGAAGTCTACAAAACGAACGCATCAAGAGTTGTTTGGAACTTGCCGCTTCCCCATGTCTGATTACCGAGTGTACATATATTCCAGATCTTTTCTTTGCAAAACTCTGCCGATCCATTGTTGTTTACCTTGTATGTAAATGTAGAGCAACGTGGGGAAAAAAACAGGTGTGGAAATGCAAAGTCCGCCCAGTGCTCGTAGCTATATTTTATACACGAAAGATGCAAAAAAGTGCAATGGCCACCTGGCTTGGTCGCATCACGAAATTTTGATCGTATCTCGGGCGAATTATTTGATCGAAATTTCCGTCGTAACACGAGCATGTTGTATGACGAGCGGTCGTATCACGAGGTACCACTGTAGTTGGTATTGAAAAACCTCATTAGCTACTAATCACCTGAAATGCCTTTTCTTGCTCTTATTTGTGGTCCTTGTCCAAAAGATTTTCTGTTATTAAAAGGCACTTTCCCTCTGACAGCACCTTCCTCGACCCCTCCCTTCAGCCACGACTCATCCAGCCCAGCCTTTCCCTGTCCCAACCCGCCTCCCCAATCCCATCATCCGCACAGCGAGCGCTTTCCTGCTCACATCGCTGCGAGCTCGCGGGGCTGCGCCTCTTTCCTCATCCGCGGCGGGCAGCAAGCCGACCTTGTTGTTGAAGGTAAGCAAGCTTTCTCCCTCTCTTCCTTGGCCAAGTGTGACGCTCCCCTCTCTCTTCCAGCCAGTGCAGCCGCCATGGAGGATTCGCTCACCTGCTGCAGCCAGGATGCCACTTTCTCCCAGGTGTTGGGACGCCAGGGACAGCTGATGCAAGCCAGTGAGTTGACTCTCCTTTCTAAGCCAAACGGGCACATAGACCAAAATAGGGAGGTAAATTGCGTGAGGTCCGGTTTTCAGCAATTTCGTGCAATCCTCCGACGACTTGAAAAAGGCAAGTCGGCTCACCAGCATTCCCATGAGCCGCTTTCCTCCTTTAGCACATTCAACAGATCGTTCTTATCCATCGCTGATGCGAAAGTGGGTACAAAGATGCAAAAGGGCAGGTTTTGCTCTGAAATGGAGAATTTATTGGGTTCAACTTCCACACTTATGATATCGATCTGTCAAAATGTTCTTAAGTTAACTCTTTACGGAGCACTCATTTTAACACTAGGAAATAAAAATTAAAATCGTGTTATCGGAGAGGATATTTTTTATTAACATTTTTATAAACTTGTATTCATTTCGATGATTATTATGTAGTATTTTTGCACGCGAGTCCAAGTTACCTGATTTTAATAATCTATTCATTTATTAAGGAGATGGAATGAGCACACCCAAAAGTCTTTTTTCCCCAATTTGAACTAAGCCATTCTTCCAACATAATATCCATATTAAAGGGTTATTAGTTTCCTTACAAAGAAAAATATCAAGACAAATCAATTTCTTTGCAAATTAGCACAAAAAAGGTTGCAAAAAGATAGCATTTAAATATTTTACTTTACACAGGCAGAACAGAAAACATGTTAAAAAATAATCCAGTGTGATAAACACCGCTAACGACACTCCATTGCGACTCTACACACTCGAGTGAAGTTGGACTTCAATTTCATCCTGGTTTTTCAAAGCAGGAAAGTTGTATTGGCAGAAGGTGAATTCATGGAAATCACATTTTCTTCCTCATTTATGAAAACTAGTCGATTAGCTCGGGCCTTAGAGCACCTCGTTGTCCACTATGAGTACTACTTACACAACCTTCAGGGAGGGCAGAGCAAGGAGATGGGGGTTGTTGGAGTTTAACAGAAGCAACAACTGGGTTGGCAGGCATTTATTGCCACGAGATCCGTTTCTGAATGTTTTCAACTGCATAATTCCCACCTCAGCAGTTTGATCCCACGAGCGCATCAGATTCATAATGCGGCTACATGAGGAGGTACACGGGGAGTTGCTGCAGAGGCTGAATTATTGACAAGCGGGGGCGATCAAGGTTTTCGGGGGCAACCAGGAAAAGCTTCAGCGGAGAGACGTTGGTGTAAAGTCACGGTCGGGTAGAAGGAGTTTTGTGGGCGGGATGAATTGGGTCTCTGGAGTGAAATTTTCGCTCGCCATATGAGAACTTTATGATGCATCTGTTACACTTAACGCCAAAGGGAGGCGTCTGCGTGGAGGTTCAAAGCTTGAGAGTTGCTGCTATTTTTAGATTTGGTGTGCCATACGCTCTCCCAGGACATTTCAATAGGTACTACTGCAACGCTCCAGCGAAGCTTTAATTTCAAATGATTGGCAGAAGCATATCATATCAATACATTTGAATTCGCCCCTGTTGTTTAGTCTGTAGCCCGGGGTTCGGAAAAGCTAGGTTCTGGAGCCGCCTAAGGCTTTTTAGTGCTGCTCAAAGGCTGCCTGGAGCTTTGTCAAAAATGTTTGAAAATGGGGGAGAGAAATATTAGTTTTTATGTTAATAGGGTGTCTGTAGGAGGACAAACAAGACACAAACGTTCTTAATGTTTTCCAATGCTGTGTGAATGTGTAGAATAGGAAATTTCAACATTTCTGTCTAGGAAGATTTGCGTCACAGCCTGTGTGATGGGCCATTAGTCCCGAGGGGAAAATGGAAAAATAACGGAGGAAAACAGAGGATTGATTCAACATTTCTAACCCATTCCAAATGTGGAAGGATTACCCTTTATGGTCCCCTAGTTGTGAGAACATGTCAAATAACAAAGAGTCAAACACTACTCGGCTTTATTTACTGTACAATCCAATCAATTGCCTGCTCGGCGTCCCAACGAGCTGACTTATGGGGTGTTTAAAGACTCCCGTTTGCCATAAGCTCCTTGACTCGCTCGTGTATCTTCATCAGCTCCCCTTCGCCAATTCAATCGCGCTGGTCAATAATGCAATAGCAGTGTTTGCAAGGAGTTCAACATGCGCTCTTGTAAAATAGGACTAACTCATTGAAACAAGCCATTTTTCATCTTTTATTAAAAGTATACAAAAGAAGGCACCAGATAAAAAGGAGCGATGATCATTCGCCTTTTATATAAAAAAAACATCAAAATGAAAAATTCATCCAAAACATGGTGTCAAGCAATTATTCAGGAAGGATAAATCAAAACGGTTGAATAAAACATTCAAATGTCATATTTTTGAATTTAAAATAATTTTGGGAAAAAAATAAACCCATGCTAAAAAGTCAAATGTAGTTATTGTCTCCAACCATCCAAAAAAAAATAATTTTACAAAAATAGTTAACATAAGAAAACAAAAACAAAAGAAAAACAAATAGTTAAATTAAATAATGGTATATTTTATTATAGTTCCCATCTAAGTAGAGTGGTACCTCGACATACGATCTTAATCCGTTCCGGGACTGAGATCGTATGTCGAGCTTTTCGTAACTCGAGCTGACGTTTCCCATTGAAATGAACTAAAAACAAATTAATTCGTTCCAACCGTCTGAAAAAACACCAAAAACAGGATATTGGATTGGAAAAAATGTTTTATTTCTTCTAATTCGGCATCTATTAAAGTAATACATTACTAGTGGTTTAATAGTAATAACGTGTTTAATAGAAGTAAAATTAGACGCATTTCGCGGAGGGTAGAGACAGCGACATACATGGGGCGGGGAGGGGGGGAATTGGGGGGACTTTATCCACGGCAACAACGCACTCGTAAACAAACAAACAAATTTAAATTAACTTGGATTAATATATACAGACACTCAAACATATGTTTAATGTAACTTTACACAAAACTGAATTCTAATTTTGTTTTAATTTTTTTTACCTTCGTTCTGGCCAGGTTAGCTGTTTGCCACGCCTTCACCCTCATGTTTGCTATCGATGGGCTGTTTGCTGTTGTATTCCCTTGAAAATATTCCGAAAATGATGCACACAAATGTCCTCACAATAGCTCGTAGATATCTGTTATACACGAAAGAGATGCGACTAAAAAAGACAGTGCGCTACGATGATAAACAGCCTCTCATGTCATGGCCACCTGGCTTGGTCACATCTCGAAATTTTGATCGTATCTAGGGCGAATTATTCGAAATTTTCATCATACCTCGAGCATGTCGTAGGTAGAGCTGATCGTAGGTCGAGGTACCACTGTATAGCATTTTATATATTTGTATTATCCAGTATATATGTATGTATATATATAGCACCGCATGGTATCGTTTAATTTGAAGTCATTGGCTGCGATTGACGGTGATAGATGACCAATTCATTTTGACTGAACGATGAGAATTCATTCACTGTCGGTGAGCTCAAACAGATTGGACGTCCATCTCTGTCAACGGCAATGAAGCATCATTCTTTACTCCTTTTTTGTGGGGATAACGGCGCAAACAATCTCACCGATTTCACCATCGGCGAGAATTCCTCGGCGTTCAGCTATGGTCAAGATTTCATGGCTATCTCTGCACGTACGACGTGAATCCGATCTTAGGCGACGGAAGACGAGCGAAAAGCCGATGTGGATCCAATGAACGAGGAGTTCATTTCTACGCCACGACGGCGGTTAGCGTGTTTGCTGTCACAGCTGCGTTTTCTGCATCGTTGAGTGGTGGGCCGGAATGTCTGCTGACGCCGCACATCTGCCTCTTAGTGCCCACTCTCTGCTTTTAAATCCTCACTCGCTCACTTCGGCCCTGATCGACAGCCACTTTGGCCCAACCGCGATTAACTGCCATAATGTATGCATTATTAATAGAAATCTATCTCACTCGGAAATAAGAAATCTAGTCGCCTTGCTTTGCTAAGAATGAGGGAAGAAAAGCCGGGAATAAATAAACTACAATTTACCAGACAAACTAGATTTTTTTTTTTAATTCTAAAACCCAAGATTTTACTAGAATATATATATTTTTAGATCATTTAAAGCAAGGGTGCTAAACTTGGGTTGGTTTGTGGGCCACATTAACGTCAACTTGATTTCATGCGGGCCGGACCATTTTAGATATAATATTTAGATTTTTTTTATAAATGGATTAAAAGAACTGGATTAAAAACCCTGAGTATTCAGTTTTTTATAGATCTAAAACAAAGTTTATTTTACCTTTTTTATATATTTTTCGATTTTACAAAATGATTTTTAAAAACAGAAAAAAATGATGAAAAAATTACAATTATTGATTTAAAAGGGGGAAAATCAGGAAATTTAATATACATCTATACTCTTCATTTTAATTTGTTCCTAAAACAGAAAGTCGGCACTCATGATTTACTTTCCCGGGCCACACAAAATGATGCGGCGGGCTAGATTTGGCCCCCAGGCTGCCACTTTGACACGTGATTTAAAGAAACAATTTTAAAATTATGATTTCATGAGAATTGAGTGTTATGATACAGAAGTGAAAACTTTCATGAAGTGGAAATAATGAAATTTTAATAACTTAACAACAAGACTGTGGTATTATAATTGAAACATATTTTAAGAACATTTTTGATTTTCCAAAAAAAAAGCTCAATCATGCCTGCAACAGTCTCATATTCGTCTTCCTGAATTTGAGTTTTTCACTGGCTAGATGTCTAATTAATTTGGACTGGGAGGCCTGACAGTCAAAACACATTGATGAATAACACTAGCAATTCATTCTCATAACTTCATTCTACTTTGTCACATTTCCAACTCAGTTGTCATGTCTATCCGGTCCAGACAACAGTACGTGTTCCTCCATTTTTAGCATCGTCTGTCTGTCTGTCTGGTGTTCGACAACAAGCCTCAGCATGAGCGTAATCACCTCGCCGTCGCACGCCCTTATGGCAGCAGTGCGGCGGCGTGACGTCGAGCCAGCGCCTTCCCGAGTGGAAGTCGGCGAGCTCGCTCCCCACCGCCTCAATAAATATGCATCAGTCGCCCCCGTGGTGATGAAATGGAACCTCATTCTCTGGGGTGCTTCTTTTTAACATGCCGGGCACTCCCCGCGTTCCGACCGTAAAAGACGCGTCTTTTACGCAAAGCGTGCTATACATAGATGTTTGAAAACTGTTGTTTTGGAGCAGATAATAGACAGAGACTTGCACGTTGGAGATGTCTGGAAGTTGTGGGGGCAAAGATAAATAGGGTTGGAAAAGTGGGGAAAGCTAATGAGCATGCACGACACGGGCTCCGTTTCAAACACGTCGTGGGCGTGTGTGTGTCGTTGTCAGAATAGAAGTTGATGTCATTTGAGTGGCTGGCTGTGATTCGTGTTCAATCCGACCAAGGCGCGCTTGAAAAGAGGAATGCGAAAGGTGGAGAATAGATTTCATCATGACGCTTTGGTCGCTACTTTTTACCTTCCCAGTTTCAATGGATTGGACACCTAATGCCGTTAATGGCGTCTCAGCCAAGTTGCTCAGTTGACACGCTTTGAAGTGTAGAGTCTGGCTCCATCCGCTCTTGACGGCGGAATAGAAAATGGAAGGTGGCTCGTGATATTGTCGACGCCGCGTTCGGAGGGGGCTTCGCGGCATTTGATGTACGCACAAGTTTTGTCGTCTTTGAACTGGCTGCTTTTTTGTTGCGGGCATCTTAATTAGCGAGAACAAGGCCTGCAGTGGACGCTTATGGAATGAAACCACCATGTTTTTTTTTAATGCAGAGGGTGGCGTAATCTGCAAAATGAACTTGCTTAACTGTGTGTACATTAGTTGGTACGACTGGAGAATTGCCCTCCCCCAAATCCTCTTGTATACTAGCAGATTGAAAGACCAGATGGCAAAGAAAACTTGACTTCAAGCTTTAAATGTTAATGTGAAGGAATCAAATCCAGTGCTCGACAAATTTTTCACACTAATTACCAGCTCCAGAATCACATGGCTATACCATAATGACTGACATGCAAATACACTTTCATTGTAGGCTAATGTGTTCACGTACAATGTGGCTAAAACACTCCTAGATACGCTCAAATGCTTTTTAAAAGTTACTTTAAAATGTAACCTTCAAACTACAGAAGTGCTTTCTAAATAGTTCTAAATATCAACTCAAAACTTCCCGTAAGGTAAACAAAATCCTCCTGAATCGAATAAAATATACCTCAAATGTACCTGAAAGTACTAAATAGGACAAAACCTACCTAAAAATAACCCAAATACACATTACATAAATCGCTAATAGCTAATTTTGAACACCTAAATTACATTACAGCCATCAGTTTTTAACCAATATTTTACAATTTTTATGAAATAAAAATAAAACATGTTTTTCATATTCCAT
Organism: Stigmatopora argus; assembly: GCF_051989625.1. NCBI lineage: Eukaryota > Metazoa > Chordata > Actinopteri > Syngnathiformes > Syngnathidae > Stigmatopora > Stigmatopora argus. The sequence goes on along the minus strand of NC_135392.1, from coordinate 12,482,175 downwards.
AAAAATGGGGGTCTTAGTTAAAAAGAAAAAAACAAATACAACATATATACCATTTGTCAATTTAATTAAGCAATACTTTCTCTCACCACTAGAGGGAGTCTGCATTCCAGTCTTTGAGAGCCAACCACTCAACATATTTTGATTCACAGCAAAGCGCCTTGAATAATTTCGCATCGCTCATGCACCACCAAAATGTATTTTCTCCATTTGATTGCAAATTCTTCAATTTCTCTGAATTGAGTCAGAGTCTGAAAAATCGTATCTTTCTTGCACCAAGGGAGAGATTGACCTCTAAATGAAATTTCAGGCCACAATCAATTCAAGTCCCATGAATGCATAGGAGCCAATGAGAAGCGACAGTAAGATGACTAGCGTTAATTTTGAAGACACAAGTGCATTAATAGGCTCAAGAGTAGCAATCAAATATCCATCCATCCATTTCTCCTTCAGAAGGCAAACGGCACCCTTCAATGATCACCAAGTCAATTGTGGGGCGACAAATGATCATTCCCATTGACACCGTCGCTGAGGGGGAAGTGAACCCGAGCCGCCCCCGCCCGCCTTTGTCGAGCGTATAAACGGCGTCAGTGATCCCGAGATTTTAGACCGTAACAAAAAGATTCAGGGTGAGATCAGAGCATTACGTCATGTGAATGCGATGAGAAGTGACCAGATGGGGGCAGCGTTGCATCTTCTGCAAGTCAGCCCCCAGAATACTTGTCATTTTTTTTTATCTGATGGATCACACCTGAAAGGGTGCAAAGACAAAGTCATCACGTACTGCAGCGAACAATTGACATGTGGGAATACAGTCTACCTGAATGCGTACGTGTTGATATGTGCGAGCAATTAATTGCCGTTTCCATATCAACTGAAGCGGCAAAACCTTCCAAAAATGGTTTGGCTTCATTATGAAAGGATTACCAGAGTACGAGTGAGCCCGCAAGAGAGTCAGAGCCTTATTTAAAATTCACATTTGCTATTCATACATTTGGAGAATGTACTAAAGTTATCCACTGGAGATTTCCTTTCCAACCCCCGTGCGGTTTCTAACTTGGCTTGCACATATTACCCGCTAATGAGCGGCATAAAAGTGACCGCAAGTTTGAGGGTCAAAGTGAGGCAAAAAGTTATGGAACACGTGGCCATTGTCGCTACAGGAAGTGCAAATGGAAGAGCGTTTTCACAATTGACATCTATTGCATGCGAACCCGGAAGTTGCTTCAGTGGTCTAATCCGGGACGTCATCGTTTTTTCTTCTCCCCACAGTTCATCGCTTCAGATAGTGGTGTTAAATAGGAAGATACGTGATATGTGGTGGCTACATGAATGGGTTATCCATTTGTTATAATACTAGTAATGCACATCGGCCTCAAGATGTCCCTAGCACCACTCGCTACTTAGCTAATTAGATCCCTGACAACTAACTGTCCGTTGTAAAAAAAATTGCACGGCAACGCGCTCGTAACATAACATAAACAAATTCAAATGAACTTGGATTACGATGCAGACAAAAATAAATTTAATCTAACCTTGCACTACCTTTCTTCTCCCGGGTTGGCTCTATTGGCCCCGCCTCCACCCTGACTTTCAGATGCAACCTATCAAGGGTTGTTTGCTTTTGTAATCCCTTCAAAATATTCCCAAAATGATGCACACATATGTCCTCACAATAGGATAACGCACGACCACTTGCCAACGAGAAGTAGTATATACTCCTCTCGTATTAGCGATCGCTCCGCCATTTGCACTGACTAACGGGAAAATAAAACACTGAAAAAATGCAACGCTCCGCCCAGTGCTCGTAGAGACATTACACAAGGGAGTTGCGACCAGAAAGACAGTGGCCATGATGTTCTTCTGAGCCGCCTCTCGCATCCGCTGTATGCTCTTATATCAAAATTTGTCTCGTATCTCAAGATAAATATTTGACCGAAATTTTACTCTTATTTCAAATTGCTCGTTTGTCGAGGTATCACTGTATTTCAAGCAATGTAGAATTCTGCCAACACCGTGCAAAATCGGAAAGAAACGTCGAGCCCACCATTAAAGAAAGAAAAACCTTCAATAATTACTGGAATAACTTGAAGCTGACAAAAATGGCGCGTCCAATTACTCAAAAGGATTTGTCAAATTGGACCCACATGCCGGTGGTGCTGCAAAAAAGGCAGCAAACACTGCCGCAGTCCGTCACCCACAAAAAAGGCAACATTGCTTTGCCCTTATTGAACCCCACACTTGAGAAAAATTCAGCAAGTCCACCTTTTAGCGTGTGACAGTTCAAGGTGGTGTTATTGCACCGGTTGCGGTCCAGCGTGGACTTTTTGGCCTCGCTAAAACGGCACTGGGTATTTATTCTGGCACCATTATGTTGGAAATGAAGCCCGGCGCGCTGGTGTGAGATTGCCTCATATTGTTCATTCCCTCTCTTCTGGACCTTTTGGCTCCAAATGGAGCTATTGGAGCCTCGTCAAATTGTTTTGGCAGAAGCTGTCTGACACGAAACCGATGGTGCCCCGAGCAGATGAGGCGAAGAGAGACTTTAATGCAGTTTCTTGTTCGACCGCTTACTTTAGGGTAGTTAGGTATTGAGTAAAACACCACTCTGATCATACTTTGTTTTCTTATGTACATTCTCCCATTTCTTTCTGAGATGGGAATGGGCTCACATGCCTTCATTGTGGCTCATTGTTGACGTATCATTTCTCCCATAGGGGCCTACCATAAATGTGATGGCCTGTCTGGTTTCCAAATCACATGGAATGTCAGTCCAAGCTAGTATAGTATCTGTACTTTGCTATTCCTGGAAACACCAATTGGGTATGTTATGGATTGAGACTGCAGTGGTACCTCGACTTATGAAATTAATTGGATTTTTCATGAAAAGACTAGTATTTGATATGCAAATTCTCTCATTCGTTCTACCGTGCTCAAAAAACAACTAACTAAACCCTTTAAAAATGATCAAAGTGTCCCTATTTTGTTATGAAAGATGTGCAAAGCACACAAAAATGAGAGAAAATGATAAGAAAATGATTTATTAATGTATTAAAATTAATAACAAACACGCAAAAAGACTATCTGTGCAGGAGTACAGTAACTTTGATCTTGTTATCGTTTATTGGAACAGGAATGTACAGTGGTACCTTGACATAGGAGTGCCCTGACATACGAGCAATTTGAGATACGAGTAAAATTTCGGGCAAATATTTCTCTTGAGATACAAGACAAATTTTGATATACGAGCATACAGCGGACGCGAGAGGCTGCTCAGAAAAACATCAAGGGCACTCGCTGTCTTTCTGGTTGCAACTCCCTCGTGTAATGTCTCTACGGTGGTGATGTACCAGTGCATGCTGGAAACGGAGATAGTCCCTTTGACTCCCACACCTAAGCCGAATACCCAATTTAATGTCATTCTTGGATCTGAAAGTGTGACAGTTTTGATTGTGCTATGCCATGTTGAATACCAAGTCCGTATAGTAGAATGCACGTCCATTCTCACCGTTTGACAGTCACCGTCAAGCGACTTGCAATTTTCTCAGAATCTTCCCCGCTCCCCTTCACCCGTCGACCGGGGGCAAAGGTGCGTACCTTGTAAACGTTGCAGGCGAGATTGGAATTCAGTTGTCGGTCTCTTGTCATAAACATTTTATCCTCCTTTATCCTTGGGTGATTTGATGCCCGCCTGCCGGCCGCAGGCCGCCGCGCCCTCGTAAAGAGTCTTTGCTAGAATCCAAGACGAGGCAGGTGAAGAGTGCCCGTAAATCTTTGATGCTTCTGGTGAAAAGTTAACCTTGGCTCTTGTATTCTGCCAGTCCATTGCCGCTAATCTATTGTTGGCCCTTTTAATCGTTCTTTATTTCACTGTCTGACAGTATAGGGCTTTCCGAGTCACGGCTAAAAGACTTATGTGTAACTGATTTCAAAATCCATAAGAGGTCTTTTAAATAGCCATTTTCATTAGACCTTAATGCTTGAAGAATATGATAAATGATTTCCCCTCACGCCTATTTTAAATGAATAAATCTTTTTTTAAACTACTCCTAATGGCGTCGTAATGACCCGGCGGGACCCATTCGCCGTCTTTACGTAGCTATATTTTCTGCAGGTGTAGCTAGCTAATGAGGGTGCGTAGTAAAGGATTGCGTTCATTAACATGCAATGCACACCGCCCTGCAGCGAAAACATTGTTCTAATCGTGCCTTGCAACTCGTGGGATTACAACACGGCTTCATTCATGCAGACAGCGCCGCTCTTTTGCTGCTGATTCATTCTTTAGAGCTCAAAACAACTCCTTTTCTATTGAACACATTGGCTTTCATCGGCGATCGCAGATTTTTGTTTTAGAGCGTAGGTCTAAAATAAAAATTCAGGTTTGATCTCTGTGATCTGCCGTGACACATTTAATCAAGCGTAAGCAAATTCAAAGTGACTAGTTGGGCAGATTTAGAACAGTCCCTCAAGAAGAGTCCAATGTTAATTGTTTTTAAGCAGGCTATTACACTCCAGTTGAGGTAAACTGGGAAAGTAAACACACATGACCAAGATGTATTGAGCAAAAAATGTTTTTTTTTTTTAAAAACGTCCACTAGCTAAATGTTAATATGAATTAGAAGATTCTAATCACGCGCTAACAAAAATTAGCACGCTGTTCCTTCTCGAAACAATTGATATTCTTACACAACGCCTTGGGGACATTCTGAAGCGAAAAATATAACGACCCTCGAATTTATCTGCTTTGTACGCGAGCAGAATCGAGTTTCATCAACAATTCACTGACTTTCATGAATTTTTTAAAAATATTCTTTCCTTTGGTCATTGCCAGGACCTCTCATTTCAAATAGACTGGACATTCTTCACCGTCAATGGCACGGAGAAATTTCAATAAGAACTAAATGATCTGTTCTCTCTCACTGCAAAATGCGACTTCACCGAGAAGACGATTCTTACGAAACATCTGACGGCGCCAAAAGGCCAACTTTGCATAAAGCCAGCGAGGAGACAAAGCGCTGGAAAACGGCCTTTAACGGCAACGAGACACAATGCCGTTATTTTGTCGGCGGTCCCCAGGAAGAATCATATCACATAATGGAGCCAATGTTGATTTCTGTCTCTCGCTAATGGATTGGCTCTAATGGTTCCCCTGTTGCCTGAAAGGAGGGTTGCATTGGCTGAGGAAGGAAGGAAGGATATGGGCATCCTCGTTGAGAGCGTTCTCATTAGCGAGCAGGCAAACCAAAAGACAGATATAACTTAACACCTCTATTTGAGCGCCTTCTTGCCTGGGATTCATACCGTTGTCACATTAGCGATGCCACCAAGAAGCAATTGAAGAAGCTCCATATTGATGTGGCCGTGATTCCAGGAGGCTGCACCAAATGTATACAGGCCCCCAAGGTCTACTGGAACGCCCGATTCAAGGCCAAAGTCCAACAGTTCTTCGAGAACTGGTTGTTGCACGGCGAGATGAGCTACACCAAATTCGGCAACATGCGAGCACCAACAATGGAAGTTTATTTGAAATGGATTGTCGATCCTTGGGATCATCTGCCGAAGGATCTAATCATCTAGTCGTTCAAGGGATGCGGACTGACCAACGCTCTCGATGGCTCGAAGGATTGCCAGATCCATTGTTTCAGGTAAGATGGCCCAATTCAGACTGGTTTGCAAACTTCTCCAGCAAGCGCGAACCAATGCTGGCGACAATGAACGTGAACTCACTCAGACACTCAACGCTGATGCGGAAGGTGATGTGAATGACGAGGACAGCGTGTCGCTTGATTTTATCCAGTGAATTTGTAATTACTTGCCAGTAATCGCCTTGTATTTGTGCCTTTTGTTAAATAAATATGTATATGTTACCTGGTTTCTCTTTTCATCCATAAAATTTACCGCATCGTCTCAAAATTCTGACCATCTAGTCGAAAAATAGAGCGGCAACCTCTAATTGAACGGCAGTACGGGGGATAGTTTGAAAAATAGAACGGCATGCCGTTGAAATAGAGATTTTACGTAAGTTTACAAGATAAGGTGTCTGGAATGGAAGTGACTTTTTGTTTTTTTGTTTTTTGCTACAGCTGTGCAGTCCCTGAATAGTCTTAACGACCAATTCGCTCAGTTCATGGTGAGCCGGCCTTGGAGCCTGGGTTACGCCGAGCACGACTTCCTGACCGGGGAACGCCAGGGAGACCCTTTCACCAAGTCCATGACTCTAATGAGACACCTGCTCATGGATGCGCAGGTAAATGATTTTTTGTTTATTTTCATTTGGGTTGTCATAAACGGACTGTTTTCAGAATCCATTATCCTACCGAATACAGTATTCCCTCAAATTTCGCGGATAATGTAGACCAGACGTGGGCGCGAAGTAGGATCACCCCTATTATTTCGTACATATTTCCGCGTGCATGCAATATCAAGAATATTATATTTTAATTGATGATTTTTATAACGGTCAATGGCAGAGAAAGACTTGAGTAGGAGAAAAGCCCTTTATTGCACTTTTCTGTTTCTATATTTGAGCTCATTTGATATTTTAACACTTAGCAAAGTGGACTTTGAAGATGGCGTCGACGGTGCTTGAGCTTTACCAATCTAGTCATTTCCATTAGAAAGCCGGTAAATGCGCCTTAATTCGTTATTGATCGTGAAATAAGGAAGGTTTGAGTATGAGCCCGAGCAACAAAAAATAGATTGAGGTGACTAATGATGCGGCGAGCTCTGAAATGTCCGCAGGCTGTTTTGTTGGCACAATTATTCCGTTGGATTCTTCCTGAAGTCATGACAAAATGATCGACTTGGGAACGGGATGCAGAGAAGGAAAAGGAGTGGAGTGTAAACACGATCAAGTTGTTAGCTTCATTTCTTCCCGCCGCCGTTCATTCAAACCAGTGTTACCTTTTCCACTCAATCAAATCTTCAATGTGGCTTTAAATTTTTATGCATCCCACCAGGCCAAACTGTAAGACGTCGTAATGCTTTGGCTATAAAAATCAGTGCCATGACGCCAATGCGGTGGGTGTGGTTGACTTTTGATGTCGTTGCCACGGAAACCACTTGCGGTACGACCACCAGGCTCAATCTCGGGATGAAAGCGTGTCGTTGAGATGCAAGGAGGCAAATTGATTGTTTGTATTTGTAGGGATGATGATTTCACTTCTATTTTCATTTATGTCGAAGATGAGCAGCCGTTCCCAGTCCATATTCCGCTATAGTTACAACACCTACATTTTGGCCTCGCTTTAGCATAGTGAGTCAGCCCAGCAATATGATGAAATTTCACATTGAATCCATATGTCAAGGACTCGTCAACAAGCAGTCCGGTTTTATTGCGCCGGTCGCCGCCGCCGTACAACAGAATTCTAAATAATTCACAAGGCGACGCATCGGCCGAGAGGCCTGACATTAAACGAGACGAGGCGCCGGGTGAAAACCTTCTGTCTTGGCGTGTCGTTTTCCACCGCGGTTCCAAGAGACGACTCTCAGAAGAGTGTGGGATCAAAGATGGGATTGTTGTTTTTAGGGCTCCTTCGCTCGCCGTTTGACTACTGTTGAATGCGGGGGGAGGAAATAGACAACTGAAAGCCTGATATTTAGAATAAACCGATTTTTATACGCAGCGCGGTGGAGGAGAGGTTTGCGTGTTGGCCTCGCAGCCTGCATGCTAGGCGAGTTGAACACTCTAAATTGGCCATAAACCTCCTAAAACCCAAACTGCATTTTTATTTTCTCTTTGATATTTAGTCTAATTGGGACCTAATGAGTGTAAAAACAAAGAATTATCTTTTTACAGTGGTACTTCGAGATACGAGCTTAATGCGTTCCGGGACTTAGCTCGTATGTCGATTTAGTCGTAACTCAAATGAACATTTCCCATAGAAAAACACCAAAATCTGGTTATTGGATTGGAAAAACATTTTTATTTGTTCTAATTCGCCATCTATTAATAAAGTAACAAATAACTAGTGGTTTAATAGTACTAAAATGTGTTTAATTGTACTAAAATTAGACGGATTTCGCGGAGGGGAGAGAAAGAAGGACAGAGAGAGGGGGAGAGACATTTTGCACGGCAACGTGCTCGTAACATAACATGAAAAAAAATTAAATGAACTTGGATTACGATGCAGACACACTCAAAAATAAATTTAATCTAACCTTACACTAAACTTAATTCTAATTTTGTTTGAAATGTTGATACCTTTCTTCTCCCGGGTTGGCTCTATTTGCCCCGCCTCCACTCTGACTTTCAGATGCAACCTATCGAGGGTTGTTTGCTTTTGTCTTCCCTTCAAAATATTCCCAAAACACAAATTTCCTCACAATGTCTGCTGTATGCTCATATATCTAAATTTGTCTCGTATCTCTAGAAAAACATTTGCTCAAAATTTTACTCCTATCTCAAATTGCTCGTATGTCGGGGCACTCATATGTCGAAGTATTACTGTACATGATGTCCACATCATAAGTGGATGCCAGGCCCTTGTAGTCCAAAATTTAACATTGTAGTCTTGTGACAACCAAAAATGTGATGTCCACACATGTGGTCTCCAGGTCATAGGAGGTTAAGTATGAGTGTGAGCATGAATGATTGTTTGTCTCCTGGTGCCCGTAGCTGACTAGGCTCCAGCACTCCCCCCATATACAGATTTTTTTAAATTTCACAGTATTTAATTCATGGCCTGCCACTTACAATAATAGCGGCAATCATTTGCTGCCAGCCTCTCCCGGTCAAAATGGATTGGACATCTAGTTCCTTGAATGGCAGCCAATGAGTGCTAAAGAATTGAGCACATCCTCAAAATGTTCCTTCCTGGTCTCCCCCAACGTCATTACCGTAACTCAGCCCAGTTACTGGAAGTCGTTTCAGAAATGACACAGGCGCCTCCCTGCGTGCGATCGGGCATCACCTGCTGCTGCCGGATTCCAAAAACAACTTTCAATCTTCCGGCAAGTCAGCGGAGAGCCATTCTGCTGGCGGTGATGTTTCGGAAGGCCGCCGCGGCAGATGGTGTTTCTGAAGGAACTTCTCAGTAGATTGATGCGCGTTCTTCCGTATCGTTCTTTCGGAAAATGCGGGCAGGTGTTGTGTATTGTGACTTCACCTGCAAGTCTTGTAAAGGTGATTGAAAGTAGCAAAAGGGACGAAGCTGGCATCTGTCTTGTGTTGTTTGCGCTATTGTTGGGGATGTCACAATAAGTAATGTGGTGGAATAGCAAGCCAAACGATTTTCCAATGTTGTTTTTAAAAACATAAGTTGTCTAAATATTGCTAATATTGTGTTTTTTAGAGGTGTTGGAGGAACACATTTTTAATGGTATGACTAACAAGTCATACTATTATAGTTTAGCTAATAATAATGTTGCTTCCATGAATTAATATTGCAATAATTAAGTATGCATCTTGATATTTATTAATAGAAATTTGAATCAATATATTGGAGAATACAAGTAATCGACTACAACAATGAATCCAAATATCTGTGATTTTAAAAAAACAATGAATATTTTTTAATGGGAAAACATGTACTATATTGTGAGAAAGTAAAGCACATTTTTCTCACCCAAACAAATACTGTTTGTTACCAGCATAAGGTCTGGTGTTTCCCTGAAAATTGGCAATATTCAAAGCCGTGTTCTGACAGAAAAAAAGTGATTGTTTTGCTGACAGCCCTTCCTCCTCCAGGCTGATCGCAATTCCAATCCACCCCCACCTCCCACTCGTTCTCCGTTGTACAACAAACCGTCCAATTTGTCAGCCGACATGACACAATCAAACATACGGCATTCGCGCAAGGCATTTTTTTTTACAAGGTTACTGGCGAGCGCTCTGAATTATTCACGCTTCCTTTTATAATGCGGCATGGTTTCATTACTTTGCCCACTCTTTATAAAAATAAAAAAAAAGTGAAGGAGCATGATATGATGAAATTCTTTTAGTTTGATGTTCCCTTTTGTGTAAACCAGGGGGGTAAAACACAGTATGGTTCGCGGACAAGATGAATTGCAATTGCATCTCATGTAGGCCGAACCAGTTTATTTTTGGCCCAAAAAGTTAACTTCTATCTTTGTCAATAGCATGTCATGAGTTAATTTTCCAACTTCCAGTTTAGGGTACTTTACAGGTCACGTTGGGTATATTTTGGATCATATCCTATTGATTTTGAGGGCCTTTCCGTCATACTTATTTGTTTGTCGGTTCCTCATGATTTTTTTTGTGCAGTTCCAGATTACTTCTTATTAGCCAGGCGCATTTTAAGGTTCCTTATGAACTCATTGGCTGCCATTGAAGGCGCCTTTTTGACGGCAGGGGGCGAATGAACGAATATGATTGCGGATAGGGAATTGAGCCAAGTGCAGTAGTGGCCAGGGGTCGGCAATAAATAATTGGTAGAAAATTATTGCCATAAATATATTTTCAATTGGGCTTTCACGGTGTAAATATATTTATGTTTATGGTTAAAAATGATCAATTATTGGTCGCAGAACCAAAATTATTTCCAATAATTTTCTTCGGCCATTTTCCGTAGCATGCGAGAAAATCCAAAACTTCAAAATCGGGCAGCTAACACCACAGGAAGAGGCTTTGATTGTTTTTCACTTTTTTTTGCACACTAACCAACATTTTTGGTACGTCTCTTGTATCGTATCATCCAATGCTCCTTCTTTCCCCATAGTTTTCTATTTTGTCATGTAAATCTACAACCGCAAACACCAAAAACGCCATTTTCTTCTTGATTTTGGATGGGAACTTCGGGGTTTTAGTCCCAGGGGGTCATCAAAATTTAATTTTTGGAGTTTAAATCTATTTCCCCATTAAAATAATAATAACAATTTTCTCACGCTAAGCGCCAGTAGTAATTCTCACCCAAATATTGAAATATATTTTGATTAATTATTTACAGTGGCGTACCGAGCAATTTTGCACCCCGTAGCAAGTTCTAGACCAGGGGTCGGGAACCTTTTTGAAAGAGAGAGCCATAAACAATTCCAATTTTCAAATGTTATTCCTTCAGAGCCATACTCACAATTTAAAAGTCAAAATACATGAAAATGTGCACTTTTTTAAAGTTATTTTACCACTTTTAAAGTACAAAAAGTCTCAAAATTCTTTTGACAACAATATGCTGTTGCTAATCAGTGAATATCAATGAGTTCAATGAGAGAATAGATGCAAGACTAATGGAAAAAAATAAATCAATGCCACAGTGCGGACGTGACGTTCCTATTGGTGTGTTCGGGACTCGGCTCTCTCGTCACCGGTTTCCATATTTTAGCTCAGAGCCATATGCACCCATCAAAAGAGCCACATGTGGCTCCCGAGCCATAGGTCCTACCCCTGTTCTAGACAGTTCGCCCCCTCAATGTCAGAACTCAATTATAAATTTCCTTGAAACTTAGCGAGTTACACCGCGATTTTCATTTGTAAATTTGCAAAATATTAAAAACTGGATTTAGAAATATATATTGCAATAATTTTCAATTATTCTTTTCTATGGCAAAAATTCAAATATTTTGCGAGAAAAATATATTTCTAACACAAAAATTAATATTTTCCAGGCCCCGAGTAGTGCACTCACTTGATCCCACAACTAAAAAACAACTGGTTTTGCGGAGCCCTTGTCGTAAAAATGTGTTCCATTAATTATGTAAGTACAGGACGAATGAGTTACATCACAGGTGTCAAAGTGGCGGCCCGGGGGCCAAATCTCGCCCGCCGCATCATTTTGTGTGGCCCGAGAAAGTAAATTGAGTGCCGACTTTCTGTTTTAGGATCAAATTAAAATGATAAATATAGATTTATATTATATTTCCTGATTTTCCCCCTTTTAAATCAATAATTGCAATTTTTTATCCATATTTTCTTTGTTTTTAGTTCAAAAATCATTTTGTAAAATCTAAAAATATATAAAAATATTTTCTGTTTTCCACTTTAATATTGAACATAATTAAAGAAAAAAATTGGTTTCCTTTTGCAATGAAAAACAAATGATTAAATAAATGATTTTCCCGTACTAAGAAAAAAAAGCTCAAATAAACATTGTTTTAGATCTATAAAAATTGAGTATTTAGGGCTTTTAATCCAGTTCTTTTAATCCATTCATAAAAAAATCTAAATATTATATTTAAAATGGTCCGGCCCACATGAAATTAAGTTAACGTTAATGTGGCCCGCGAACCAACCCGATTCTGACACCCTTGAGTTACATAGTCCCCATCAGACAGAAACCAACCCCGCGGGCCGGCTCGGACCCCCTAACGAGCCTCTTCAGGCCCACGGGCCACTCCTTTGACACCTGTTGCCTCACAACAAATCCCTGAGCCAGATGCACTCGGGGCTCATTTAGTGTGCAGATAAATTCGAATCACCACTTCTTTTTTTATTGAACACTTATAAGACGTTTCCAATAGGAACCATTTGGAGACCTTCGATTAAAAAACAAAACAAAAAAACACACACACACAAACACAATCGAGAATTGAGCCAATTGTGTAAACGTGTGAATATTTAAAGAAGCGCTCCCCTCCGACTCAAGGCGATAACTTCCAGTACAACTTCTATTACAATGCTTACGCCGAGCAGCCGTATTGCTCGAATTAAAATAATTAAAGTCCTGCTGTCAAGTTGGCACTTCTTCAGCGCTGTTGTGGCTCAAGCTTAATTGCTTTTGCATTTTAATGTGACGCTTATCGGACAATGGGAGAGAGCAGGTGTGTGTGTGTGTGTGTGTGTGTGTGTGCATATGAAAGACTCCACCAGGAGAAAAAAGTGCACTTTTCCCTCTCTTGCTCTTTTTATTTTTTTTTTTTTTTGCTGAGTGTGGTCATCGCCGCTGCTTTTATTGCACGCTTGAACGTCTTTCAATTTGGGACTCCCGATAAGTTGCACTCGTGTCGTCGCTTTAAACGAAAATACATTTTCCGGCTGTCAGAAAGTGCGACTGTAAGCCATTGTAGTTTATATGGTCGACATTTCGTTACCTAGGGAAAGACCTGACATTTTCTTTTCTCCATCGCTATAATGTGCCGCTTAAATCATTGGGAGGGCTGGCAGCAAAATGATTGAACGATCAGTCGCTGCTGGCCCCTCCCAGTCAAAATAGATTGGCCGTCTATAGTCGTCAATGGCAGCCAGAGTTAAGCTTGGCTCTCAGACACGCATATGGGATGTGAACTTAGAAGTGAAAGTTTCTGAAGTGAGAATGTGTTCTTCATTAGATGTTTGTGGCTTAATTGCAGCGTTAAACAGCTAATTAGGCCTCTATAAGACTGCAGAGAGCGTCTTTCCTTCCTAAAATCAATCTAATTGGCTTCCTCTGTGAGAACAGATGCAAGTTTTGACTTTTGACTAAGGCGAGTTGCTCAACAGCTTCTGGGAGCTCATCGGTCGGACTTTTGGCGAGGCAGAGGAACACATTGGGACGGCGTCCAGCGTCCTCTGCGCTAATGAAACGTTCGGCTGGGTCGTCAAGGTCACCCAATTTGCATGATGAATGCAAATTTGATGTTTTTGGGGGGGGATAGCTTCTCTCGATTGTCGTTAGCAGGCTCCCGTCGTGGAGCACAATCGATTCTCGCGAAGTTGTAATGAGAACACGCGATTGTACGTGACGAATGGACGCTGCGGTTGGAGTGTATCGATGGAGAGTTCAGCACCTTCAATGTGCGAATGTGCTTGTCAAGACGAGAACTATTGATTTGGAGATAGAAAGGGTTTCAGCGCATTACTAAAAAAAAAAACCTGCGATGATTATCTTCACTAACAAAAGAAGTAGAAATAATGTGGCATTATTTTCTTAGGCCAGTTCAGCACTTATAGGAACAAACTGCCTTGCAGACATTGTTGTTGACAGATGTGTTTTTTTGTATTGGTGAGTTCAAAGAAAATGTAAGAAATAACTGACTGAATTTTGAATAGAACTAAATAATGGTGGGGGGGGGGATCCCTGAACTGTGGTTGTATGAGAAGATGAAGATTTTGACACCGTCTTTTATCATAAAATCTTCTTTATGAAGCCTTGAGAATAAATGCCAAAAATCTATCAAAGGATAAAATGTATTATATTTTTCTGAGAAGAAATTTAATATTTCAAGAATTGACTCTCTTTATTACGAGAATCTTTAGTTATTTTCAGAAAATAAGGTCAATATTTTTTAAATAAATTTAATTACCCAACAAGAAAAAAATTGCAAGAACAAAGTTATGTTTTAATGACATTTTGGTGTAATGAAATAAACTATTTGAGTGTGAAAGTGTTTGAATTTTAAAATCACTCAATGTTGTGAATTGTATTTTTCACAACAATATTAAGGCACATTTTATTTCTTCATTTGAAGAAAATAGAAGTCCAGAAATTCTTGGGATATTAATCGCATTAAACGCAAGGTACATTTTGTAAACTCCATATCAGTGAGTCACGGCCGCTTGGCTTTTCCTCATTGATTTCTCAATTCAATGGCAACTCTTAAGAGCACGGTATACAATTTCTCCACGTCGGCCAGCAGGGGCCACAAGTGAGACCCTGGAGTGAAATGAAGCCAAAAAGATGAGCAAATTTCCTCCTTGAGGTCTTCAGCACGGTCTGGCAACCTCGCGTCTCCGCCTCGCTGCTCTCACGCTTCCATCCCGTCCTCCCGGGGTGCCGCGGTCGAGCCTTTATCTGGCGGCGACTTATCGCGTTTCATCCCAAAGCACCTTTGACTGTTATCTCCCGGCCGTCAAAATGTTTGTGGTGACCGGGCGGGGCGGTTGGAAATGGGTCGGATAGAACATGACTTGTGAGGGAAAGGGAAATTGGGTTGGATTTGTGTTTGACAGCTGGTGATTGGGTCTTCTCGTTATCTGGCCGCCGCCGCCGTGGGCATTTTCCGTTTCACACTTTTCATTTACAATTCTCACACAGTCTGTCCACCTTCTTTTTCCCTTCTCATTGCCTGCCTTTGACAGCAGTAGACATCCGACTCATTTTGGCTGGGAGTCCTTTTCATTCAAAATGGATTGGACGTCTTTCGCTGTCAGTGGCACTGAAACGTAACGTAAAAAGAGGACGAATTTGGGAAGTAATAGTTGGAGGGCAAATGATTGGACAATCAAATCGCTGTCAATCCCACAGAGAAATAAAAAACTATTAAATTGACCTTATAATTGATGAGTAAACTCTTACCTCAGAAACATTCACTCTAGGTTTATTGGATTGGATTGGATAACTTTATTCATCCCGTATTCGGGAAATTTCGTTGTCACAGTAGCAAGAGGGTGAGAATGAAGATACAGGAAACATTTTAGACAAATAGATAGGAAATAAATAAGTTAAATAAATAAATATAAAAATAAATATGTATGTATATATGTGTATATATGTATGTGTGTATATGTATGTATATATATAAATATATGTATATATATAAATATATGTATATATATGTATATATGTATGCATATGTATATATATGTGTATATGTGTGTATATATATACATATATATATGTGTATATGTGTGGGTACGTGTGTGCACGTGTGTGTATACGTGTGTATACGTGTGTACGTGTGTGTGTACGTGTGTATACGTGTGTACGTGTGTGTGTACGTGTGTATACGTGTGTACGTGTACGTGTGTGTGTACGTGTGTGTGTGTGTGCGTGTACGTGTGTGTACGTGTTTATATGTGTACGTGTGTATATATGTATGTTTGTTCCAATCCCTGTATTTGAACGCACTTTTGTCAGCAGACCGATCTTAACCCACTTTCTGCTGTTGATGGCGATAGACTTCCAATCCATTTGACCTAAGAGAGCCAAAGATTGGCCGTCTATTGCCGTCAATCTGCCCCTGAATTGGACGTCTTTCGGCGTCAACGATACTAAAACATAAATGCGAAAAAAAGGAAAGCGTCCTGTCGCTTTGTAGGATTAATCAATGTTCATTTAGCCCAAGCAGACAATCATACTGACCGTTCATCAATAGCTCTCGTTAACGCTGCACCTTCCGCACACTTAATTAAGATCAAGGTGTTAACAAAGTACTAGAAAAAGGTATTCGACGGACGCGACCACGCATGACTTTGCACGTCTGGGTAATAATGGTGCCTCCATAAAGCGTCCGTCCGCTTATCGATGCGGATCTGGGACACGCCGCGACCTTTGACCCGCTGCGATCGTTCATTTCCTAACATTCCACATTGTTGGGGACGCCTTGCGTGGCAGGCGGGTGCTCCCAAATAACAACATGGGGGACCCTGGTTTTAGCCTCACTAAAAAGCCGATAATCAGGGCCAGTCTAGACGTGCTTAATGATTGGCTGACGTGATGCAATCAGACATGCCAAAGATTCAGTTGATGCGCTGTGGCCTGAGCGTAAATGAGTTTATTCGCCATACTGGGGTCTTTGAAATACCACATCCCATCTCATTTAGCACACCGCCAAATCTCATCAACGCGGGTTATTTTTCTTCTGAAGGATCTTCTCGCATCCAAAAGACTTTGACTCCTTGACATCTTTGTGATAAATATTAACACACATCACAGGTGACTCAGCCTTGGGAGAGGCGTACCTGACTGCGTTTTAGCGATTGGGACCTTGACGCTTCAAACACTGCCATCAAACGCGACATCAAACTCCAAAAGCGCCACGTTGACACGCTCGCTACTTCCATCTTTGTTTCCCCACAGCGCGGCGAGACACTTTCTTAAGCGGCGTACGCACTGAGTGATTTTTGGACCCCAAACGCTCTTCAAATATTGACGATTTTCTATCTCAACCGTTTGGCGAGCAGATTTGTTTGGGAAAAAACTCTTAACTCAACCGAAATCATCTTTCAAAGACGTTCGATAAACAACACTTTGTTAACGGTTCTATTTCGGGACGTTATATTTTTACTTCATGACTGATGAATAAAGTCGCACTTCAGAAACTTTCACTTCTAGGTAAGCAGACCCATCTTATCTATTTGATGTATTGACGTAAATAGGTGTCCAATCTATTTTTAGTGGGAGTGGCGGGCAGCAATTGTAGAGCTAATTACTCTTGGAAATGCCCTAAAGCAAGGGTGTCAAATTGGGTTGGTTCGCGGACCGCATTAACGTCAACTCCATTTCATGTGGGCCGAACCATTTTAAATCTAATATCTATATATTTTTTTTATTTTTTGAAATTGGATTAAAAGAACTGGATCAAAAGCCCTAAATAGTCCGTTTTTATAGATCCAAAGCAATGTTTATTTGAGCTTTTTTTTTCTTCTTAGAATTGGAAAATGTCTTTTAATCATGTTCTTATTTCAAATGGAAACACAATATTTGTGTATTTATTTTTAGATTTTACAAATTGCTTTTTGAACTATAAACACAAGAAAAAAATTGGATTAAAAAACTGCAATGATTGATTTTAAAAAGGGGAAAATCAGGAAATGTAATGAACAACTATCATCATTTTAATTTGATCCTAAAACAGAAAGTTGGCACTCATGATTTACTTTCTCGGGCCACACAAAATGATGCAGCGGGCCAGATTTGGCCCCCGGGCCGCCACTTTGACACCTGTGCCCTAACCGCAAATGTCCTGTAATCTCAGTTTTACTACATACATTTAGTTTTAATCAATATTAATTAATAATTCACTTTTCAAAAAAAATTTTCTAAAAAGCATCCATATTGGAATGAAATTTTCTATCCAACCAAAAACAATCACTTTGATTAAAAAAGGGGGAAGAAAGAAAAGCTCAACTTTGTATCAATTTGCCCTTGCCTTGCATTTTATCTCACGTATTGTCAGAATTGTCAAATTGCCGAGCCCGCGCACAGCTTTTTTTCCCCCCTTCCATCCATCCGTCTTGTTTGTTTGTTGTTCTGACGGAACTTTACATCGGTGCACAAGACTGATGGTGACACTTTCAGTTTTACTGGCTGTAATGTAATCCGTCTAACTGTTCTCCATTGCGCTTCAATGGGCCTCATTCACTCTCACTCCAGAAGTTTCCCCCTTGGGCGCCTTCAGCCCCCTCCCTCACCCTCCCTTTTCCTCTCCCACCGACATGGGGGCAGTGGGGAACTTTTTCCCAGGACAAAAGAGATGAAAATATAATGGAACAAGCTGGACGTGGGTGGGGGGGGGTGTGAGAGACCCAAAGACAGCGGGGTGTTGGAGTACTTTGGAAGGGGGATAGCAGAAAGGAGACTGGGTTGGGAGAAAGGTTTTTTTTTTCTTTTTCCACAGAGCTAACTAGTAACAGACGCCCGCCCAACGAAGGGTGTGGATCCACTAAAGTAATGCATCATCCCCACCGAAACGCTATCCTAGCAATGAGCAAAGTGAAAGTGGCCATTGTAGAAAAAAGTTTGGACGCCCCTGCTTTAGATGTAAATGAAGTTGAACAAAAAAATGCTGTTTTTATAGGAGGAATGTGTTGCCAAGTTGGGGAAAAAAATTGAGGAGGTTTTGATGTGGTACTTGATTAAGTGGCTGACATAGACGTCAAATCCAGTTGAACTTGAAGACCTGGTACAAATGCTCATTAGCTTTCCTGAGCACTCTCGACTGAATTTATACTGTTAAAATTTGGAATATTTTTAAATTAATGCACTTTAAAAAATATATGAATAGAGAAGATTTAAGAATATATATGGATGTATAGTCACTTTGTTCTTGGAGGTTATTCTTGTAGGTATCCCAGTTAAAGCCTTCATATTTTTTTACATTAGAATTAAAAATAATAATAATAATAATAATAACTTGATCCCTTTTAACATTTTTAAAAAAAATATCACTATTCAGCACTGTTTCACTTGTTGAGATGGCATCTGTCAGTGAGTCCCAAAGCCTAAGTGGTCAATGATGGGGTAATTTTTGCCACGCACCCTTATCCCACCTTTCTCTTTCTCTTTCTCTTTCTCTTTCCCTCCCCCTGGTCAGGCAGCACATGGTACAGTCCGCCGAAAGGCTGCATGTCATCTCGCTCCCTCCTTCTCCGAGAGCAGCTGCTCGCAGCACGTTCTCCTCCGTCTCCTTTCGCTCTTGTCTCTGCCTTCACGTGCGAATAATGCAGTAGCGGGTAGACGTCATCCTCCTCCGTTGGAAGGCGGCATCTCACACTCTCTCTTTTTTTAATATATTTATCTTTGGGGAAAAAACTTATCAGGAGTGGCGGTACCCTTCCGATCAACTTTAACACCATGCCGGCGGTCTGTGTGGATCCGTTCCTCAGGGGAAAATCCTCAAAATGATGGAGGACAACAAGCAGCTGGCCCGCCGCATCGACGGGGCCATCCGCTCGGCCGGTCAGGAAGTCAGCAACCTGCGCTCGGAGCTGACCGCCAGCAACTGCAGGCTGGCCGGCCTGGCCGCCGGCAACCCCGCCGCCTTGGAGAACCGCCGGCAGCACAAGCACCACGCCGACAGCCTACGGTATCGAGGTGAGTGCCGGCCGTCTCCCTTCGTCGGCGGCGGCGGAACATGTGTCGGGGCGTTGGAAGCATTTGGGGAATGCCGCTGCTAACGGGGGCTGCGTTTTTATGGGGATGGGGTGAGTTGGAGCAAAGACGCTTTCCAGGGTGCCCGTTCCAAGTCGCTGCTGGGCTGCCTTCCATCTGGAATCTCAAACAACTTGAGCCAAACTTTTGTCTATGGCGCATTTCTGACCGCTTCTATTCACCGCTTGAAAATATTCTTGGTTTTTGTCCAATCTGGGAGACAGTCTTGACGCATTTCACTTTTTTTTCACTGCTGTCGTTAGCAATGGGCGTCCAATCCATTCTGGCGTTGAATATTCGCGATGGCGTCGATAAATGAACTCTCGCCGCAGAAACTTTCGCTTTCAAGTTTGCGTCCTACGGTTGTGTTTCGGGATGCAGAGCGATCTTGACTGTTGAATTGAATTGAATCGAATGCTTTTATTGTCATGATGTTTTGCTTGTACTGACGGGGATAGACGTCCAATCCAGTTGGACTGGGAGGTCGTTGGATAGAATGGATTAGACTTCCAAAACATGGAAAATTTCAATTATTTATGCCATTATCATTGTTCAATATATTGTGATTTTCTATTTAGTAAATGACTGATTCATAAACTAACTAATTCATAACAGTAAAGCCAATTTGTCCACTTAGTTTGAGCATTGTGTGTAAAGTTAGTGTGATTCATGTAAGAGCAGTTCATCTTTAGAGCAGAATTGGTTGGCCCAACACCGTCAATGGCAGCTGATGAGTTAAGATCAGCGAGAATTTTACTTGGCGACTATCACTTAATGGTGTTGTCAAGTTTTTGGCACTTATTTGAATTGCAAAAACATACAAGTTCGCGTTGGATCCGTGTCCATCCTGGCTGTCGGCATTCCTCGGTTCTCTCGCTGTTGTGAGAGCTTGACATTCCCACATTCCTGAATGTCAGGGCAGTGATGTCACACTTCCTGTTCCCAGACGTGAGGGCCGGCGGTCAGGTGACCTGAGCCAGACAAACTGCTTGTGCTCTTGTGATCCTCTCATTGAGGGGGGACTTAACAGGCCATGTTTTTTGTAACCCTCGTGCCCTCTTTGAAAAGGGCTAATAGTTTCAATTTTTCAATTTTCTTGTTTGATTTTTCAAACCGCTCTAACAATATTGAAAAGGAAAAATGTTCCCTCGTAGGGTTTCGTGTTCAATCAAATTGAAATCGGGATTCAAGAGCGAGTTTAAGTTTATCAAGGCTTAGCTGACAGATCAGTTTAGGACTTCAGGCAATGATGAGTCCAACGGATTAGGCGGATCATACTCGCCTTGGTAAATCCTGCCGCGTTTGTAAGTCCGTTTGTTATCTCTCATCAAAGGAAGTCTTTGATATGCATGACATGGCGTCCTGAATATGTATTACGGACGCCTTTGCCAAAATGTCAGGTTTTTCCCGCTTCCTTTCGACTGGCCGTAACGACCCAGACAGATGCCGTGACCCCGCGTTGCCTCCGGCCTCCTCGCTGAACTCATCATCGGGGACGTGGGATTAAATCACTTTCCCGAAATTTCACCCTTCATCGGGATTAACTACAGTACCACTTTTTACACACATTTTTTTTAATCAACTCCCCCTAGTAGTCCATTCTGAACATCATGTATACAGTGAGTCCTTCGTTTCCTATCCTGCCAACCTTATCCAATTAGCTAAGGTGTGCTAACGCAGGGAAGGGCCCGATGAAGTAGGCGGCCCCCACATCCCCCGCTCAGCCATATTAAGGGAAGGGGCCACTTGACAATATTCACACCCATGTCCTGCAAAAAAAAAGGCCACTTCCAAAGGCCCACTGTAGCTTTTCTTCTTATTGGTAGGTTAATGTGTCACTGCTGGCAACATAACCCAAAAAGTCGGCTTTAGATTACAGTGGTACCTCGAGATACGAGTTTAATGCGTTCCGGGACTGAGCCCATTGAAATGAACTAAAAACAAATGAATTTGTTCCAACCCTCTGAAAAAACACCCAAAACAGGATTTTGGATTGGAAAAACATTTTTTTTGTTCTAATTCGCCATGTATTAATAAAGTAACAAATAACTAGTGGTTTAATTGTACTAAAATGTGTTTTATAGTTCTAAAATTAGACAGATTTTGCGGAGGGGAGAGAGAGTGACAATGAGAGGGGGCAAAGGGGGGCGGGAGACTTTTTGCACGGCAACGCGCTCGTAACATAACATAAACAAATTTAAACGAACTTGGATTACAATGCAGACACACTCAAAAATAAATTTAATCTAACCTTTCACTAAACTTAATTCTAATTTTGTTTGACATTTTGATACCTTTCTTCTCCCGGCCGGGTTGGCTCTATTGGCCCCGCCTCCACCCTGACTTTCAGATGCAACCTATCGAGGGTTGTTTGCTTTTGTATTCCCTTCAAAATATTGCCCAAATGATGCACACAAATGTCCTCACAATAGGATAACGCACGACCACTTGCCAACGAGAAGTAGTATACACTCCTCTCGTATTAGCGATCGCTCCGCCATTCGCGCTGACTAACGGGGAAAAACACTGAAAAAAATGCAACGCTCCGCCCAGTGCTCGTAGAGACACTACAAAGAGGGAGTTGTGACCAGAAAGCAGCCTCTCGCGTCCGCTGTCTGCTCGTATATCAAAATTTGTCTCTTATCTCAAGATAAATATTTGCTCAAAATTTTACTTGTATCCCAAATTGCTCGTATGTCGAGGTACCACTGTACTGTCATTATTTTCAGGATGCATGAACCGGACGTTCTTTGACTTTGACTGTCGGCGACGTAAGGTCTGTGTGATATTGAATTGTATTGAATGCCTGCATTGTCATTATACAAGTACATTGAGATTTCAAGCTTCGCCATACAGTGCTCACATAAATCAGTAGTTTTAAAAAGATTCATATACAATAAGAATGAGGTCAGGTAAAAAAAAAATAGTGACTAGCATGGTGTTTAGCGGCATAAGAGGTAGCTATGGTGTTTTAGTGTAAGATAAAAAATTGCAGTGCTAAGACTGAAGTAAAAGCCTGAGAAGATTGCTTTTTGATATGCATTTGGCAGTGTTATTACTTTTTATAGTGCAGTGACAGTATTTGATTAAGTCTAGATTAGGTTCACGGTGTTGAGTATAGTGACGGATATCCCTGAGTTTGTTTCTTTTGCCTGGTATGGCGTGACCACAAAATTGCATTTGCCGACAAGGTAGGCGTTGACATGCCATGGTTTAACTTTTGCTCTGAATGCAGCATTTCTTTACCAATGTGCTTTCTCTTTTTTGCGTTCTCTTTTTGATATTAAGCTTTCTTCTTTAGGCCATAATCGCAAATTGGCTGTGCAAATTGGCCGGCATAGGCTCCAATACCCCCGCCACTCCGTGAACCCTTGAACTTGGATCTTAAGGTTAAAATCCTTGATGTGATAGCAAAAAAAACTGCGACCAGTTTTGGAGTCTGCGTCACTAAATTTGTTATTAATAGCTAATAATTTGCAATCGTACAGGTTTTTTATTAAGAAAAAAATACGGATATAAAGAAATACTGATGTAGTAACTTTTGGGACTCATTGAACTGCGAGCAAACCGACGGTATATTTAGCCAAGCTGTAAAATGTGAAATGTCAAGGGTATAAAAGCAGAAGCTTTGAGGGTAGCACCTCAGTGACAAGCTCATTTATAAGGCGAGTCCATTCGGTAATGAATTCACCTCTCGATTGGCTCGTCAGCGTGAATCCATCACAGGGACGTCAAGACCCCGTTGAATATTCCTAAATGACTCGGATGCTTTAGGAACGAACCCAGTGCAAAAGCGCCATACCGCGTGACTATCAGAGGTGCGTGAAAAACGTGAGGTAACCCTGTGGGGTAAAAGCTTGCATCTAAATATCTAAGTGGCCCGCTCTTGGATGCTGAGACAACGACTCAGTTGCCGTGATTGATCGCTTTCTGCCTGCAGAAGACATGGGAAAACATTCTAAGACTGTTAAATGATCTGAGACATCACTTTTGGGCTGAAAATAGGCAACGTTTGGGGATTAAAAAAAGACAAACTTAAAAATAATTCTAATTCTTTCGACATTCAAAGGGGGATTTCCACACAAATAAAATAAGGTGAGCATATTCAGCCGCAGACATGACAATAATGCCTTTTATTTTTTAGATCGTGGACAATTCCGAGTTATGCACAAATTATAAACTCCTCAATGGGTTGCCAGCCAATCGCAGTGCTTGAATTTGTCTTTTTTAAATATTAATACAATTTATTTGAGTCAATTTTTCCCAAAATGGATCCTTCAATCAACTCATTAATTATACAACCTCCTTTTCCTCAGTGCACCCTAAATATTATAATATAAAATCACGATTGGATGCAAAAATAGGGGCCGCTAAACATTCTCCCACTGGCCAAAATGGTCCATAGGCTGCAAGTTTAAGACTATTTTGTAATAAAAAAGCTTAAAGCCTATTTAGACTCAAGACTATAGAATAAAGACTATTTACCGCACCTTACTGCACATTTGTGACTTCTGCCTAGCAACAAGCGCCATCATAAATTGTCAACTGCTAATTTACGAGACCGCATCTGACAGATAGCTCGTGAAGTTCTTATGAGTTGCTGTGGTTTACGCCATCATTACATTGCCGTCACAACTTTTTAGGGCTCTACTGGAATCATGTCATAAAAGCGAAACCTGCCTCATGCTACTAAGGTACGTATAGAAGTAAATAATAGAGCGTGAGCGTTTAAAAAGCGGCGTCGCCTGCTGTGAAATAGTCGTGATGAAGTATCCTCTTGCATCATCTCTGCAAAAGAGAAGCCAAGCGTTCTCCTACAAAGTCATTGCGGCGCCCAATCTTGGCTCTTCTGCTCCATCTGGGCTGAGTTTTGCATCTCTTGTTCTTTTTTTCACCAGCTGGAACGTGAACTTTTACATAGCAGAGCCCCGCTGCCGGCCCCCCTACTCCATTGTCACTCATTCTATTTTCCCAAGACTCTCCAGGGAACACCCGCGCACATGCGAAGAACGCATGCAATGCTCCCTCGTAGACCACGCCGACTTGTAATAGTTTAGCCCGCGCCCCCCTCGGCCTCCGCTCGCAACGCCCCGTCCGTGGTCGACGCCGCATGAGAGTAATGGTGTCGAAACAATAGCGAGGGGAGGCGTCCCCCGACTCTTCCTTTTCCTTGCCGCGCTTCCTCCGGTCCGGGAACTGAGGGACTATTTGATTACATTGGCTTTACGTTTCTTACGAGGGATATCGCCATCACATGTTTTTTGCGTGAGTGTCTGGGTCACCTAATTTTAAGGAAAGCCGATACCAAGTCCCACTCCGATACTGTAGGAATGTGCTAAGGAGGGGGCCGGGGGGAAGCACATCCAGTTGTTTATTATCAGAGCCCCATAAAGTGTTTTTATTACGTCAGGATTTTTGGATTGACGAAGCGCAAAAAATGTCAGTATAGCCAGTTTGTTGGAAATTAGCTGTGCTTTTAGTACAAGTGTGCAACCTCTATACATGTACTTGTTGTCTTATTTCTGCAATTATTTGTTTCAAAGCACACAGAGCTCTAGCAACCTGATGCAAGATTAAACACAGAATTAAAATAATAACAACTCTTAGGAGATGACGATCGAGTTTTTCAAAACGGCCTAACCGCAGAGAACCGAGTTAGGATTATTTCCCCAAAACATGTTTCTTTAATGTCTATTGAAATAATAGGGCCATTTCTCATGAAAAATTAAAGAGCCATCTCACACATTGTTCCTTTAATATGTGAGAAAGTTAATATTATATTGACTATCAACGTTTCAGAGAGCTTTTTAAAACCCCAAGGATACTATATGAACTCTGATTAGACCTGGTTAAAAAAATTTCTGCTTTAAACTTCAGGAAATTCAGGATCAATAAATCTGTGAAAATAGCCTAATAAGCCATTTGGGATGTTTGGTTTTCAAACGTTTTTTTTTGTTCAAAAAGGGCCGCTCGTTTTCACCATGGTTACGAGAGATGCAAATCTTGAAGTGACATTTTCTGAGGCGAGCGTCAGAACAAACATTTTTCATTGTCTCTTTTTATAATACAGTGATACCTCGAGATACGAGCTTAATTTGTTCCGGGACTGAGCTCATATGTCGATTTACTCGTAACTCAAATGAACGTTACCCATAGGAATGAATTAAAAACAAATTAATTTGTTCCAGCCATCTGAAAAAAAAACACCAAAAACAGGATTTTGGATTGGAAAAACATCTGTATTTGTTCTAATTCGCCATCCATGAACAAAGTAACAAATAACTAGTGGTTTAATAGTACTGAAATGTGTTTAATTGTACTAAATTTAGATGGATTTTGCAGAGGGACAGAGAGAGGGGGGGACTTTTGCACGGCAACGCGCTCGTAACATAACAAACAAATTTAAATGAACTTGGATTACGATGTAGACACACTCAAAAATAAATTTCATCTAACCTTGCACTAAACTTAATTCTAATTTTGTTTTAAATTTTGATACCTTTCTTCTCCCGGGTTGGCTCTATCTGCCCCGCCTCCACCCTGTCTTTCAGATGCAACCTATCGAGGGTTGTTTGCTTTTGTCTTCACTTCAAAATATTCCCAAAATGATGCACACAAATGTCCTCACAATAGGATAACGCACGGCCACTTGCCAACTTTCCCGGAAAGTAGTACTCCTCCTCCAGTATTCGCGATCGCTCCGCCATTTGCACTGACTAAGGGGGGAAAAACACTGGAAAAATGCAATGCTCCGCCCAGTGCTCGTAGAGACATTACACGAGGGAGTTGCGGGGAGAGAGACAGTGCCCATGATGTTCTTACGAGCAGCCTCTCGCGTCCGCTGTATGTTCGTAAATAAAAATTTGTCTCGTATCTCAAGTTAAATATTTGCCTGAAATTTTACTCGTATCTCTAATTGCTCGTATGTCGGGGCACTCGTATGTCAAGGTATGACTGTATGCCCATACAACCCATATGACAGGTAGACATAAATACTTCAAATAATGAGAAGGTATTTTTCCGTTAATAATGATTGCTCTCAATTACTGTCTTCATAATTCCTTTGCTTAAAAAACAGGTTTTGCCATAGCTCCTGTAAAACTGGTCATTTCTGTACTGATTTTTGGTTGATGAATTAACAATGACTGTCTGTCTATTTGTTGTGGCTGTAATGGAAGACAAGGCGAGTGCTGACCTGGCAGCTCACTGCAGACTGTATGTCAGAGCGTTGTCCGGGAGTGTGTGTACGTATATGCGCTTTGACCCGGACAAGCGTTTGATCTTTTGATTGTGGTCGTCCGAGTGTTAGGAGGTATGAGGCGCAGCTGAGAGCTGCAAATGCACTTTCATGTGCTCGCACGGTCACAGGAAGCGCTTGACTCTTGTTGATTTGATGACTTGAATGGATGCCAAGTCTGTAGTGCAGAAGTCTTCCACGTTTCAGCGGAGCTTTAGGTTCTGGCTGTGGAAGGGGCGGAGTTTAAGAGCTGGACAGCAGCTGCGCTCTCAAAACAATAAGCAGGCCTTTAATGTCTTCCGGATCGTTTCCCGTGTAGAAGCTTCCACGTCGTCCAAAATTGTATACGTGTAAGAGTAACAAGGAAAAGCTGTCACATGATTATAGAAAAAAATTCCAGTTGTCCAAGTCCTGAAGCAGTAAGCAGCCCCAGACCACTGCTTTGTTTGATTTATGTTCTTTTTACATCACGTGTAAAAAGAAGCCAAAGTTTGAGGAAGTTTCACTTTCCACTGGTCAATCTATAGAATATTCGCCAAAGGTTTTAAGTATCATTCTGCTTTTTATGAGTTGGATTTTTAAAAGTAGGACAAAGCTTTGTTCTTTTTTTTGGGTCAGCAGTGGTTTTCGCCTTGAAACTTTGCTATGGGTGCCATTTTTTGACCCATTCGCTTACATAATGTTAACTCATGAGCATTGACCTTAAATGATGCCAGGAAGGCCTGCAGTTCTTTTGCCCTGGGTTCTTTTATGACCAACTGGATGAGTTGTCATTGTGCTTTTCTGGTCATTTTGGGGGGCCTGGAGCTTCTGGAAAAGTTCAGCACCGTTTCATTTTTCTCAGATTTTGAACAATGGCATTCTCTAGTGTCCTCATGCTATAGAAATAACGCCGTTAGCATTTCCTGACTGATCTATATCCATTACTTTATTCTTATCTAGCCTTGAATTTTAGACTTGGGGGACCAACTTTAATCTACATATATTAAGTTTGGGAAATCAATTGGTTAATCAATTTGTTTGTGACCTCATTTTGGTGCTGCACAACTGGAAAAGGGATGAAAATTGAGATTTGTGATTGGGTTCTTTTGTTGTTTTTTTGGTGTTTCATCCATAATTTTACATTATTATAGCTCCAAACACTTCTTTGAACAAATATTGTGTGCGGGTGTCACAGTTGTACCTGTGATCATCCAAATCCCCTTTTGAGTCCAAACCTCAAGCAGCGCTTGGAGGCAGGACGCCAACATCCATTTCCAACGCCTCATTGCGTTAACGGTTACGAGAGCGACCGCCGCCGCAATACAGTCGGTATTGTCGTTGCGCGGGCGGCTCGTTTAAATCCTCCCCGAGTGCAAAATGGAGTCGGCGTAGAGGAAAATGACTGGTGAGGAAGCTCGGGGCTCTCGCCGCCAAAGCGTGACATTCCCGCTGGCTCGACGAGAAGCAGAACACTTAGTGACGCCGACGCTGCCACCGCCGCCGCCGCGATGATGTTCTGCAAATTCCCCCGTGTTTCTTCTTTGAAACGTATTCCGCACGTCAGTCGCCAGAATTCTAAACACTTGATTCAGTTTATTCGTCGATTGTAAGCAGAGACACGTTGAGACGGTTGCTAACCAAAACTTTGGGAGTGTGTTGATCATCAAGTTGTGTACTGTTATATGACTCCAAGTTGAACTCCTTTTTTTTTTAGCAAACTAGAGTTATATAGACATAAATTTGTGCATCCTCATGACTCCCGCGCATGAAACGTTGACATTTGATGAATTGTTTTGTTCCGTGGGGCCTGTCGCCACTCGCTTCTGAAAATCCTGCCTACTGGAGAGCTTTTAAGGCAAAATATTTATCAGGACGCCAATTAAAGTAGCCGTGCTGTGCTCAGGCAATACACACATTCAGAGGAGGTTGTGTATATGCATTCCTGCAGACTTATGTCACATTTGGAGGAAAATGACAGCTTCCATTTGCCCTCAAAGCAGATGTTCCGCACGGGTTGCGTGCACGTGTTGTGCTTCAAGCTACAGCCATTCAGATGTGAGTTTAATGCAGTCAGTGGCTCTCAAAACATGAGTAAATATGATGTTATTGTTTTTTAAATCTATTTTAATTGTGATTTTTTTTTTCATGAAGAAATGCATTTTTTTCAATTGAGAAAATGCTCATTGAAAAGTAAATTAGCCAAAGAAATATGATTATTTTTTAGGCATTTGCTGTTCATTTTGGGTCACTACCTGTTCAATTTGAGGCATCTGTGGGTGGATTCCCGGTGATATGTGACATTTCTCGATCACTTCCTAGTCATTCAGGTTGTTTCCTTTAGATTTAGATTCAATTCCAGGTGACTTACTGTTCGCTTTGGTCGGTCTTGGTCATTTGGGGCATTCATGGGTTATTCTATTGATTCAGATTCAATAGTAAGTCATGGCCTGTTGATTTTGGGGCAAATCAGTTTCACTTCCTAATGATTTTTGGATCACTTACTGTTGATTTTGGAGCATTTATGGGTCGCTCTATTTTCTCTCAGGCATCTCCATGGAAACTGGTTCCCACAATAACATTTTTTTTTAAATTGTGGTATTTATATGAGTGCCTAGTAAAGAATTAATCGCGGTTTCTATTTGAGGAGGATGTAGATTGATTTGAAAACATGCCTATCCAACAAAACAAATTCATTGCCTTCTGCTTTTCATGTTAGGCTCAATCTACCCCTTCCTTTAAATGGAAATAAACATTTGGATCTTTTCAATGAGACTAATC
This sequence comes from Stigmatopora argus, assembly GCF_051989625.1. Lineage (NCBI taxonomy): Eukaryota > Metazoa > Chordata > Actinopteri > Syngnathiformes > Syngnathidae > Stigmatopora > Stigmatopora argus. The sequence continues at coordinate 12,452,718 of NC_135392.1, read as the reverse complement.
CTAAATTGAGTTTTAAGGCAACTTCATTGGAATGCAGAATTAGGATCCCAATTTCACGCTAGAGAGCTAAGAAAATGAAACATTTAAGAGTCACAGGCTTGTTTTCTTTCTTGAATTAACGTGCGGAACATCCCGAAAGTCAACCAATCATACATATAGTATTCTTGTTCTTTCATTTTAGACATTCAATCATCTTGCTGTGAACTGAACTGATTTAACAACATTCTTGAGTCATTTTCTGTTGCGCTTAGTTTTTCAAATCAATTACGCTCTTTTACAAACTATCACAACAAATACTATGGACCTGTCCTGGCAATGAATGGGTCAAGCTAATGCTAATATTAATGCTAATCCTATTATTTGGTCCACTGTGGTGACCCTGAATGAGTTAATCATGATATAATTCCCAAAATAGAAGGATTTTTTTTCTTTGATCATGTCCTCTAACTTTAACTATCCTTTTTTTCATATTATGAATAGATTTCTTCCTTATTTTTTTTCTTTGATCAAGGTAATTCTATCCTCATGTCCTCTAACCTTATCTATCCCTTTTTCATATTATGAATAGATTTCTTTCCCCCCACATAAAAAATGAGTCAATTCCTTGAATAATCTTTCCTCGTCAAAATTAAATTTGACTGTTTGATTATATTTCATCGTCTATTTTCGTCAAATTTGCATGGCTCCCTCTTTCAAGTCTTCCAAAGACGGCACCCACGATGGAATCTTCTACCCTGGCTACTGAACAATGACTTCCATTCAAACATGGCCACCAAAAACTTCCAAATTGAAGTGCAGGCTTTTTTGTTTTTTTTTCTTGAAGGGAAGGGGGGGTTCGCATTCAGGGGGCTTTCCCCGCCAATTCTCCCGAGTAACCGCCCGCGAGACGGTGGACGCTCTACTTTGTGTTTGGGAATGTGCTCCCAAACCACTAATGAATCCTCCGAGCCATCCCACCATCAAGCTTTGTGTGTGTGTCTCTCTCTCTCTCTCTCTCTCTTTCTCTCTCTTCCAACAACAGTCCACGCCTTTTCATGCTGCAGCACTCTGCTGCTCGCAGACGCCGTGATGAGCCTTTTTCTCTCTTTTACGGCCGCCGTGCGTCAGAATCTTCCAACGACTCCGTTACCTGGTCGTTAGGCAGCCTCTGCGTGTGCGTACGATGTCCAATGCGGCGTCCTCTGGGAGCTCCGCTGGCCACTTTGCCTTATGAGACCAGATGAGAAGTCCATTAATAGAATAGGCATGGCACCGAATTGATTCGGGGGTCAGTTCATAAAGCACCGTGCTATTCTAGCCGTGGCATCATTTCGGTGTTATTAGAGTGAGGGGGTGGGGAGTCATTTATGCAGGTGCCTTTAGAACAAGAGGGGGAATTTAGTACGCGTTCCTCCTCGCTCCTCCTTTGCCACTGTTTCATAAAGACGACCTCATGGTCTCCTTAGCAGTCTTTCTGTTTTATTTGCACCTGTAACGTCATTCAACTGTCTGGTGCAGTGTTTCCCAACCTTTTTTGAGCTGCGGCACAGTTTTTGCATTGAAAAAATCTCAAGGCACACCACAATCTGAAAATCATCCTTATATTATTTTTATTTATTTATGTCTCTTTTATTTATTATTTTATTTTTTTATTATTAAAAATATATATATAATTTAGTTTTGTTTTATTATTATTTATATTAATTTAAAACTTTGTCACCTATATTACCATTAGAAAGTCGTTCTCATTAAAAGTTTTATTATCAGGAATTAAATCCCACTCTAATTATTCCAAAATCTATTTTTTTCACACCGATCTAACGTCATCAAAGTTGATGTCCGCAGACCCCGAACAGCTGTCAGTTCGACTGGTGTTAAAATAATTAATGCAACATTTTTAAACCTTATTTCAATTTTAGACTTTCTCCCAATATTACGCAAAAAGTAATGTGCTCACACAGACTATACGTAACCAAAAGCTGATGCCCCTAAAACCAAACAACTTCTGGTTCACATACCGTAAAAACAGGAAAACGACTTTTTTTCCTCTCTTGGATTATTACGATGTATGATTTCTTGTAATTTCCCGCGGCACACTTTAGCATCCCTAGCGGCACACTGGTTGGGAAACACTGGTCTGGTGGACACGGTAGCGCAGTCAAGTCATTTTCTGTCTTTGTTCTTTTGCAGTTTCACTTATTTCCGTCCTTTTCTGTGGAAGACATCTGAAGCTATTTGCGGAAAAACGCAATTTGTATAAATGGGTTGCCACGAGAAATTAATTGATTTACTACTGGGTTATCAGATTCATTCAATTCGTTCATTCGTTTTCCATACCGCTTATTCTCACAAGGGTACTGAAGTCTATCCCCGCCAACTTAACTAAAAGTCATCCTAATCTTTTACTTTTTAGTTCTAGCATTTCACAATTCATATTTTATAATAACACGGTGAAAAGGTCAAAACCAGAAATGCTGAATATTTGTAGACCAAAAGCACCTATGTGATGTGTTGCTGGGCAGATTTCACAGGCCTACCAAAACAAGTAATGCTACGTTAATGAAAGATCAACTTCAGTGCCAGCCTCCCCAGTTCAAACTGACTGGACGTCTAATGGCGTCTATCTGATAGTTCGAGGTTCATTCGTTGTCACGAACTGCCGCTCCATCTAGACCCACGTAAAACTCCCGTGTGGCTTCAGTCGAGTCCTAATTCCTTTTAATCTGTGCATCTTTCCCTAATTAGCCAGCGTTGTGACCTTTGAACACGGGCCCTGTGAGAGATTAGCCCACATTGTGCACACTTTATGAATAAATGAAAAGCTACGGCAGCACCTGCCGATAAGTCGCTCTTGCCTGCTGATGCACGGGAGGAAAGTCGGAATAAGACTGTCTATCGGCTCCTTTTAATTGGAAATCATTTCATTAAACCACCATAAAAGATGAGTCTTTGGTCTCAGGGTCGCCATTTTGTCTAAGACTGCCTTCTGCTGTCAACATAAGAGAAATATATATATATATATATATATATATATATATATATATATATATATATATATATATATATATATATATATATATATCAAAGGGTCATGTCATTCCTGAAAAAAACCATCTTTTTTGGAAAACACCACACAATTGGTCATGATTCAAGATTGTTGGCAATATTTGGTGTTTGCAAAAAAAAAAATCTCAAGCTGTTCATGAGCTCTTATAGTATGATATCCGTAAGTCGCACCTTATTCAATTGCAGCCTTTTTTGTCACAGTCTATACAGCAATCTTTCCTTGTCTCTAAGCCAAGTTCTACATATGCTTCAGTTCTTTCTTTAGATTTTGCCTCCTTTTTCCATTCCTTCTTTTTTCATGTTCTCCCTTGAGTATGCTTTCACCACACTATCTCCCGCTCCGTGCTGTGTGCACACATAATCGATGGATACAATCTTACTTAAAGAACTTGTGCTCCCTTTGCACTCTTGGACAATATAAGCACCACTGCCATTTCCTCTAGTGGATGCACAACTACAGTGGGGCAAATAATAATTTAGTCAACCACCAATTGTGGAAGTTATCCTACTTGAAAAGATTAGAGAGGCCTGTAATTGTCAACATGGGTAAACTTCAACCATGAGACACAGAATGTGGAAAAAAACCCAGAAAATCACATCGCATTTCAAAGTTCTGGAGTGGCCTAGCCAGTCTCCAGATCTTAACCCCATAGAAAATCTGTGGAGGGAGTTGAAAGTCCGTGTTGCCCAACGACAGCACCAAAACATGGAGGAATGGGCCAAAATACCAGCAACAGTGTGTGAAAAGCCTGTGAAGATTTACAGAAAAGGGTACATGACAAAGTATTGAGATGAACTTTTGGCATTGACCAAATACTTATTTTCCACCATGATTTGCAAAGAAATTCTTTAAAAAATCGAACAATGTGATTTTCAGTTTTTTTTCCACATTCTGTCTCTCATGGTTGAGGTTTACCCATCTCTATTTTTTTCAAGTAGGATAACCTGTACAATTGGTGATTGACTAAATACTTATTTGCCTCACTGTATATATTTTCTAATACTGCAAAAGAACAGCCTCTTCCCCAGAGTCACATTTCCCCCAACACTCACCCTTTCAAAGTGTCCGTGTGGGATTCGGGGGCCCATTTGATTTAGTTTCAACATCTTTCACGAGAAAAAAAAACTTGGACAGTTTGAAAAGCAGACATGCTCAATGGTGCCGACATAAGCTTGAGCGCTGTTATTATTCCATGCGCCAACACAGACCCCAACGCCCCCCCTCCCTCTAAAAAGAAAAATACAGAAGCTTTTATAAGTGCTGTGATGCTGCTTCTCACCATCTCTTCTCCCGTCGTACATCCTGTCTCCTTTGTGTACGATTTCCGAAAATGTAAAGCAGCTCAGTTGGTGGGAAACTATTTTTTCATGGCAAATGGAAGCGGCGAAAAGACAGAATGATGCCGAACACGCGAACCGAGAGGTGAAAGGTTAGAAAAACAACAACGGATAAACCAACCGGGAGACTTTTAGCCAGGCGTAGAGCTGAGCTCGGCGAGAGGTCGGGTATAATGAGGAGGCCTTGACGCGTGAGTGCTTCCCAGGGGAGGCAGTCACCGGGTTCAATAAGAAATGAAAATACAATTGCTTCATTTGAACATTTGGTTGTTGTTTTTTTGGGAGATATGACTTGTGAAATGCGGAAGGAAGAAACAAACAGTTTTAAGTCATTCACTGCCAAGGGGAGCAAATGAGGAAAGCAAGCACATTCAAATATTTTTTATATAGTCAGTCACGTATAGTTTCTCACGTGTATCCTAGAGGAAAAATCTTGTATAATGCATTGATAAAATGGCTGCCACCATTTATGATGGCCACTTCCTGGAAATATTTTACGATTTATACTGTGACCTTTTTGACCTTCTTTCACCTTTTTGGGTGATGCAAATGGCGAGAAATGGAAAAAGTTGATTCACGGGACAAGCCGAAAATTTTGTAGTATTTTTATGAACCTTTTTCGACGCTAATATACAAAAAATGAAATTCCATTTTATTTTTTTTAATAAAGCTGAAAACGTTTTACATATATAGTGAGTGGTACCTCGAGATACAATCTTAATGCGTTCCGGGACTGAGCTCGTATGTCGATTTTCTCGTAACTCAAACAAACGTTTCCCATAGAAATGAACTAAAAACAAATTAATTTGTTCCAACCCTTTGAAAAAACACCAAAAACAGGATATTGGATTGGAAAAAATGTTTTATTTCTTCTAATTCGCCATCTATTAACAAAGTAACAAATAAATAGTGGTTTAATAGTATACTAAAAAGTGTTTAACAGAACTAAAATTAGACAGATTTTGCGGAGGGTTGAGAGAGAGGGACAGGGGGGGTGAGGGGGGATTTTTTTTTTTGCACGGCAACGCGCTCGTAACATAACATACAGATTTAAATGAACTTGGATGACGATGCAGACACTCTAAAATAGATTTAATCTAACCTTACACTAAACTTTAAATTCAAATTTTTTTTTGCACTTGTATGTCGAGGTACCACTGTACACCATGACTATATTGTCATGACCCCACCTTGAGTGAGTTGAAGCCCTCCGTGTAGCGTCTGACCCTTACGAGAGCAACCAGCAGGGGGCCGGCCAAGAGCTTCGGCGGGCTTTTGTGAGGAAAATGGACGGGAGTGGGGGTGAAAGTGATGCGAGTCCCAACCCTGGTGCTAATCTCCCGCACATCTGGGCACGAGTAAGCTCTTGCTCCGCCCCCCGTCCGTGATCAGAGGGCTAAGAGTGAACATGAGCGAATGTGACAGCGAGGGCCGACCGACATGGACTTTGGGTCACACGGCCGGAAGATGCCGAGACCCAGTTGCATACCCTGGAATTTGCACGGTTCCGACAAGCGTCGAGGTAAAGAAATGTGGGTGTGTGACTTTGCGTGTGAGGCAATGGGAGTGCAGTGACCTCGCATTTCACAAGATTGCGTGTTTTCCACGGCCTTGTGTTGAGATATGCATGCAAGCGTGCATACTCTGCTGTAAATTAACCTCGTGATCCCCAATATGTGGGCCTCTGGCGTGTGTTCGTATGTAGATGACAGATGCGACAATAGTTGCGACTCAGATGACACCTTCTCTTCTGAAATGAATAATAGGGGTTGATTTGCAATGCTAGCCATTCCACAGAAACCAGACATTGGGGAATTGTGAGTACTTGGGGTTACAGCTGTCCTTTTTGTGCTAAAGACAAGCTGTATTGTGCAGCATCGTCAAAATGGAGATGTTTGAATCCGATGTACAGTAATTCCTCGATTATCGCGTCTTCACTTATCGCGAATTCACTACTTTGCGATTTTGTTTCTGCTATTAATTTTTTTTTTTACTTTTTTTTAAGTTCATAAAAATGTGAATATCCATGCTGAAACTCGTAAGCAGAAACCACTTTCGCTACTAAGACTCGGCAGTGAATAAAAAATAAAAAATAGAAAGTTATTATAGGGGTGACCCTACTTTGCGATTTTTCGATTAGCGCGGTCTGCATTAGCTATCCCTTTTTTCATATTATGAATAGATTTCTTCCTTAAAATAGTTTTTTTTCTTTGATCAAGGTAATTCTATCCTCTTGTCCTGTAACCTTAACTGTCCTATTTTTCATATTATGAATAGATTTATTATGTCTGGTCTGCATTAACTGCGATATTCGAGGGATTATTATAATCACTTTTTGGGAGAATGTAAAATGGGAAATTGGCAGAGGTCTTATATATGCATTAGATTGACTTGTAGTTGTCGTAGTGGTGGCTTGTTTTATAGATCCACTGGATGGAGCTGTAGTAGTAGTTGTAGTAGTAGTAATAGTAGAAATAGTAGTTGTAGTAGTTGTAGTAGTAGTAGTTGTAGTAGTTGTAGTAGTAGTAGTACTAGTAGTTGTAGTAGTAGTAGTACTAGTAGTAGTACTAGTAGTTGTAGTAGTTGTAGTAGTACTAGTAGTTGTAGTAGTAGTAGTAGTACTAGTAGTTGTAGTAGTAGTAGTAGTAGTTGTAGTAGTAGTAGTACTAGTAGTTGTAGTAGTAGTAGTACTAGTAGTTGTTGTAGTAGTAGTAGTACTGGTAGTTGTTGTAGTAGTAGTTGTTGGTGTTGTAGTAGTACTAGTAGTTGTTGATGTAGTAGTACTAGTAGTTGTTGATGTAGTAGTACTAGTAGTTGTTGTTGTAGTACTAGTAGTTGTTGTTGTAGTAGTACTAGTAGTTGTTGTGGTAGTACTAGTAGTTGTAGTAGTGGTTAGAGGTTATGTAATACATCAACTGTGCTAAAGAGAATTTCATACAATGATTAATCAATAGTGATCATATATGAGGCGCATCAGATTATAGGGCACCATTTTGAGAAAATGTCAGTCTTTTAGTTGAGGCTTCTAGTGTGGGAAATACGGTATTTGGTCCTTTTGAACATTGCAATGTTGCCATTGACACTGATAGCAGCCAATGTGGTAAAATACCTTCTCTTGCACTATTTTATCATTGTGTAAATTAATTCCAACACATTTCATTTTGCCTGAAGTTGCCAATAGGTTTGATGACTTTCTGAACATGGAAAGGCCCTAACAAAGCAGATTTATTTGTTTCTAAATAATTCTTGCAATTTCAAGAGGGCCTTCACATCACATGACTAATAAAAGTATCCCAGTCAAGCAGACCTCGCGCTACGGTACCAATCAGAGTGCATAGCCAGATTAATGGTCAAATCGGGCAGCGCTGACATGGCGAGGTGACGACGAAATTTCTGCGCTCGCCGCGAGAAGTCAAAACGCAAAACAAATCCAGAGGCGGCCAGGCTCTCTTCTGTCGATGGCGGATCGAAGCGATCGACGTGGAACGGGTTCATCGAGGGGGCCGGCGGGGGCCATTAGTGGCGGCGTGATGGTGCGAAGGTGGAGAGCGGTTAGAGCAAATCCCAAAGAGGGGGACACGGTAGATGAGTTGAGGGATTTGGAGGGGGTTAATCCTTGGAGAGGAGCTGATTGATGAAGGAAGGATGATGGGAAGGAAAGGAGGAAAGGAGGCAAGGAGGCAGAGGATGGAATCAACTGACATTTTGCCCATACTCCTTTGGCTAATGAGATGACATCAATCACTGCGTGGAGATCCAAACCTGGCCGACTGGCGTTGGCGCGGCAGGTGGAAGCGCTTTTTTGGAGGAGGTCCACATCCTCGTGTTTGTAGTCGCGACGTAGCGCTGACAACTTTCTGGCATTGTCACAATGAAAGCCGGCTGATGATGTTCTGATGAAGATGAATAACCGTGCCGACTATCAGCACACTGTGATCGGCGGGGGGAACCGTGAGCCAAGTTGGAGAGCGTGAGCTCGCTACAAATGAGTTTGTTTTGTTGGAGCGACGCATCGCTTCGCACTTGTTTTCGCCTTTTTCAATGGGGAAGGAGAAAATGGAAATTGCATTGGAGTGAGCAGGGCGGCGAGGTAATGTTAGGTGCAGTCAGGTATCGACGTTGGCAAGGATTTTTTGTTTTGTTTTTTGCCGCATTTTAAAGCCCCTATAACAATAATATTGTTTGGGTATCTGTCAATATGTGTCGTTTTATCCAGATTAGACGTGTTTATGGATAGGAAGATTGAAGACTGTAGTGACTGTTAGTTATTGTCATTAGCATTTTCCACAATGTTTTCTGAAATTGAGGCTTGTAAGCAATGTTCCCTCTAATTTTTTGTTTGTCTGGGCAGAAAGACAACCTCCCTGAGCACACTGAGTACCGGTGTGAGCAACATCTTCATTGCTCGCTATGGGCACACACACCAGTATCACACCTGCCTATGTCTACTACACATAAATGATTTAGTAATAATAAAATGTAATGATTAATATCTATGAATGGGCGGCCCGGCGGATGAGTGGTTCGGCCTCACAGCTGAATTTTTTTTTTAAAAATGGGATTTTATTTTGTGCGCTCCATATGATTTGCTGTGCGCAGAGAAGACGAGAGTAGTGCGCAATTGCGCACGCGCGCATCTTAGAGGGAACATTGCTTGTAAGTCCATCAGCATGACATTCAGGCCAATTTTATCTTGAATATCAGCCCAATTTGTACGTGTCCATTCCGTTATCTCTGGGCTATTCTATGTGCTTCCACTATTCTCGACCAATCAGGATTCAGCATGCATAGCAGGTACTGTTTGCCTGCTCACTGTCCAATCACAAGCAAGCAAAACAATCTCAATTGTTCCCAAAGCTTACTTAAATGTGTCTAAAAAAAGAATCCCATTGATTTAATTGAGTAATTTTGGTTGTGATTGCCTTATCGTTATTTTTGTTTAGCTATTGGTGGACATTTTCACTTTGTTCTGTGGTTTTGAATGAAAAGCAGGCCAGTGGTTAGCGTGTCGGCCTCACAGTTCTGAGAACAAGGGTACGATGCCGGGTCCCTTTCCTGTTTGGAATTCGCATGTTCGCCCCTGGCTTGGGATCGAAAAAGTTTGGACACCACCGCTGCAGATTTGTAACCACGGTAAACACAATTTTGCTTTCAAGTGCTCTATTGCTTTCAAAGATGAATTGTCCATTGTCAGGTTTGTTGCTCGGATGCGACTTTAGAAAATTGCGTTACCCTAAATAAGCGAGTGACCTTGTACGCCACGGCGACTGTCATTGGCGGACAGCGTAACAATGTGCGTTAAATCTCGAAGGTCAACGCCATCACGCTGATGCAGCGTTTCACCGCGCGACGTCTCGGCGGGAGCCGGAGATCATCACTTACCTCCTCTCCGGGACCGACGACTTCCAGCGTGGCGGGGAAAGCACTTTGCGATATGGCGTCGTCTCTAATGCGTTGGGAGACTGTGTGAAGAATTGTAAATTAGCGAGCGCCGTTTTATACACTCCATAAACACGCCGGGTTGCCGCCGCCGCCACCGCTGCTCTTCATGCATTTTACAAATACTGCAGCTGTTGTTAAAGTCTAGGTGGATTTTCAGGGCTTTTGTTTATTTGTTTGAGGAAAATAACAGGGCGGAACACTTAAAAAGCTCAGCAGTCGGAAAATAGGCGGGTTATTAGCGGGTTTAGCATGTCAGCCACATAGTCAAAAGATTTTTGAGTGGATCTAAAAAAAAATGCACGTTAGGTTCATTGAAGATTGGATTAGGAGCGTCCAAATGGTTTCTTCCGGGGGCCGATTTCAGAAAAATCAAAGAATGCAAGGGCCAAGGTTGAAAGGTTTCCTCAAATATTAAAGCGTATTGTTTTTCTATCGTCGTCAATAACAGCCATTGAGTTAAAAAAAAAAGTGTTCTTCCTCTGGCCAATTAGTAGTGGTTCAATCATTTGAATTGGGAGGCTGGCTGTTTCAGTTTAATAAGTGTTTTAATAAGAAATAGGTATTTTTCCAACTGCGGTGTATTAAGAATTTATACGGATTTGCATTTATAAAGGCCCTTGGTGTTTGACTCTTTGCCCTAAATTCTCAATAGGTGTGAATGTGAGATGTTTTGATGATGAGGCTGATGATGTGATCATTGTGCAAAGTATGTGCATTTCTAGTAAAAGGGGGCAGAAAATACTCTATCCTTGAATATTTTTTTTTTTTACACACGTTTTACAAACGTATCAAAAGTCGGATTTTCTTTGTTTGCCTTGTACATATTTTATAATGTCACTATTTTTTCTTTTGATTGCCCAGTATTTAATAGAAATAACATTTGTCCTTTAAATATGGCACTTTTCAATGAGGGAGTTGCAATGTTGCTACTATGATTAACTCTTAAAGTAAAATGTATACAGTGATACCTCGAGATACAAGCTTAATGCGTTCCGGGACTGAGCTCGTATGTCGATTTACTCGTAACTCAAACAAACGTTTCCCTTAGAAATGATCTAAAAACAAATTAATTCGTTCCAGGCTTCTGAAAAAACACCCAAAATAGGATATTGGGTTGGAAAAACATTTTTATTTGTTCTAATTCGCCATCTATTAACAAAGTAACAAATAACTAGTGGTTAAATAGTACTAATGTGTTTTATAGTTCTAAAATTAGACAGATTTCGCGGAGGGGAGAGAGACGGACAGAGGGGGGGTCGGCGACTTTATGTACGGCAACGCGCTCGTAACATTACATAAACAAATCTAAATGAACTTGGATTACGATGCAGCCCCTCAAAAATAACTTTAATCTAACCTTACACTAAACTTAATTCTAATGTAGTTTTAAATTTTGATACCTTTCTTCTCCCGGGTTGGCTCTATTGGCCCCGCCTCCACCCTGACTTTCAGATGCAACCTATCGATGGGCTGTTTGCTTTTGTATTCCCTTCAAAATATTCCCAAAATGATGCACAGATGTCCTCACAATAGGATAACGCACGACCACTTGCCAACGAGAAGTAGTATATACTCCTCTCGTATTAGCGATCGCTCCGCCATTCGCACTGACTGAAAGTTTTACTCGTATCTCAAATTGCTCGTATGTCGGGGCACACGTATGTCGAGGTTCCACTGTAATCGAGAAAATTTCTTTTGGGAAATACTTCAAAAAATACTAAAATCATTTGTTTTCCTTCCAGTTCTTGAAAAACAGATGACATTTCTACAGTCATGTAAAATGACTTTGGACCGTTTCATTCCTTAATTTATTCATTCATCTGCTGTACCGCTTATCCTCACAAGGGTCCATTTTCCTTGAATTTTGCTGTAGTGGTTCAATTAATAAGTCATATCTCTTGTTTACAGACCCCCGCTGTGGTATAAATATTACAGTCATGCATTTTTTTACCATCAAGGTAGCATTTTGCCTATCGATGCAAGAGAATACGCAATTTCATATTCGGTTTGAATGAAAGTTTTCAGGTTCCACCATTTTTCCTCTGCCGGGTTGCCTCATTCAGAGGCGCTAACAAGCTACTTTTAGTTCTATTATTGATACACTGGTTCTAGACGGCGCTTCTCAGTGTCCTGCTATCAAAACATAAAAGCAGCAGAGCATGAAGAGTCCAAAGGAGGCGTCGGTGTTTCTCCGTATTATGAATCTTGATGAGGGGCTTCTCTAGCAGATGCCTTCCATCTTTGATTCCACTCAACTAGTTATTCCCTTTAACTCCTCGTTCGCGCTTGATCGAAATGGGGTGCTGATGAATACAGAACAATGTGGAAGCTGCTGAAATCAACTGCTATTATTTTTTTCTGAATTTATTTGATCTATCCACTACCGTCAAATCACTCCCGTTTGTTTTGGGTGATTTTTGCCTGTTGCGGTACACGGCGAAAAACGTGGGAAAACTGTGGAAATATTATTCACCGTTTTTCGCAGTATTTGCGTTACACAGTGCCTTGATAGGATATTCAGAGCTGCCAACCTCCGTCGACCCCATTCCACGAGTAGCCTTGTCTCATTTCCCAAGTTTATGCGAGAATGCGATTCTCGCAAAATCGATATGCGCTGAAGTCGCACAAGACGAATCATTCCTCATAACTTGTAACTCGGATGATTCACAATGCACTCGTTTTACCGAATTCTTGCAATTTACAGTGCAGTTGAATCAAGATGGCGTAAGCCGTAGCGATTGTGTGAATTTTGAGGCATTTAAATTGGAAATTTGGTACTTTTCCGAAATAGTTGCTTAAAAAAAATTAAGTGACAATTTTGGGGGATTTCCAGAGTTTAGGGAGGTTGTCTGGAGTCCCGGAGTTTTCCTTGCATTTCCGGGTAAACTCCTGAAATTCCGGAGTAGTTGGCAGCTCTTGATATTAATATGTGAGCCTTGTGCTAATCATTTATGCTAGCAGAGGACACAAGTTGGCTAGGCAGCTTTTTCCTTTCAGTCTTTTTCTAAAAATAACATGTTTATCACAATGTCAGTTTTCATAAAACTTCAAATCACAGCTGGTATTACTGCTAAATGACTGTTTAATGCTGTTTATCCACCATTTCAAGTACGTATAGGCCCACACATTGAAAACATAATCGCTAAATGACCATATTCAACAACACATAACAGAATAAAAACAAGATGAAGCTTAAACACAAAAACACTACATTTTCTTCTTCTGCTGCTGCATTTGTAACTGGCGGCCATCTTGGGAAGGACGACTAGTGCTAGCCAATACGGGACATGCCATATTGGGCCCCCTTCAAATGCTAGTATCGGTATAGGTGAAACACTTTTATTTACCGTAGCAGTTTTTAGCAAATTAAAAAAAAAAGTATAGGGGCTTTTTCTGCTGGATGGAGATTTTCTTGTTTAATCTTCCCCATTTTTTTATATAAAGCCAAACTCCTCTATCCATTCTGGTTCAGGAAGGCTCATGTGGGGCCCCTGCCAAGACCACCAGTACCAGCTGTGACCTGCAGTATTAAGCAGATGAGCTATAATACTCTCACATTTGTTGCACACACGCTTAGCAGCGCTGCACTTTTAAGTCCGTTTAGCCTCACGTTCACGGCTTTTCGCTCGGCGACGCGTTGCTCGTTGCTCTTTTGACATCATTTTAACGTGTATGTAAATAAAGCAATGAAATTAACATAATCCCAAAAGATTTCAGATGCAGGCGATGTTGGAAATGTGAAAATGATCTCAAATTTGGTTGAAATTTGGTCTCCAGTAGGCAGCAAAAGGTTTTTGGATAAAGTTTTCGAAAAAGAGAAAATGGGTGGAGAAAGAGAGTGGCGACGACGTCACGTAAAACTGACCTTTCTGCCCAGGTCAAATGTTTTTGGCCGAGAATGTCGTGAAAAAGCCGTTTATCTGATGAGTACTTGTTGTGTCCAATGTGAAATGTTACACTGCTTGCACACCTTTTGACTATTTCAAGAATAGTTATTTTGCCATCAAGAGCGCCCTTTCATTGCTTTGGTTGGTATTTTTGAAAAGACGTTGTTAAAATGTTTAAGGTGTCATCAAAGCAAAACTAATTGGTTTTAGGTCACTAGTAATGAGTGTTAAATAGAGCTAGCTGCTTTCTTCAATTTTTGACTTCAAAATAGTCATTTGTGTGATGTTCCATAGCTGATTGCTATCATTGCTATAACTGATATACTTAAGACCAACCGTATGTATACATGTGCATCTATGTGTATGTATATATATATATATATATATATATATATATATATATGTATGTATATATATGTATGTATATATGTATGTATATATATATATGTATGTATATATATACATGTATATGTATGTATATATATACATATATGTATATATATACATATACATATATATGTATATATATACATATATGTATATATATACATATACATATATATGTATATATGTGTATATATATGTATATATGTGTATATATATGTATATATGTGTATATATATGTATATATGTGTATATATATATACGTATACATACATATATATATATTTATTTATTTATTTCAGCAACACGCTTATTTATATTTATTTATTTCAGCAACACACTTATTTATTTATTCATTAACTTATTTATTACCTATTTATTTATGTCTAAAATGTATTTTCCTTTATTCTCACCCTCTTGCTACTGTGACAATGACATTTCCCGAATACTGGATCAAATCAAATCAAATCAAAAGCCTTTATTGTCATCATACACAGCTGCGTATAACGAAAATGTTGGTGCTACTCCGCAAAGTGCGTTTTCCCAGTAAAAACATAAATAAGTAATATAAAAATATAAAAAGTCACATTCGGGCAAGGTAAATTCTAAAATATTGCACAATCTAAGATATTGCACATTGTTATTGCACAGAAGGGATTGTGTGTCGTGCTGATGAATAAAGTTATCTAATCTAAGGTGCAACCATTTTTTTAAATTTGACTTTCATCTCAATGTGTATTTTATTTGTGGCCAGCCTTACTTTTCACAACATCAGAACTATTTTTATGACAACTAGCAAGCATAAATATGTCTTATTTTTATTTTTAATACAAGAAAAAATCTCTAATGGCCTACTTTGCAGCGAAACCTGTGGCGCCATTCCCAACTAGTTTGATGACACGAGACCGCTGGATGCTTTGTACACAAACGGGTATAAAATGCAAGAAACTTCACAAGAACTTGAAGTCAATGAGGCATGGCAGCGCACGCCACGCTAATGAACGAGTAAAAAGACTGGCAGCATCTTCCTCCCACACTCTGGAGTTTTCAAACCATTAATTCCAAGCAGGGAGCATCTTCCTCCCTCGCTGTGTAACGGGTGCGTCCCTCAAGGCTTTTTTTTGTAACGCCACGGGGGACGGAAAAGGGGGAGGCGGAGGGGGACCCACGTGGCGCTCAGCCGGATTCTTTTCTAGCTTCACGTTGATTGATCGCGAGGACCCGTTGATACGCTCGTAGGGATAAAAAGTTGTTCAGCCGCAGGCGGGTAAAAGTGTCGCCGCCGCTTTGATTTAGGCGTCGCGTTCGGCCGCTGGGGAGAGAAATACGACGTCCTGTGTGTCCCCTGGGGGGACGTGGGAAAGTCAGTTGGTCAGGGTGTTGGAAAAGTCTTCTGTCAACTTTTTCAGGCCAGCAGAAAGCTTGCTTAAGCATTTCATTGATGGTTCTTATTTGTGTCATTTTGTCTCCATTATTGTCCATAAAGGAGAGTCACGAGTTAAAAGTGTTTAAGTAAGTTTTCATAATTGGCTAGTTGCATATATGTAATTCCTCGGAACATTGCTATATTTACTTATTTGTTTTTTTTTTGGCCAAATACTCTTTTTGGAACCATGTTTTTAATGGTGTTGTGGATCACAAGTGTCCAAAGCAGATCAATATTTAACTCATTGAATGCCAATGACTGCTCTCGATATCTACCCCAAGGTAGGCAGGGCTCACCCGATCGATCTCTGCCAGGTCTCCAAGTCGCAATTCATTGGACGATTAAATTAGATTAGAACTTTATTTCATTGGATTGGATTGGATCACTTTATTCATCCCGTATTTGGGAAATTTCATTGTGACAGTAGCAAGAAAAGGCATAGTTATAAGTTAGACAGTACAGTCAAAGGCTGCAGAACAACAAAGCACAAAGCACAAAGTACAAAGCAAATCAAAGTCAATGGGATCATTAAGAATCACCAAATCATTAAGACAGAAAAGCAGCAAAAACACAAAACGAGCTACGAGTTTCGGTAGCAAAAACGGATAGACTCTAAAAGACGTAAAGTTGGACAAAAACTGGAACCACACACAGGAAGTCTTCCACGAGATGGGGAACTTCTGCAGACTGTGACCTAGGTAGAGAATATGCAGTCACTCTTTCAAACTTGGCACTCTCAAATGGCAGGGAAACTAATCTGCAACGATTCATTGACTAATTGACGACTAAAAATTGCCTGTATTTTCTATACATTTTATTTTAGCCAGAAATCCCAAGTGGGTGCACATTTACTGTCCCGACTCACAACAATTGGAACAACTGGAGCCTGTGTGGCTCCAGTTTTTTACCTAGCTCTACAATGTCTTGTGTGTCTTGTGTATGTCTTGCTACTGTAACCAAGAAATTTCCAGAATACGGGATGAAATAAAGTTCTAACCTAGCCTAACAATATGAACGGATCTAGCTCTCGGGCCTCGAGTTTGCCGCCGACCTTTTGCATTTTTTCCGTAACACGCATTTTCTACGGTTTTTAAGCTCATTGCAAAATTTCTTTTCCCCTCGGCAGATCCATCCGTTCATCACAGACAGAAGACGGTGGTGAGCGACATGTGCTACCCGACGGAGATTTCCAGCCTGATGGACTTCGGCTCCCCTGACTGCTCGCTGGGCAAAGGTACGAGCTTCCCTCCGGTTAAATTGAGCGGGCCTGAGAGGCGTTGCCTAGGCGACCACGCGCACAGGGATTTATCAGAGTAGTTAAAAGAGACAGGAGGGAGGTTAAATAAGGGAGCAAAGGTTTGCGCTGACCACCTTACGGACACATCGAGGCAGCCTTTCAATGTGGGTGGGCGCCATGCGACAAAAGCATCTCCTGGGTGAATTATTTTCAATGGAGTCGGATCAGAAGAGAATTTTCTGAACACGTTAGAGCAAGGGTGTCAGACTCAGGTTGATTCGCGGGCTGCTTTAACGTCAACTTGATTTCACGTGGGCCGGACCATTTTAGATATAATATTGTTATAATATTATATGTTTATTTTAGCTTTTTTAATATATTTTTACATTTTACAAAATGATTTTTGAACTAAAAACACAGAAAAAATATATATAAAAAATACAATTATTGATTTAAAAGGGGGGAAATCAGGAAATGTAATATACATCTATACTCTTCATTTTAATCTGATCCTAAAACAGAAAGTCGGCACTCATGATTTACTTTCCCGGGCCGCACAAAATGATGCGGCGGGCCAGATTTGGCCCCCGGGCCGCCACTTTGACACGTGCGTTAGAGTATCGTGTTTATCTGTGTTTGTACCTCGAAGTATATTTGCCTTTTTTTAACCACTGTTTTTTCCACGTTATTGAACAAAAGAGGAAATCAGGACTTTCAAGGTTTATACAAATTCAGGTTATGTCGCCAGCGTAGGATTCACTGGGGGGATAATTGGGGTGGCAAGCCTGTAATTATTATATAAATGCTCTGCAAAGAGAAACCATTATGTTTCATCAGTCACACATCCATAAATCTTTTGTATCCATTTTTTTAAATGTCAAGTTAGACCCATTTTTTTCCAGATTCAAAACTATAAACGGGCTGTGCAATATGCCAGTAATCGCAAAAATGTGATGAATTAATATTTCCCTCTACATATATATTCAGACTAACATGCAAATATATGTGATGGGGACAGTATTGGTAGTATCCAATAGCATAAAAGCGATTGACAAAAACAAATGATCATCAATCTGTTGTAGCTATGACAACCCAGCATGACCTACGCTAGTTCTTTGTAATGTTGTCATTGCAAGGGAGCTGGCCAATGAAAAACATTACAGTCTTGCCATTTATTTCTGAAGGGAAAACATCAATACGAATCATAATCTGGCAAACAGCAGGGAAAAAAAGCTTCACACTCGTGTCAAGGCTAAGAAGACCATCAATACAGAGGCTAGCATCCTGTCGTTGTCACGGAAACCCTTTCAATTATCACTTTTCTACACCATTTGCCTCTTTGGCCAACGGAAAACAGGTGTTTGTCTGTCTTTTCCTGCTATCAAAAGTGGCTGGTCCTTCTCAAAAAGTGATGTTTTGGTTTGTTTCCACCGCTTTTCTGAGAATACAGCGGCTCCGTTAATAACGCAGACTGACAGTTCAACTGTGTTTTTTTATTTCTATTTTTTAAAGCCTTCCGCCGTCTTTTAAAAGCAAGCGTGGCCAATGAATGGCACGGCAGCGTTAAGCCGCGGGAAGAAAAATGACGACGAGCGATGGAAATGTAGCGGCTGCTCAAGAGACGTCGGGATGAAAGCCATGAGGTTGAGATAGAGCACTGGGGTGCTGGAGGTCAGTCGGAGCTTTTAGAAGAAAAGATACGCCGTCCCCTTTAATGAATTTGGATAGAGTTATTGCAGCAATTTGCAGTGGGTGTTAAAAAGCCCTAAGGGGGCAACATCATATGGAAAATTGACTTTTTAATGGCTTGTATACAAATAGTGGGGTCTCGGGAGTGCTCGCCCACCCATTAGGCTGAAATATTTGTGTTGGCCGGTGCTACATACGCACATGGTTGTAATGGAATACTGTCTTCGCAATTTGAAAGGATGTTGTTATTGGTTTGTTTTTACAGCCGAGGCTGTGCTTGGGCCAAATGAAGAAAATAACAAAGAAATGAGACTTTCTTTTGAACACTCTTCCATGAAGGTTCGAAACTAACCTTTGCTTCGATCATTGATGGGATTTCGTGGTTTCTTGATAAGCCTTAGCCTAACATTTCAATGTACTAATTGAGATTATGGTATCTTAAAAAGGGCATTGGTTTTTATGGAGTAGGTAGTAGTGGTAGTAATGGTAGTAGTAGTAGTAGTAGTTTTAGCGGTAGTAGTACTTTTAGTGGTAGTAGTACTTTTAGTGGTAGTAGTACTTTTAGTGGTAGTAGTACTTTTAGTGGTAGTAGTACTTTTAGTGGTAGTAGTAGTAGTTTTAGTGGTAGTAGTAGTAGTTTTAGTGGTAGTAGTAGTGGTTTTAGTGGTGTAGTAGTAGTGGTTTTAGTGGTGGTAGTAGTAGTAGTTTTAGTGGTGGTAGTGGTAGTAGTAGTGGTAGTAGTAGTAGTTTTAGTGGTAGTAGTAGTAGTTTTAGTGGTAGTAGTAGTAGTTTTAGTGGTAGTAGTTTTAGTGGTAGTAGTTTTAGTGGTAGTAGTAGTAGTAGTTTTAGTGGTAGTAGTTTTAGTGGTAGTAGTAGTTTTAGTGGTAGTAGTAGTTTTAGTGGTAATAGTAGTAGTAGTTTTAGTGGTAATAGTAGTAGTAGTTTTAGTGGTAATAGTAGTAGTAGTTTTAGTGGTAATCGTAGTAGTGGTAGGTTTGGTAGTGGTAGGTTTGGTAGTGGTAGTAGTTTTATTAGTAGTAGTCTTGTAATAGTAGTAGTTCTCAAATTTTATATTACTCTTGTCATGGGAAATGTCCAGGAAGGAAGTTAGTATTTTCTAATATTGTAGAAATGATTATAATTTGAAATTATTTGTTTTTGCAAAGTTGCCTGTTTTTGTTGGAAATTGCATTCATTTTTGTCTTCAAATGGTCTTAAAGTTTTTTTATTTCACGTTTGGAAACCTGTAGGAACCCTTACATCGGTAGAAAAAAATGCATTTGTCACGTGATTGTCACGATTTTCATAGGAACTTTCCATTGAACTGGTCCGTCGTTGAAAAATGACGCTTTTCAGCCAACAGGGGATGTCAGTGTGCCTCTGACTCACCTGGGCGGATGTCACCTGAGCTCTCAGGTGCGCTTTCCCCTCCCCCTTTTACTCCCAGAGGAGCTGGGGGAGGGCGACTCACTGGGTGTGTCCCTCCAAACAGGCGTAGAGCGAGAAGGACGCTCTCGGGGATCGCTTCCTGGTTACCTGCTCGGTTCTGGGGCGGGGCTCTCACCAGGGTGGCGCGCGTCGCTCACCGCGCACTCGGCGTCGCCTTCGGCTTTCTATGAGAGCTCGCGTCGACGGGTCCCACCGTGGAGCCCAGCCCAGCCCAGCCGGGGCCCACGCGGCCATGAGGTCTGACGGGGAGGAAGGGAAGCCCGGTGAGTGGCGAGCGCACGCCAAGTGGCGATTTTTACGGCCTTGTCGTTGCTCGGCGCCAGCGTGAATGAGTTCAAGTTCACAGTGTCAAGTCTGAGTCTAGTGCCAGTGTGCTTTTTTTGTTATGACGTTGGAGGTCAAACTATTGCGTGGCTTTAATTTGAGCCCCCGCGGCTGTCATTGAAGTGGCTTTCAACTCGACGGTAACATGATCGTGCCGCTATATTTTGCTTTTTGCTTCTCTTGGTCTCCTTTCAAGGAAAACCCCGCATGGCCAATTGATTTTATCAGTGTGCCCATAAATGGGTACGAACAAACAAATGATAAGACAAGCTAGCTATGTTTTTTAAAGCAGCCGTATTACAATATGGTTCCTTATTTTGCCGTGATTTCATATTTTATGACAAATATTGCTTATTTTACTTCTTAAAATACTATACATGAATTACCATTTAGTCATCGCCATGGAAGTTATTTCACTGCATTTTCTCTATTTGAATGAATTATGTTTTATTTCAGGAAGTTTCAACTTCTTTACAAATAAGTTCACTAGTTCAGCTTATAGTTTATGATATCAGCTTTTAAAATAAGTTCACTGTTACAAAAATTAACTAGTTTTCCATTGACACATTCAAAATACATTGATATTTTATTTTAATTAAAATTGTTAATTAAAAATACTTTTAATGTTATTACTTTCCCCCAAATCCACAAATTTCTCGAATAAGCGTTGATAAAATCTTCTAAAGCGGCTTCCACCGATGAATTACCTCCCAAAAGAAATGCAGTGAATCCATTGGTCATTCGGGTCCTTACGAGATCACTTCCTGTAAATTTTGAATCATTTCTAATTGATGTTTTGGGCATTTCCTTTTGATTTGAGGGCATTTTCTAGTTGATTTTGTGTGACTTTCTCTTAGTTTTTGGGGCATTTTCACTGGGGTGACGGACGAATGAACGCTATGGCTCAGGAGCCATGTGTGGCTGTTTTGATGGGTGTATATGGCTCTCCGTTTTTTACTTTTGAATTCTCAGTATGGCTCTCAAGGAATAATGTATGAAAATATGAATTGTTTATGGCCCACGGGCCTCAGGTTTGACAACCCTGCTCAAGGCCTGTAATTTTTAATAATTATGGATTGGTTTTGTGTAGTGGAGATCTAGACTGACCTCCTCATTATCCTTTTCTGACGACCTAGATACGGTCCTGTATGGACGAGCAACCTGCTTATCTATTAATCTGCCACAATAGACTGAAAGCATAACACGCACAAGTATGCTGATATGTGGATATTGTGCGGATAAGATCGGGAGTAAACACGCTGGCGTCGTTCGCCTCGGATCACACGCTCGCATTTGATACACTTCATTTGGAGTTTAACACAATGGCTTCCGTTGATGATCATTCGCCGCCAAGCCGTCGGCGTCAGTTGCATTGAAAATGTTGGTCGTGTAAATCCTGGCTTTTTTGGTGGTATTTTTTCTGTTGTTGTCTACACTCGCCATCTCAAATTCCAGACGAATAGCGTTTCGAGGCGGATTCCACACGTAGAAAAAGCAGACGGTATGCTAAAAAAAATGCTTGTGAAACTGACGTCAATGGGACCCCACGTAGCGCAAGGCATTTACGGTCTTTGTCCTCGTTAATATTTCACGCCGTCGCTCCGATGAAATCCGAGGACTAGTTTTGCATCTATGAATGAATGGCATGTCTCATTAAACATCTTTGATGATGTTTCGAAGGCGGATCATTGTACTGCGTGGACCACGCGCTAGTTAATATTTAAACGTGTGTATTGTGTACGTGGCTTTTATCAGTCCCGTGACGTGTGGCACTGTCATAATTCTATGAATTCTCTCTCAACGTAAGAATAATCCGGCATTAAAAAAAAGGACATCAATTTCAACAGGACTGATTGGTCAGCGCATCGGCCTCACAGTTTGTGGAGTTTGCATGTTCTCCCTGGGCTTGCGTGGGTTTTCTACGGGTACTCCGGAGGTTAAATCATTTTAAATACAGCCATATGAGCTTGCTTCTGTTTTTCCTATTCTCGAAAATAGGTGCACTTATCCCTCGTTTTTCGCGGATAACGTAGACCAAACATGGCCGCGATCATTGAAAAACTGCAAAGTAGGATCACCCCTATTATTACTACATACCATACTATATATACTCTTGATTGAATGTTTCACTCAACCACGTGATCAAAACAATTTAATTAATTATTTTTTTAATTGAATTGAATTATTTACCGAAGTAAAGCTCGTCCTCTTGATTAGCATTAGCAGTTAGCTTCTACTCCTGAAAAAAAAAGCATTTGCAACAAACTGTGATCATACCAAATATTTTAAATCTCAAATTGTACAGTAGAAAAAAAATACCTTCAATCGTTTGAATGAGCTAATCCATTTTTTTAATCATTTACCGATTATTTGTGGATAAAAAAACAGAAAAGTGAAACGTTCCCCTATGGCCTATGTGTACGTACGGTCTAAGTGGGTGGGCGGAGTTAGAAAGCAAAACATGTTATCAGAAATGCCGTAAATTGAAAATGTAGTCGTCAGATCTAATGTTCCCCCCACATAAATCCAACAAATTGTTTCCCATCGAAAGTCCCCTTGTCATCTAGCGCCATGCTTTACGGTGACATGGCGCGACGCTGCCACGAGATACGTCTGAACGGGGCCGAATGGCGGCGGCGTCCTTGGACGTACGCGCGCCCGCTGAACGTGCGAATCAATTTCAGCTATATCTGCGCCTGTCATCCTGGCGCTAGGCTCTCTCGTAACACAAGCCCACTGGCAATTCATTAGCGCTTCCCCCATAGACGCTAAAACGGTAAATAAGATCCGGATGTCTACTGAAAGTTACGCCGTAGAAGAGCTGCCCCTGAGCAAAAGACTACTTTTGATTGACGCTTCCCCAAAGGTCACATGGGGAGCCGTTTCCAATCATTTGATGTTAATGCATTCAAATTGTTGTTCGTTTAAGAGACTTCACATCCTCTAATGAAAATAGACGGACGGCGTCCTTGTTTGAAGAAAAGTGGGAATACAGTAATCCCTCGAATATCGCGGCTTCACGACATCGCAGATTTTTTTCTGGGGGATTTTTTTTAATTACATTTTTGGGGGGAAAGTTCATAAAAATGTGAAAGTACACACTGAAACTCGCAAGCGGAAGCCACTCCCCTGTCCTCGGCTTTCTACTAGGACTGAAATTTTAAAAAATGATCACATGGTTCCATGCGGTTGAGTGAAACATTGATCAAGAGGACAAGCTTTACTTAAATAATTCAATTCATTAAAAAAATAATTAATTAAATTGTGGTTAATCATGCGGTTGAGTGAAACATTCAATCAAGAAGATATAGTATGCTATGTAGTTATAATAGGGGTGACCCGACTTTGCGATTTTTCGGTTATGCATGTCTGGTCTACATTAACGGCAATAATCGAGGAGGGATTACTGTAACTGTGGTATTTTCCAGACTATATATACTTTTTTTTAACTTTTAAAGTTCGCTGGGCTATTCGGAAATAATTTTAAAGACTTGAATGGATTTGGTATTGATTTGGAGTAAGTAAGTATTGGGAATTGGATTGGATTGGATAACTTTATTCATCAGCTAAATAAGTTATGTTGTGTTCTTTAGGCTAAAGCTAATGTAAAGATGCCAGTTAAGCTTGTTGTTCTCAATGTTAGTGTTAAAACAATCCCATTTAATGGAATTAATTACTTCAGTACATCGAATGGTTTTAAAAATCTTTTTTGTGCTTTCAAATGTTTAGAGAAACTTTTGACTGTGGATGTTAAGGATTTGATGTCTACCTGTGAAAACTGTCTGCCAATTGGTTGTTTGTCTCTTATGCCCTGCGATTGGTTGGCACCCATTTCAGGATGGACCCCCCCGTCTCCTACCGGTAGTTAGCTGGGATAGACTCCAGCACCCCTAGGGGAATGTCTATGCATCGATCCTCAGTCCTATTTCTATGATTTATTGTCTCAGGGCAGATTGATGACATGAACTAAATGTGGATTTATTGTGCGTTGCAAATGAGCCTGGTGGTCGTAGTTCATTTTGAAGGTGTTTCCTTAATGTAAATTTCCACACTAAATAGTGGCTCACTTACTGACTTTAAGGGGAGCCAATGACTCGATAGACAACAGCTAATAGATGCGTTGATCTTTTGAAACCATCGGATAGCATTTGAGATAAGTTCAAGCATTTGTTACGCGAGGTGACTACCAAACTGGCCTGAGTTATTCCGCCGCACACCGGTTTCAATCGCCCGAGACTCGTCTGTTGCCCTGACGATGCGTTTAATCGAGAGCCCAGAGTCTGATCTTCCCGGTGTAATTAGATGGGGAGGGGGGGGGCTTAAAGCTCAGCCAACCGCTGCTCCTCTTGTAATACACTGCAGAAATAGCAATGCTGAGTGTACACTTGGCTAACTTTTGCACAGTTGACCCAGACGTAAAAATACTATATATAATTCACCCCCATTATCTTTCTGTGCACCCGCTTTTAATCGACCCTATTTTCAGAGCAAATTGCAGTTGCTCAACGTCCGTGTGTGGTTCTTATCATCCTCCTCGTTTGTCGCTAGTTTTGGAACCGGCAGAAACGTGTTTGTTATCTATCACCGACAATAAGATCATGTTTTAAGGCACTGGTGTCAAAGTGGCGGCCCAGGGTCCAAATCTGGCCCGACACATCATTTTGTGCGGTCCGAGAAAGTAAGTCATGAGTGCCGACTTTCTGTTTTATGATTAACTTCCAATGAAAATGATAGATGTATAGGGAATATTTCCTGTGTATCCCCTTTTTAAATCAATAATTGCGATTTTTAATCCAAAATTGTATTTTTTGTGTTGTTTTTAATTCAAAAAGCTGTTTTAGATCTATAAAAAACTTAATATTTAGTGATTTTGATCTAGTTCTTTTCATCCTATTTTTTTTAAATAGTAACTAAATATTATATCTAAAATGTTTTCTCTTTTATTTTTCGCTGTAAATAAACAAAAAGGCAATATTTACTCTTTTTCTATTTTAAATAAAAACAAAAGGTTATAACATATGATAGATGTAATATTTTCACTATTTTCTGATTTAAAAAAAAGTACATTTGAAAAAAATCCACTACAAGAGAATATTTGCTATTAAGAGGCTGAAAGAGAATATTTGTACTCATTTTAATGTCTAAAAATGATCTCTCCATGATCAGAAAAGCATTCAATTCAGAAATGGATTCATTTTGGCAGCCTAATTGGAAGATATAACGGCCCTCCAAAAAAAAGCCATCATGTTCAATATTAAAGTGAAAAACAGAAAATATTTGTATTTATTTATTTTTAGATTTTACAAAATGCTTTTTAAACTAAAGACACAAAAAGCAAACAAATGCATTAAAAATGTGCAATTATGTATTTAAAAAGGGGAAAATCAGAAAATATAGTATACATCTATAAACTTCATTTGAACTCGATCCTAAAAGAGAAAGTCGGCACTCATGATTTACTTTCTCGGGCCGCACAAAATGATGTGGTGGGACGGATTTGGCCCCTGGGCCGCCATTGTGACACCCGTGGTCTAAGGGGACATTCAGGCAATTGAAATTGAATGGCAGCTAATGAGACATCAAATCGTTGTTGATTCCGAAGGGCCCGACGATCTTAAGGCGTCTGCTCGATTTCAACCTTTTTTAAACCGGCAAAAGCCGACTGTTGTGGGAGCAAATTGCACGGGTAAAAATCCCACTTAACGCCCCACACAACAAAGGAAGATCGCTCACGATCTTGCTGGCAATTCTTGACTTGAAGTAATTACATCACCTTACTTAAATGGAATGTGCAGCTCTGAGATGATTGCTCTTATCGCCGCCATTTTCAGACTTTCCCCCCAGTTTGTTTGATGAAGCGCTCGTTCCTATCAGCTAATTGCCACATTAGTCCTTTTCAGCCTTTCGCACGCAAGCGGAACATTCGGCTTATTCTTGCTCGTTGTAGTTTGAATTCGTCGCCGTCCACACGTTGGAGGATTACGAGGAGTTAGTTATTTTTAACCGCGTTGTAATTCGCCGGAAACATGTGCGGTTTATTGCAATAAAGCGGCGAGAGAACCTCCCTCGAGGTTCTCTTTGGTCGTCATCGTCGTGGCGACTGTCAGAAGAGCGCTAATCCTGCCGATTAGAATTGCTTTGATTCCAATTCTCCACATTGAGATATTTCTGTTTTCCGTGCGCAGGATAAATAAAACACCGTCAAGTTGGGTTTTTTCTTTCCCGTAAAGAAATGACAGGCCTTATCGCCGTCCCTTGCTTTGAACGCCGGCGCGTTTGTTTCAGGCCGAAAAGCCGATAAACCGGAACGGGCGGGAGGGCTTCCGTATATTCAACTCGAAAGAAGATGTGGGATAGAACCTGCTTTGCAATGGCAGCGTACAGCTGCGCCCACAAATCTGCTTGCGTCTTATTGATGGAACGATTCCAATGTGCCTATATGCCACCTATAAGGCAATTGCAGTTATATCAAGCAGCAAGTGTAGCTTATTCCTCGTCTTTTTTCATGCTAAACACAAAATGTGACTGTCCCGATGCTGATTATTTGACTTCCAAATAGCTAGGATTTATTTCTGGGATCCGATAGGCATATTTTTGGAGCAGTAAAAATAATGGTGGGAGCTAACGTTGCTTGATCAAAATAAGACATTTAAAGATGTCTTCTTGTACAGTGGTACCTCGAGATACGAGCTTAATGCGATCCGGGACTGAGCTCGTATGTCGATTTTCTCGTAACTCAAACGAACGTTTCCCATAGAAATGAACTAAAAACAAATTAATTCGTTCCAACCCTCTGAAAAAACACCCAAAACAGGATATTGGATTGGAAAAACTTTTTTATTTGTGCTAATTCGCCATCTATTAACAAAGTAACAAATAACTAGTGGTTTAATAGAACTAAAATGTGTTTAATATTTTTTGCACGGCAACACGCTCGTAACATAACATAAATAAATTTAAATGAACTTGGATTACGATGCAGACACACTCAAAAATCATTTTAATCTAACCTTACACTAAACTTAATTCTAATTTTGTTTTAAATTTTGATACCTTTCTTCTCCCGGGTTGGCTCTATTGGCCCCGCCTCCACCCTGACTTTCAGATGCAACCTATCGATGGGCTGTTTGCTTTTGTATTCCCTTCAAAATATTCCTAAAATGATGCACACAAATGTCCTCACAATAGCATAACGCACGACCAATTTCCAACGAGAATTAGTATATACTCCTCTCGTATTAGCAATCGCTCCGCCATTCGCACTGACTAACGGGGAAAAAAACTGAAAAGTTGCGGGGAGAGAGACAGTGGCCATGATGTTCTTATGAGCAGCCTCTCGCGTCCGCTGTCTGCTCGTATATCAAAATTTGTCTCATATCTCAAGATAAATATTTGCCCGAAATTTTACTCGTATCTCAAATTGCTCGTATGTCGAGGTACCACTGTACTTTGAAAACAATGAGCAACACTTTGCAACCATTTTCTGACAGGCCCAAGACCTAAACAGCAACAACTCAATGCATTTATTTATTTGTTTATTTTTTAACTGCCCATTGCATTTCTTCATTCCATTTTAGTGGAGCGGCTTTCATCCATCAAGTCCTGCGATAGTAACTACCAATTCCCTTTCGCATCAGCGCAATCTGTTTTCCAGGGACTAAAAACGTTGGCCCCGCCTTTCCTGCACACCAGCCGCTTTGCCACTTTGCTCGCTCTCTTCCAAGCGCGTGCGGTCT
The DNA here is from genome assembly GCF_051989625.1 of Stigmatopora argus. Taxonomy (NCBI): domain Eukaryota; kingdom Metazoa; phylum Chordata; class Actinopteri; order Syngnathiformes; family Syngnathidae; genus Stigmatopora; species Stigmatopora argus. Next base: position 12,424,761 of record NC_135392.1, on the reverse strand, counting down.
TATCGCCGGGCGAGACGGCGCTTTGATGGACATTTTAATAAGACGACGGGTCCAGAGGTTAATTGAACGGGCCGTCTAACGAATAAGGAGGCAATGGCCGCCGTCAAATCACCCTCAAAAAACAAACAGTGATACGTACGTGTTCAACTCTCACTGTAATTTTCACTCTTTCATGCACCAGTTATTTTTTTTTTAAACCCTCGGCTGCCATTGACGGCACGAGACGTCCTATCCATTTTGACTGGGAGCGGTAATTCATCTTTTTTTTTTCTATTACGCATATATATGCTTTGGAGAAAAAAAATGGGGTGGTGTGGGGCCCCAGGGATTTCTCGCCTGGACCCCCAGAGACCCTAGCAACGCCTCTGGGAATGAGTTAAAGAGCAGGCTGAAGTAAATGCAATGAAAACAGCTGCTCAGCAAATAAAGGCCATCCTGCAGGTAAACACATCAGCAAATGGATTTCGCCTGCAGGGAGGCCTACTTTGCAGCTTGTAACGCGCCCTTTTTTTTAATTTAAACACTGCTTCTCTGCTTTGCACTACTTTGCTTTTTTCTGGTCAACTCATCTGAAACTATTCGACAGATTTGTTTAGCCCACTAGGTGGTCCGATCTGGCTATTGGTTCTTTCGATCTCTGCTGTCGATGGCAAGAAACCTTAAAATCCCTCAAAACCATCTGGAAATGGTCCAAAAATCAGCAAAAAGCGACTGACACACAAGAAGCAGCCCGCCAATTCCCCCCCAAATCAATAGTAAATGACATTTTTTTTTACAGGAAGTGACCTAGAAGTGACAAGGAAGTGTCGCTGCCTTAATGACTTAACTGGCTGTGGATGTTTATCTTTCAACGCCATCGTTTACATTTTTAGGGCCATTAATAAACAGTTGGCATGAAATGGATTTGGCGTGAACGTGGCCCACCAAACGAGAGTTTGACCCCCGTTTTGCAGCCTCTGTAGTTGCAATTGTAAGCCCGCCTATTTGCACTTTGAATCCATAAAAGCGGGGGTTGCTTTTGCTACATCTTGTCAAACTTGTTTGCGTGCCAGTTTTGCCTCGAGGCAAAAAAAGGGAGCATTCAGCCAGCCCTGGGTTGCAGTGGCACTCCGAGCCTATAGGGGGCGATCACGTGACGTGTGATTTCAGTTGTAAATGTTAACAAAATCTCTAATTTTTGTTTTGGTCCGCAGTATTATTGCACGAGGAGGTGGCCCATCTTCAGGAAGAGGTGCACCTGTTGCGGCAGATGAAGGAGATGCTGGGAAAAGATCTGCAGGAGGAGTCGCGAGGAGGGGGCAGCGCGGGCCTGCTCTCCGCCGCTGACCTCCACGTCCAGCTGGTCGACAAGGAGCAGGAACTGGACCGTGCCAAAGAGGCCTTGCAAGGTTGGAACCAGCACCCTTTTTAATTTATGAAAATCCTGCCATAGGGCAGCCGATCAGTCAATCATATTTCTGTTATTTTTTGCAGCCAAACTTTTTATTGCATACTTAAAGGGACAGACAACACTTTCCAGCAGAAATAATCATGTTTATTTCAGAAATACATAAACACACACAATTCCATTTTCCTGAGGTGCAATAGTGAAAAATTCTTTTATTGTCTATTTTTATGCACTTAAAAAAGCATCTTTTTGATGACGCAAAAATCTATCATTCTTGTACCTGCCACAAAGGAAACATGAGAAAAGTTTATCTTTTTCTTTGACACGTTTGTCTGCAAACAAACAAAGGCCTGACTTTGAAATTGGAATGCAATCAGAATACGGCAATTACTGGGCTTTGTTTTCAAGTTGCGTGACGCAACACTTTTGGCAGTTTGGATTGCGTTAGGCTACATTGTCGATGTTGCTCGCACTTAAGGGTGACGCCTCACATGCATTGTGTAACCATCACTAAACAGGTTTGGAATGCAGAGTGTGAAATATGAAGAAAGGAGATGAGAATGCTGACAGCAGGCGGGCCTGGGCTTCCCTGAAATTTTGGGACCTGGCTTCCAATCCCCGTCTGTCCACCTTTTTTCTGGCTCCTTGTGCCCAAAAGTCATGTCAATTTTTTTTAATTTTTTTTAATTTTTTTTTTTACTTCAACTATTGGAGGCTCTGCTGGCTGAGTGGTTAGAGCATCAGCATCAGCATCAGCCTCTGGCATTTGGGGTCCTGGGTTCAAATCCTGGTTACTACCCGGAAACAAAAATCTTGTAATGTGCCCTTTTTTAATTTAAACCAACACACACCAAGACACTTGGTCCCCCCTATGGCAGGGGGGGGGGGGACACCAAGATTTTTGTTTCCAGGTAGTAACCGGGATTTTAACCCAGGACCCCAGATGTCAGAGGCTGATGTTCTAACCACTCAGCCGGCGGAGCCCCCGATAGCTTAAGTTTAAAAAATAATAATAATTGACATGACTTTAGGGCGCAAAGAGACAAACAAAAGGTTAACCGACCCAGGATTTGAACACAGGACCTCAGATCTCAGAAGCCAACACTCTAACCACTCGGCCGCTGGGCCCGCTATAATTTGACTTATTACAAAAAAAACTTGACATGACTTTTGGGAACGAGCAGCCAGAAAAAAAAGTGGACGGATGGAGATTGGAACCCAGGTCCCCAGAACTCAGAGGACAATGCTCTAACCACTGAGCCACCAGGCTCACTATCATTTGACATTTGAACCCAAACCCTATCCCAGAGTGCATGTGACGCAAGCCCTGTCCACGTTCCACTCCCAATTTGAATTCAAAAACTTTGGTGAGAACACATATTTGCATGATGAGTATAGATTTCCAAATATGACAGTCTGATAGACTAAGTTAGAATAAATGAGTCAATTCCACTGCATCTCACATGCTAAGTAAGTGAGCACTTGATTCCTCCTTCCAGCACCTGGTATTTCCAGGAAGGCTCCCACCCAAGTAATAACCAGGCCTGAACCTGCTTCACTTTGGGCATTTTCAGGGTAGTATGCCATAAACCCAAGTAGGACATGAGATTGGACATTTTGAGTAGCACCTCTAATTTCAGCAAAACCAAACTTTGACCCGTTCAATGCACATTTTTCATTGAGTTTGGCTGACAAATACAGAATGTTCCAAAAATGTTTGACTCCATGCATCCTGCACTGTCTTCGCTGACTGAGTCCGAGCATACTCTACCTTTTCTTTTGAAGTGAACGGCATTTCCTAACATGAAAAGAGAGAAATGCCTAACGTTACACACAACAAACTTGAAACGTTTCTACATAAGCTGTGAGTATATGAGGTCATTCCGACGAAATTCGGCCTACGAAATGGGGTCAAACATTTTGGAACACCCCGTATATCTAACGTGATGTGATTTGAGAGCTATCGTAAAAATCCTCCCATTGGATTGAGTTCTATTTTGCGAGTCCAAAATGACGACTAACTCTACCATGATGTCACGTCGCAGCCATGAAAGCCGACCGTAAGCGTCTAAAAGGGGAGAAGGGCGACTTGGTGAGTCAGATGCAGCAGCTGTACACCACACTGGAGAGCCGAGAGGACCAGCTCCGAGAATTCATACGCAACTACAACCAGCATCGAAAGGCAAGTCCCTTTTTCACACATGCCAAACGTCAAAATTCGGATTTCTTAGTGCTCGAGATTTTCCAGAATTGGTTGCCCTAGTGGCATTTACCTGTGACGTGTACCAAATAAAGGTCACTACTACTAATAATAATAATAATAACAATGCTTTTCAAATAATTTCTTTTTTTCAACAGTTAATTCTTGCAAAGAAATTAAAAAAACACAAACAGCAAATCTAACTATTAGTCACGTTTTCGTTTTGTGGACATAGTTAACACACGAGAATATAATTGCAATAACAATGTGCAATATCTTAGATTGTGCAATATTTTAGAATTTATCTTGCTAGGATGTGACTTTTTATATTACTTATTGATGTTTTTTTTATTGGGAAAACGCACTTTGTGGAGTAGCACCACCAATTCCGTTATCCGCAGCTGTGTATGATGACAATAAAGGCTTTTGATTTGATTTGATTTAGAATACATACGTCATTTGTTGTTCTTTGAAATTCATGATGTTTTGTAGTTTTGATATCAAATGCGTATTCAGTCATTTGGTTAAAAAAAAAGTGTTATAGCTACAGTTGTGGTTTGGACGAATACAAATAGTCAGAGTGACGTTCCACTTTGTAGGAGAGCGAGGATGCGGTCAAAGTGCTGGCCAAGGAGAAGGACATGCTGGAGAGGGAGAAGTGGGACCTGAGGCGGCAGACCAAAGAGGCCACCGAGCAGGCTAACCTTTTACGCTCTCAGCTGGACATGAAGGAGAACCGGATCAAGGAGCTCGAGGCCGAACTCACCATGGTCAGTCAAAAACAGAGCCGCATTTTCTTCTCCCCACCCTCCACCTGGCAAAATTCCCTTGTATTTATCTGTAGGACAATCCATTTGGATTTACAGTAGCAGACGGGTGTTCATATAATTGAACAATAGGATTTTAGAGCTGATCCTAGTATTGCGTGTATGACTTACATGGCGTCCCAGCGTCGATGTCTTCAATCCAATGACCTTTTGATGTGATGCCGCCATTCAGTTTCATTTTTTTCCACCTTATGGCTCCAAAGAAAAAAGCTGGGCTTCTAGTTTCAGAAGGAGGGGATAGCAATTTGTTTCATTTTTTTATGCCTAATTTGTAATTTTTCCTTTTTTTCCCCACAGAAAGATTACTATTTGAATTCAATGCTTTTGCTTTGGCTATCAAATGAGTGAAAGTGACGCCTCATTGGTTTTGTTTCTGCGAGCAGGCCAAGCAATCTCTGGCCACGCTGACCAAAGACGTCCCCAAGCGGCACTCGCTAGCCTCCGGCGTCAACGCCGGCGGCGGTGGCGGCGGCGGCGGCGGCGAGCCGCTGGTCAACGGCAGTCAAGAGTGGGTGATGCAGGCCGACCTGCCGCTGACCGCCGCCATCCGGCAGAGCCAGCAAACGCTCTACCACGGCGGACACAACGCCGACAGACAAGGTAGCGCTCGCCTCGCTCCCCGGACACTTCATTAGGTACGCATAAACTGCCGCTTTGTACTTCGGCCATCCCAACAGCGCGTACCTAATGAAATGGCCTTGGGGTGCCGTCCGTCTTGGTGTTTCTACTAACTGCTTTCCTCGAGGTTTCGTGAACTAACGGTGGGCTTGTGTCCATTCTGGGACTGCGCGTGTGTGTTTGTGCGTGGCCCCTCACCCCAGCCGTGGTCAGAATCAGCCCCTGCCACTCGCGCCAGCCGTCCGTCATCTCTGACGCCTCGGCGGCCGACGGGGACCGCTCGTCCACGCCCAGCGACATCAACTCCCCCCGCCACCGGACGCACTCCCTCTGTAACGTAAGAGCAGTCTGCCATTAGTGTGTGTGCTGTGTGTGCGCGTGTGTTTGTGTGTGTGTGCGGTACACGGTCGATTGGTCGTCGGTCTTTTGGTCGCCGATCTTTTGGTCGCCGGTCTTTTGGTCGCCCGGAAGGTAAGTGATAATTACCATTTAAATTGTTGCTCAAATTCCCTAAATACAAACTGTGAATGACTATTTAGTCATACTTAATGCCCTAGTAATTATTAGGCTAAAGAAAAGCTCCAAATTTCCCGGACTTGTATTGTTTTTTTGTTGGAGAACTTGTTAAGACCCTGACTGACGTCGCTTCTTAAAGGGACAACGCATGTACATACAAACTCTTCTACACTCACACGTCGGCTCAGTGAAACTGCTCATGGCCATTGTTGGCTTTTATTGATGCGTAGACTGTGTTGTTTTACCTTGTTTTGTCGCCGGTCTTTTGGTCGTCGGTCTTTTGGTCGCCGGTCTTTTGGTCGCCCGTGGTCGCGGTTGGGGCGACCAAAAGACCGCGACCAAAAGACCGGCGACCAATTGACCGCACACGGTGTGTGCGTGCGTGTGTGCGTGTGTGCGTGTGTTGTTCTGCTGCTGCTAGCTAGCATGGCTTCTTGGTGTTGGTGACGGGTGGAGATTTTAAGTTAGGCTATCACTGAATATGACGCACAAAAGAAGTTTAAATTCAGTCTATATTCGGTTGCAGTTCTCAGCTTTAACACTAGATGGAGTTAGTCACTTAAACAGTCCTTCTCCGTTATTTGTAAGACATATTATTAGCCGCTAACGTCATACTACAACAATCTCTACTACATGACTACTGCCATGTTATTTACTAAATATCACCTGAAACTTTTGGGGGAATGCTACATTTATTTTAAAAGCACTAACTATAAGAAATGTATCTAATAATCATACAAAGCCACAAATTATGCACATTTCACCTGATTTAAGTGCTAGCATAAGCCTGAAATTGTTTAACATTCCGCCAAGTCATCGTAGAAAATAAAACTAGCTCAGGCAGTCTTTCCACTTTTTTTATTTAAATAAAATGTATTGTAAAATAGTAGAAAGGGATATTGGGATAACTATTTTTCCCCTCCAGCTTGCTACATCCTCTCTTATTTTCGCATACTTTTTACCAACTGCTTTTTACACCAAGGTAATATGCACAAAGGACTACAGAAATTAACCATGGTGTGCTTTTGTGTGCGCTTCAGTCCATGGAGGACCTGGAGGAGCAGAAGCGTAAGAAAAAGAAGGAGAAGATGACGCTGAGCTCGCTGTCGCGAGTCTTTGCTCGTGGGAAACAGCGCAAGTCTATGGACCCGGGCCTCTTTGACGGTACTGCCACACCCGACTATTACATAGAGGAGGATGCTGACTGGTGATACTGTGTGTATGCGTGTGTGTGTGTGTGTGTATGTGTGTGTGTGTGTGTGTGTGTGTGTGTGCATGTAGGAGTTTGTATGAGATGGGCTTCTTTGGGGGGGCTATCCAGTTAAAAAAAAACAAAGCCTAAAAGAGACTGCTATTTCACCAAATGTATAGTATATGAAACCCTTAAATTGTATGTATGTAAATGATATATATATTTATAGATGTATGCATATGTACATATGTTTACATGCATATAAATATATAGGCGGGGTTATGTGTATTTGCAGACATGCTGTATTATTGTGTCTTTGTTTTTGTTTTTTTTACAACTGGAGACTTGAAGGACTGCAGTTTATGTGTAAATAGGAGCAATTTGTCTTTTTAACCTTGTTTGCTTTTTTTCAAATTGTTTTTACTTCATGGCGCTTTATACTTGGAATAATTTTGGCCGGCAAAGTCCACTACACGTTCGTGTGCGGGGGGAAAATACCCAAAAATGACTATTTATGCAGTTATGTGTTGTCATACATATCATAATCGCAACATGGGCCAGGGATGGAATTTCATCATCAGTTAATGATCCATAACAAATGTGACGCTCACCCTGGAAAAATACCGTATTTTCTCAAATAGTGGCTTCAGCATCATAATACTCTGTGATACTGATGATTTTAACGATCACTGTATACTGGTATAATATTTTGGAAGTATACATAATGCCGTAAATATAAAGTAAATGGTAGTAGAGCTCCTAAAAATATATAAATGACTTATAATTTCATTTTATAGCTTTTATGAAGTATCATTTGTTTCCTGGAAAAGAATATCTGTATAATAGATTAAAAAATACAGTGGTTAACAAATATATTAGACCAGCACTTTTATGTTTGTATTATGTTATGGCAGATAATATTTTATTACTGTCATTCCAGAAGTGGAAAAAAAATTGTAGTTGTTGAATGTATTTAAATTGTTAGAGCTTAGCAGTCTTTTCCATAATGCTGGAAGCACAGGTGGTCTAATCGGTTTGTTAATCACTGCACAATTAATATTTTGCCATTTAAAAATAGGTCCATATTGTTTAAAATACTAAATACTACACTCAAAAATAATAAATGGATGGAACGCCAATAAATATAAAGAGACTTCTTTTTAAATGTCCAACCTGCAATAAACGCCACTATTTCAGGAAGTACGGTAATTTGTTGTAGTCTCGCTGTTAGTACTTGCTTACATCATTTCTTCAGAGCTTCCTAACAAGCCAAAATGAATGAATATGTTAAAAAAGACCATTATTGTCATTTCTTATTCATGCTTCATTCATCGTTTCATCAGCAAAATTGACTTGCATTGGAAATGCAAGCCTTAGTGTTGCTTTATTCTCCTGTTCGTGTAACACTCCTCCTAATACGTCTCTGTTGAATGCTTTGTAATGTAGGCAACATGGAATAAAAGAGGAAATCTATGGATGTATTTTATTTAACAAATAAAAACAAATATTTATCTGCCGCAGATACACTTTTTGGGGCGGCATGAAATCTTATTTTCTAAAAGAAAACTATAGCACATGTTCCATGTAGCAATTGTTGTTTCTAATGTGTCTCTCGTCATTTGAAATCACTTCTTACAGTCGAAGGAAAAAGTCTACACACCCCGAAGGAAGCATGATATTACTATAACATGTTTGCTAAACTTGAAACCAGTGTGTGCAGACTTTTTATATCTATGTAAATGTTTCTTTTAGATTATTCACATCGCACATCACCCTGCTTATTTTAATGAACTGAACTATGAGAAACCTTATCCTTAGTTACCAGTCTAAGTTAAAAAAATGGTAATTGGACACCATCTATCCCTTATAAATACATGCGTGTTTAAAACGGTAAAGCCAAATTTAGACTATAGCTCCATCTAAAGGTTAAAAAATTTCAAGACCACCCAATTGAATTGAATTGAGGGACAGCGAGTGGGCTGATTTTTAACTATTTGAAGTAAAATGATAAAACAGATTTGTGTCAAAAAATAAATGACAAAAATGCATGTTTTATTGAGTTGAAATACTACAACTGGCTGGCCACCAATTAAGGGTGTCAGCCAAAGTTATCTGCGAAAGGCTCCAGCACCCCCCGCGACCCTTGAGGATACGCAGTTGAGAAAATAGGTTCAAATAAACCAAATCAAGCCACCATCTTTTCCGCTTTCAATGTGGGGGGACAATATGGGCGTGGTTACGCCTATTGTCGAAGCAAAGCAGCTGAGTTAATTAAGCGCATGCGCAGTAAGTGTTCCTTTTGGAATGCCTTCCTATCCTGTCGGTCGAACAAGCACGCCAACAAGGTAAGGAGTAGAGCAATTTGCTGGCCTAAATGCGTTTTTATCACGCTATCGGGAGACTTTTCAGCAATCAATTGAGCCCAAAATGCCAACCAATCTCTTAGTTTAATGCCAGGTTTAACACACCGTCGACAATTTAAGTTTGGGCTTCGTGCCGTATGTTGCTAGTTAGCATTAGCGTTAGCGTCACGATTTGACTTAAAAACTATGTTATCCGTTTTCTCTCCATTATTGAGTCGTGTAGCAAGACTTTAAATTTAATCGAACAACGCCAAGACATCAACCGACAGTTTGCTGGGTAAATGCTCACTCTAGTTAGTTCCTGTTCGTGTTGTAAGTAATGATAGTTTTCATTGCCAGTGCTAAACACCCGTTGCCGATTTGTAATGGTTCTGTTTTTACAAAAACAATCACTTGTACAAAACTGTTAAGCCAACTTTATCCTAGCTGTTAACGTCAGTCTGTATATTTAATCGCCGTATACAAACTATTAAGCCAACTTTCTCCTAGCTCACTGGTGTCAAAGCGGCGGCCCGGGGGCCAAATCTGGCCCGCCGCATCATTTTGTGCGGCCCGAGAAAGTAAATCATGAGTGCCGACTTTCTGTTAGGATCAAATTCAAATGAAGACTATAAATGTATATTATATTTCCCCTTTTTAAATCGATAATTGTAGTTTTTTAATCCATTTTTTTCCTTTTTGTGTTTTTAGTTCAAAAAGCATTTAGTAAAATCTAAAAATAAATATATTTAAAAAATTCTGTTTTCCACTAATATTGAACATATTCTCAAAAATATTTTGTTTCCTTTTGAAATGAAAAACAAATTATTATAAGATATTTTCCCTCACAAAGAAAAAAAAAAGCTCATAATTTTTTTTAGATCTTTAAAAACTGAATATTTAGGGCTTTTGATAGTTATTTTTAATCCAATTTAAATAGCAAAAATATATCAAAATATTATTTCAAAAATGGTCTGGCCCAACGTGAAATCGAGGTGACGTTATTGCGACCCGCGAACCAACCCGAGTTTGACACCCTTGTCCTAGCTGTTAATGTCAATCTGTATATTTAATCGCCTTGTCTAGAAAAGGAAAAATAGTACTTGGCACTTGCTAACTAATTTTCATTTTTTTTATCATGATCGTTTATTAAATTTCTTGTAAGATTTCTCTATCCTGTAATTGTTTGGCAACCCCCAAATACCTTGGTTAAATCAAGTTTTCCCTGTTTAGCATCTAGAACTACTTCCCCCAAAAAACTGTACTTCTGAAAATCCAAATTAAATAAAAGCCTAAATCATCATGTTTCACTGGCCATTCATTTCCACAGCTCTTTGACTAACTCTTTAAGGTAAGAAGGATTTCAGTTCATGTTAGAGCAGGAAGTCTGTGTTTATTCCCTGTGTATATATCCCCAGTTTATTTTTTTTTCTAATTTTATTTTCTAAGTGTTTATTCCCCCCATCTTTTAAGTGTCTATTCCCCCATGTTCATTTTTTCTAATTTTATTTTCTAAGTGTCTATTCCCCCATGTTCATTTTTTCTAATTTTATTTTCTAAGTGTTTACTCCCCAGTTTTTTTTAAAAAAATCTAAGTGTATGTACACCCAGCTTTTCTTCTAATTTTATTCCCCCCATGTTCATGTTTCTAATTTTATTTTCTAAGTGTTTATTCCCCCATGTTCATTTTTTCTAATTTTATTTTCCAAGTGTTTACTCCCCAGTTTTTTTTAAAAAAATCTAAGTGTATATACACCCAGCTTTTCTTCTAATTTTATTCCCCCCATGTTCATTTTTTCTAATTTTATTTTCTAAGTGTTTACTCCCCAGTTTTTTAAAAAAAATTCTAAGTGTATATACACCCAGCTTTTCTTCTAATTTTTTTTTCTAAGTGTATTTTACAAAAATTAATTGTAAGTGTAAAATTGTTTTGTGAACCTTTAACTAAAATGTCTTGTCTACAGGTGGACAAAGTGGAGAAAAGACTGGCTACACCAATCAACACTTCAATGTAATGCCAACTAAGTATGCTAAAGTTGAAATGTTTACCTGTAAATAAATGTTTTTAACTTGGATTGTTACTTGCATGTTTTGTTAGATAAAGACAAACACATGTATACATTGAAAAACTTTTATTTTGAAAAACTTTGGAGATAGGTTCTGGCATAACACCCATATATACTTTGCAAGATCTTTTATTTTGAAAAACTTCACTGATAGGTTCACACAGGCCCTCCAGCATTTTGAAAAATCAGTTTTGCCTTCATCCATTTTCAAATGGACGAAGACACTCCCCTTGGCACCAGGTGGAATTCTGGAAAACAAAAAAGGGGTCAATACACAAAGTTAAGTAAAAAACCATTCGCAAGGTCTCACCTTTTATTTTGAAAAACTTCACTGATAGGTTTTCGCGTAACCACCAGCACCGAGAAATGGGGGGTGCCTCAGCCTATCTGTACATAGGCAGGAAACCTGGTCCCCCTTGTGGAATTCTGGAAAACAAAAAAAAGGGTCCATGCACAAAGTTAAGTAAAACACCATTCACAAGGTCTCACCTTTTATTTTGAAAAAGTTTGGAGATAGGTTCTGGCGTAACCCCCAGCACCGAGAAATGAGGGGGTGCGTCAGCCTATCTGTACATAGGCAGGAAACCTGGTCCCCTTGTGGAATTCTGGAAAACAAAAAAAAGGGTCAATGCACAAAGTTAAGTAAAACACCATTCACAAGGTCTCACCTTTTATTTTGAAAAAGTTTGGAGATAGGTTCTGGCGTAACCCCCAGCACCGAGAAATGAGGGGGTGCGTCAGCCTATCTGTACATAGGCAGGAAACCTGGTCCCCCTTGTGGAATTCTGGAAAATAAAAAAAAATGGGTCAATGCACAATAGATTAAGTTACATAAAAAAAATACAGACTAGGGCCTAATTAAGTCAAATTTAACTAAAAAAAACTCCTACGTTTAGCTTTTTTTTTCTCTATAAAACATTAAAAGGGTACCCATTATTCAGACACTGCAAAAGGCAATATTAGCAATACTCCTGATGGTCAGGTTTTCTTTTTGTCTGCTGCAGAGAGACTAAAAATGATTCAAGTCTTTAAAGGCCCCTATCCAGTCAATTTTTCATGTTTTCCTCCACAAACAAATAATCAGGATCTTGATGTGGTGGGAAATATAGAAAACACACTGGACAGGGGCCCACAAGGTACAAATTACATGAAAATAATAAATAAAATAAATCCTACTTCTGCCTTGAGTTTTTCCAGTCAATTATTTCAAATCCATTAATTCTTAAAAAAATAAATATCCAAAATGCTTCCGTTTTTCTCTTCTTATGCCGAGGAAAAAAATGTTTAAAGGAGTCAAAAATGACACCTGCACGATTGATGAATAAATGTCACTTAGGTTTTGTCAAAACCACATTTAAAACTAAAAATGAAACGGTCCAAGCCCTGAGGTCTTTAAGAAAGTTAACGGGGTAAAAGTATATAATCTATTTGAGTGCACAGTTCCAATACATGGCAGAATTTTTTGTACCAATTACCAATTTCGTCATACGCAGTTATCTGGGTATGATGACAATTAGGCTTCTGTCGAGTCAATGATGACAAAGCCTATGTTCGATTATTATTTGTAAGTTCAGAAAGATGTGAAACTCACAAGCGGAAGCTACTCCTACACTTGCCACTATAGTATTATTTTTTAAATTAAATTCAATAGGGATGACCCTGGTCTACATTAACCACGATAATCGAGGATTACTGTTTATTCCTTACACGTCCACTAATGCCATTTGTGTGGGTGACTTATCCACAGGTTTTTGCTATAAAAAAAAAACCACCAAGCTAGTTAGTGTTTTCATTCAAAAGTTGAATGTATCATGATGAAAAACGAGCCAATTGCGCAAAGCCTTGAATACTGAACGCTGACGTTTAAATATTACACGGATAGAGAAAAACGGAACTATTTAAAAATGACTCACTTTGTTATGGCGTCGACAAGATGCCCCTTTCTGGTCGTTTTGGCCACATTCTTGATGTTTCCCAGCAGTCTGTTCTCGTTGAGGGACTGAAACACAATGCAATGACATCTTTTTAAACAAAGAGCGATCGGTAACGCAATGTAGCCAATTTGTTTGCAAACATTTTGCTGTCTGCACACACATGGGGCTAGCTACATCACGTCAACGAATCATGCTCTTATCACTCTTAAGACGAGAACTGGGGCTTCGAACTCCCCAAATGACAACGTACCGAATGTGCTGCACCGTCCTGTGAGAAGTTTGTCCGGCTTTCTTCGACAAATAGTCACTTTTGAGCTGCTCTGCAGTGCACGCCCGTGTTGCCTCCTGGCTCATCATCAGCCATCTTGCGGTTTGACGTCAGCAATTTGAACTGTGACCTCGGCCACGCCTATTAAAGATAGACACACACAAAATATAAATTCTTTTCATAATAACGTGCGTTAGTCAGTGTGTGGGTGTGTGTGGGGGGAGGCTGTAAATGCTTTTGGGTTGGACTTTAATACTTAAAAAAAAATACATTGTTTTCATAATAACATGCATTAGTCAGCGGGTGGGGCGGGGGCGGGGCTGTAAATACGTGTTGATTGGGCATTCATATTTAAAAAAACATTGTTTTCCTCATAACGTGCATTAGTTAGTGGGGGGAGCTGTAAACATTTTTGGGTTGGGCTTTAATCCTTTAAAATACAGTATTGCACATTATGAACAATGTGATGACATGCACTTTAGTGTTTGTTTTTTACTTCTAGACATTTAAACAGTGGCAGTGCATTTTTTTTGCCGTTTCACGTATGGACGTATCGACGTTCATCGCTGTCTTTTTTACTGGGGAAATGATACTCCGGGCCCGGTTCTGATGTCTAAAAAGCTCTAGGTTTTGTATTTAATCAATAAATGCTGTTTTCGGCTGGATTTTACCCCATTTTCGGGCAATGTTTGCCCGTACCCCATTGACGTTCATTGCTGTCTTTTCCCGGGAAAATCACCCCCCGGCCCGGTTGTAATGTCTGAAAAGCTCCAGTATTTGTATTTAATCATGAAATGCTGCTAGCAAGTGGATTTTACCCAATTTTTGTGCATTGATTTATTGATTATTTTTTTTGTGTCACAGCTGTAGCTGCAGTAGAGGTTTTATAGCCATACAATAGTTTTTGAGGGTTGGATTGATACGTTGAAGGCGCTACGAGAAAATGCACGGACCGCCATTGTAATAGGGAGTACAAATGTGTTACAATGAAGGCAAAATCTTAAGAAAAATCATCATAAGTGGTATTTCTGAGATACTGTATGAATCAAAAGCACATTAGTAATGTCAATATCTTAAGTTAGTAATTCATCCAGTAATGGTTGTTTTCCTACTGCAAAACAGAAAATAACCAACAAATAGTAAATGTCAATTTGCCGACATCTACTGGTGAAAACGAGTATAGCTACGCCGTAAGTCTTGTGCGCATGCAAGCCGTACCCTTGATTCAGTGATAATTTTTTTTTAGCTTATATGCGAGAACATACGGTAACTCATTGGATGCCAGTAGGGCCGGTTTTGTCTACGGGCAATGTGGGCAACGGCCCAGGGCGCACTCTATTTTGGGCTGCACACCTTACAATTATTTCTCTATTTTTCAGGAGTTTGCCGACAATCTCCACGGTAAAGGAGTGAATGGTGCAATGCTGCTCCTGAACCCCGATTTTGACACCGAGGCGATGGCGAGGGCGCTGGAAATCCCAGTGGAGAAACATGCGCTCCATCGGTATCTGCGCGAAGAGATGAAAGCGCTCTTTGTCACCAGCAGGCGAGTCCCATCAAAAATCAACACACCTCTGTTCAAATGCTATTTTTGGACGTGTATTGATGGTCTTCCGCTTTGGATTTTTCAATAAACAAATCACAAATGGTCTGCATCGACAGGCACGAGGAGGGGGGGGGGGGGGGGGGGGGAGAGGAGAGGTGGTCTCTTCTTTGACTCCGGTGGCAGTCAAACGCTTTGCGGAGGGAAGGAAGCCAATGAGGAGATCCAGCAAGGCATCATAAACACTCAAAGCTCGCTAAATAATAGTGTTTGACCGCCAAAGTAAAATATGGGCATAAACTTGGTGTCCCGGTATAATATTTTTTTAATAAAATGTATCTGGCCCTTTAAATATTTAGAACTCTCTTTTTAAAAAAATCTATTTTCTTTCTTTTATTTATATTATTTTTTATTCATTTAAAATTTTCTAATTTTAAATATACATATTACAATTTGCATTATTTTAACTGTAAAACCAAAAAATATTTTTTTTAAATGATTTTTTTCCCTTTTTGTTTTTACAAACATTTTTAATAAAGAGGAAAAAACAGGAAAATATCTACTGTTATACTTTAAAAAAAATTAGAAACAAATTGAAAATATAGACTCACCTTTTTGTTTTTAGTTTTAAAAAACATTTCTACACAAATAAAAATATAGAAGAAAAATTTTTCTTATAGACCCAAAAAGAGGATGCTTTTTAGCTTAAAGATTTCTTTCAACAATTCAATCCAAATAGCTTAGTTTAGCTAAGTCGATTCATCGTGGCAGCCCTACTTGGGCATACAATGCGCGCCTGTGTTAAACATGAGCTTGCTCTATTCATATACCGTGTCCAATTGTTGTTTGTGACATATTGAATGTCTTCATTTGCATCATATTGTGTCTGTACCTTTTGTCGCACGAGGCCAGAGTCCTCGGAGGTTCCGCTCAGCAGAAGCACGCGTCCACTCGGTTCCGCGGACCTCGCGCAGCCCCATGCGCACCTACAAGAGTGTGGACATCACCAACATATGAAAACACTTTGCTGAGGACTTTACCTACTCATTTAAATGCAATATGATTGAAAATCGAACTCTTCTTTTGGAATTGTATGAGCAAAGCCATCAATTAAAAAATAAAAAATCAGTCTTTTGTTATAAGAATATATCTGGTTGACTCATTCCTGGTTTTGAGAATAAAAAAAAAACGGTTGGAAATTGAATAAACATGACTGTATGGACTGGTAATGTCTTTTTTTGTTGATTTGTTGACATTTTATCAACTAATTGTGCTGGGATGCTTTTGATTTAAAAAAGTATCCAATTTATAATATCCCTTTGTTTTGGGGAAATTTATGGAATAAAGCCCCCTTCAAATAAATCTACTCAACTTTATGATTATTATGACACGATAAAGGCCTGTCAAGTTGTCACTAAGGTTGTTGATCTTGTGGACATTAATTTTGAATCCTTACTCCTCTGTCATTGGTGAATCGATCGTCAATAAACTTGGTAGCTACGTAGCATAGACTAGGATTGATCGACGGATTTGATTTTTTTTGCATCAGGGATGATTAATTAATTCCAGAATTATTAGTGAGTTTGGTAATTGCCAATAGAAGGCAGTACAGATTTCGTGTTTGCGGCTGATGCTCGTTTAATGTAAGAGCAATACGGGACAAAAAACACGGTGAACTTTGAATATGCTGCGAGGGTGCCATTATCATGATGGAGCTGAAATAACTCCACTAAAGTGAGATTATATTTCCAAAACAAGTAGTATGCTGTTTTGTGTTAAAACACACTTCTTGTGAGTGAAAAACAGGTTTGCCCCCACTTTGTGGGCGTCCCCACGTGTTGTTGAAACAAGGCGAGCTCAAACTTGCCAAGGGACGTCAAGCGCTTGAAAGAATTTGCTTTCCATGCTCACCTGGCATTTGCGGAATTAAATTCCTGTTCCATTTTATTGCAACGATCAATTTGGCCACAATAGGATTTTTTTTTCCTTTAGAGCTCCTCCGAAAGTGTAAAATAGCCTAATTTATCAAGTCCCCAAAAATGAAACATAAAAATGGCTAACAGGGTTAAAAACAACAACACTTTTATCGCACTGTTGTCAAAAGAATTTGGCTATTTTAATATTCCAAACTACTTGGTTTTCCAAAAATGTCAGAATTGCAGCAAATCTACTACATACAATATTTTGACTATATTTTTAAAATAAATGAAAATCAAGTCAGAATCTCAGCCATATTATTATCATAATAAGCCGTTTGGATAGTAAACAAAGTAACTCACCTTAAGTCTTGTACTCTGACGCAAGATGGCTGCGACGAGCTCATGCCGCAGATCCCGCCTTAAGTCATCTAGCCTTTAATACGTGATATCTTAGGCGCCAGGGGCAGGAAAGAGGTTGGGCTGGAGCGAGGCTTCCCTGTGTGGAAGGTGGCGGTACTTTACACTCGAATTCCTCTCAACTCATTAAACTACGGGATTAACGAACATCGGATGCTTTGACATTAGATAGCAGCATTACCTTTTCTTTGGAGTCCAGATTTTTCTTCGTCTGCATGTGCCAGTGAGCTGGGCGAACACACCTGCGTGACTCAGGTAAGGCATCCATTAAGGAAGTTCAGGTCGTTGTTCGAACTGCGAAAAAGCACACAAGCTTCGTGAACATATCGTTCTGTTTTACAAGAAAACAATTGAAGGCAAACATGAGTTTAAGATGGCAGACATTAATTGAAGGTCCTTCCTCCTAAAGTTGGGTTACTCACGTAAAGCTGGCTCACTTTTGGGCTGGTTTAGCAGAAACTGCAGCCCACAATATGGCAAGGCAGCGGTTAATGATTGACACCTGTTGTAAAGGAAGATGGCTGATGTTTGTGCCACCGGAAACGCAATCCGAGTGTCTAAAGTTGAATTAGAAATAGTTTACTGAAATCGTTGAAATATGAAACTGTAGCTTAATAACGTTATTTGAACCATTGCATTGAAAACTTAATTTAAAAAAACTCATTGAAATTCGTAATTCACCTAAACGAAAATTTTGACTCATGTATTTTTTTTTTTTTGTTTGCACAGGATACAAATTCTGTTTGAAAATGCTCATTCACCTTGCAAAATTCGGATTTAAGTTCTTGGGGGAGGACATTCAAGACATGTTTTACATATGATTTCACGTTTTTGTATGACAAACAGAAATGGTAGCACAACTTAGAGCACTTAAACGTAAAATAAATGTTTGGAATGCCATGTGTATTTGTAATATACACATTTATATAGTGAGTTTCAATTGCCTTTCATAATCTGCATGCTTTAAAAACAGCATATTTATCTACTGATTCATGACACATAGGTGGGGGAATGAAAATTAATGAAAAAGATTAATTTTCAAGGATTTGGTCATTGGGTGCCAACTAATTCACCGTTTACCCAGTCTACTGCTCATAAGTAGCTGGGATAGGCTCCAGCACCCCACAAATGAATGGTGTGCTGAATTATTGGTCACAGACAGCATGTGACGACTGTCGTGTTTTTCAGGAAGCACAAATAAAAAAGAAAGGAGGAAAAAAAGGAAATTAAACATCCTACAGGAAATCCAAGGGTTGGAAATGCCCACATAACCTTTGGTGTTTGTCTCAGTACGTCCTGCAGGGATGTGTTCCAGTCGGGGCCTTTGCGGCAGGGGAGAGCGAGCCGCCGATCAGCCCGCCCGCTCCGAGAGCACCGGTTCGGGGGCTCACTACGCCCTGTGCGCCCTGGGCGTGGGCCTCATCGCGCTGGGCGTGGTCATGATCGTGTGGACGGTCATCCCCGTTGACGGGGAAGCGTCGGGCGCCCCTACCAACAACACCACCGCCGCCGCCGATGACGATAGCGGAGGAGAAGGAGAGCTCTCCAAGTCGTCGTCGGTCGCCATGGTGTTGGTCGGCGTGGGCCTGGCCATGCTCTTGCTTTCCATTTGCCTGGGAATTCGGAGCAAGCGCAGGGCCAACAACGAAAGCAGCCAGCAAGCGGCAACGCCGGCGTCAGCGGCCTTCTTGGATCATGTGCCCGGCGAGCAAGAAGAGTGAGTACGCTCAAATTCCAGTCCCCCAAATGGGAATCATTCAATTATAATATATATTTTTTTCTTTACAATCAACGGTTAGTATGATTAGACTGTGATGTTTTTTGTTTTAGTAACTCCATAAATTATACATTTTAGGAAGCACGCAAACTTGGCTTCCAATTAAAATGAACAATCTTTCAATAACGGCATTTTAAAGTCGCCACTTGGTCCAATTCCGCCCCCTGCTGTTGACCGAATTTTAACCCACAACAGCTCTGATGCAGCAGACGTAAATTTGATGGTTTAATCACCGATCCTTTTTGCCATTAATTGACCAGTTCATGTATAAATCAATTTTTTTATTACTCTTAACATTTTAGCTGCGAAGCGCTAAATAAAATATCTATATAAATTCAATAACATGTATTTATTTGCTAAATAAATGCATTAGAATTTTATTTATGTATTAATTCATATCAATAAGTGTGCTCATTGCCCTCTTAGTCCTACGCATAGAATGTCAGTTGGCGTCAATGGCGGCAAATGATTTCCTAATTTCTCCGTTCTCAGCGTCCCGGATCCCACCACGTTCAGCGTTCCGAGTTACGACGAAGTAGTGGGTAGCAGCGACTACCCCGTGCGTCAGAGCAACCTCCGCCAGAGCAACACGCACCTGCCGTCCTACGAGGACATCATTGCGGCCGTGGAAAACGAAGGCGCCGAGCCACCCGCCGCCGAGGACGCCCCCTTAAGCGTCGACGCCCCCTCGCCGGCCACCCAGCCCGACGCGGCCCGCCAGCCCAGCTTGCCGGCGCGCACTAGCAGCCGGGCCAGCCGCCTGTTGCGCCCCCTGCGGGTCCGGCGCATCAAGTCGGACAAGCTGCACCTGAAAGACTTCCGCATCCAGATCCGCAGTCCCACGACCAACCCGGTCACCATCGAGCCCATTACGCCACCGCCGCTGTACGACAACAAGCCGCCGGAATTGGACTGAACGTGATTACTTCTGGACTGCTAACACTCCCAAAGAAACCAGTTTTTCACAGCTGGTTCTCAACATATCGGTTAGACGTCGCTGGGGGCGCCAGCTCGCGAGATTGAGGAACTATGCCCGTTGCGTTCTTTAAGCGTGCACCTCTGCGCCAATTAAAGGCAAGCTGGTGATTTAATATGCGCACGCACAAGTGGGATTTCAAGGGCAAAAAAATAGGGATATTTAACATTGACGCATTTTGTATTTGTGTTCTTAATGAAGATTCATTCATAGAATGGGAGGAATTCTTTGTTGATGTTTTAAGCGTGTCTTCAAGTGCCTAAAATTGAATATTGTGGTGCTGTAAGGTAATGGTTTGAGTTCTTTAAAGTATTTTGTATTCAAATAAATCAGGTTTCAGTTGCAGCCTGCTTTTAATTAAACAATTTCAAGCAGAAATTTCAATGCAACGTTATAGATATGCTTTTTTAAAGGCCAACCTTGATATCTAAGGCCTTTTATTTGGAATGCTGTTGAAACAAATGGCAGTTCAGATGAAAGGAATACGTTAAAGGTGGGCAAGTGTATTCATGTTGAGCAACATTGCTGTTTTTGTTGGTTTCGTAATAAAATCAGTGTCTATTTTTTTAAGTAGCACTATTTTTTTGTAAATACGGGTTGATATGCGGTGCGAATGTCAGTGAGATTGCATTATTTATGTATTTTTGGTCATTTGTGCACTTAGCGGATGCCATTAAATTGAGTATTAAAGAAAGTTTTGTAGAAATGATCAAGTGAATGATGGTTGCACAAAGTATTTAAGATGCAACGTACCATTATTCCAGGTCATGTTGTGAGGGCAGCAACTTCAGGAAACAAGTAGCCATTTTTTTTAGATCTTCAAGCTATCCATCCATCTTCAACGGTGGCCAGGTTGTGGGGCAACAGCTTCAAACCTTGGGATAATGGAAATAATGTTACAAAAAAATTGGGATTAAATAAAGCTTCAGTGCTAGTCTGGCTCCGTCAATGACAGACAATGAATTCAAATAGTTAGTAGTAGTAATAGTAGATTCTTGCATATATATACAGCTCACAAGTCAGTTTCACAAGCAACCTCTAGATGGAGTTAAAGAGCAGGAAGAGTTATACGTACTCTTTTACGTGAACATTATTTTTATTTTTTTACAATTTTGATTCGTGTTTTTGTTATTTGTAACCTAAACAGTTATTTTGTTAGTTATAAATTACATTTATTTTATTTTTAATTAAATATATTTGTATGCAATTTCAATAACTTTCAACATTTAGAATCGATCTCAACTAAAATGCCCTCTTTTCGTTTCGCCCCTCGTTTTATTTCACAAGGAGTATTTTTACACCCTTTTCTCAATAGTTTTTTCTTTTCTGGATGTGCAGCTGCCATGTAGCAGTGGGAGGCACAGCTGTCTACGGGAAGAGCCAAAGCCCGGGGAGTCAGTCACATTCCTGGCTGGGATTCAATGACTGAAGCAGACACAAACAAACAGAGGGAGAGAGAGCGAGGGAGGGAGGCAAAAGAGAGAGAGAGAGAGAGAGAGAGAGGGCGAATGGGTGGCACAATTGAAGCGCACATTAAGAGCAGTGCGTAAACGTCCAAGGAAGGCGTAAGAAGAAGGCAACACTCGTGATCGTGGGGTGTTTTCTTTCTTTCAGGGATTTTCCGACACTGGAAGTTGTTCATTAGAGAGAGAGGACACGCTTCCGTGGATGATTTTTTTCTCCCTTTCTCTCTCTCTCCCCTGAATGGGTTGCACCGGGAAGGGAAGCTGCTCCTCGTCCGGGGGAAGCTGTCTGACTGGCGGCGCAGTGGAATTGCTCGACTCGGGCGCGGAGTGAACGAGAGACAGACGCCTCGCAAAAAATAACAGCAACAACAACCACAAAAGCGATTATTGATTGACATTTTTCAAGTTTTTTGTTCTTTTTTTGCTTTCTTCATCTTCTTTCTCGCTTTGCCGCTTTCGCCTGGAGGAAGATGGAGGCGAGCAGCTTCCAGCCTCACCCGGGACTTCAGCAAACTCTGAAGCAGTTCCATCTGAGCTCCATGCGCTCTTTGAGCGGACCGGCGTCCTTCTCGGCCCGCTGGCCGCACCACGAGTCCCTGTTGAAGGAGGCCGCCGTCAAAGCCGAGCTGGTGCTCAGCCTGCCGGCCCACACGCCGCCGCTCATGTCCGGTCCGCTCTTCATCCCGTCGGACCGCTCGACGGAGCGCTGCGAGACGCTCCTGGAGCGCGAGCCCATCTCCTGCTTCGTGGTGGGCGGCGAGAGGCGTCTGTGCCTGCCGCAGATCCTCAACAGCGTGCTGCGGGACTTTTCCTTGCAGCAGATCAACTCGGTGTGCGACGACTTGCACATTTACTGCTCGCGCTGCACGGCCGAGCAGCTGGAGATCCTCAAGGTGGTGGGCATCCTGCCCTTCTCGGCGCCCTCCTGCGGCCTCATCACGCAGACGGACGCCGAGCGCCTATGCAACGCGCTCATCTACGGGGGCTCCTACCCGCCGCGCCGCCGCGGGGGAGGAAGCAAGGAGCGCGGCCCCGGTGCCGCTGCTGGTCCCGGTGCTGGTGTTCCCGGCGGTGCCTGCGGCGCTGGCGCCAACCACGGTCCCGGCGATGCCCTCCCGGAGCTGGAGCGCAGCGAGGCCAGTTTCCGGGTCTACCACGAGTGCTTCGGCCGCTGCAAGGGCTTACTGGTGCCGGAGCTCTACTCGGGCCCCGGGGCCGCCTGCGTGCAGTGCCTGGACTGCAGGCTCATGTTCCCCCCCAGGAAGTTCGTGGTGCACAGCCACAAGCGGCTGGAGAACCGCACCGTGCACTGGGGCTTTGACTCGGCCAACTGGCGGGCCTACGTTCTGCTGGACCCGGACTACGGCGGCAGAGAGGAGAAACCCAGGCTGGAGCAGCTGCTCAGGGACTTTAAGGGCAAATATGACTTGAGCGCCAAGATGGCCGTCAAGACGTGCAGGGTAAGTTGGCTTTGGATTTATTTGCTTCCAAACTTTGCTTGCTTGCTTTTTTTTACAAATCGGACTGGGCAAAGTTCACAGAAGCAGTGCTTCTCCTAACTTTTGACAATCTGCAACAACAGAGGTTCCCAAAGTGTGGTTCGCGTGCCACGGGCGGCACGCCGATGATTTAAGTACAGTTGCATCCTGAATGAACATTTGTTTTGCATTCTTTGGCTGGCGTGGACTGGACGTCTATTGCCGTTAATGAGTGTTTAAGACTCAAATTTCAAGTTACAACTTGAAACAAATACATTTTTAAAAAGTGTAATCAATTAAAGAGAGACCAACAAAGACTTTCAAATAAGTGTGGCCAATGTGTATTTTTCTCTCTGAACTGTTTCTTATTAGTATTTCAATTTTAGTTCTTTTTATTTATTATTATTTCTTTGTGACCGCACAATTTAACTCTTTCGTTGCGGTTGACGGCAATAGACGTTCAATTTATATCAACTGGAAGAGGTCGGTCCCAATAATATCACAACTTTGTCACATATTTCCAACAAAGTAAGAATCTAAGCAGTTCACCGAAAATTTTTAGATGATATCGTTTCAACATCAAAATATATTCGAATGAAGAAGTATTTCAAACACTGCAAGTCATTCCAATATTATGCAGTCTGCAATAACATACTGAAATATAGTGGGTGGAACATGTTCTTAAATAAAACTATTAACGACAAATACAATTCAAATGACAATTGTCGAAATCAATGTGGAACGTTGAAGACTTAAACATGAAACACCAATAAAAGTTTAAAAGTTAAATAAAAACTGAACTGCGCTTGGAATTTATAGCCACTAAAAGTTATACAGTCATACCTCTACTTTAGAATGCCTCTAGGTACAAAAGTTTCAGGTTGTGAAATTTTTTATATAGAAATGGTTGACTCAAGTTACAAAAATGATCCAAGTTACGAAATCCCCCAAAAAGGAAATGCATTTCATTATCCGTTATTTGATTTTGAATTTCCTTTATTAAGCGATCAAAAGCTATAAAAAGCAACGTGGTACATGTTTTCACACACACACATAGGGCACACGTAAAAGTCTAAAATGTACTACAAAGTGGACGGCTTTCGGCCCTGGTAGAACGGGCTCTTGCTACCATGTGGCGGACAAACACGGGTATTACATCTATAAGGGCCACGGAGATATTTCAGTGGCGCAGGGCACATTTTCATATGCTTTTTTAATTTTAAGACATTAATAAATCATTTCCTAATAATTTTCTCTCATTTTTGTGTTTCCTCACATCTTTCATATAAAATTGGGACACTTTGACCAATTTTAAAGGGTTTAGTTGGTAGTTTTGTCAGCACCGTGGAACGAATGAGAGAACTTACATATAAAGTACACCTCTACTTACGAATTTTTCAAGTTACGAAAAAAGTTTTGGAACCAATTGATTTCGTAAGTAGAGATACGACTGTACTACATGTTTTTTTTTATTCCCTCAACTTTGAGACCACTGATGGGTTCATAGTACATTTGCATGTCGCTTGAGTTGTGAGAGTGAACGGCTGTCAGTCTCTCTGCGTGCCCTGCGACTGACGAGTGACCAATCCAGGGTGACCAAGCGCTCCCGTGGGAACACATCCTCTCCGTTAAGATAAATGGAGACCCGATCATTTTTAGGCAGGATGAGAAGGAGGGGTGAGCGGAGGCTATTTTAGGTGGTGCTGGGGTTAAGAGTTTAATGAGGTTTGGGATATGGATGTGTGTTTGAGGGTGGCCGGGGAGGGACAAGCTACGCGTGGGTGGGTGGGTGGGTGTGGGTGTCACCGTGATGGCGTCCTGCGTGGGTCAGCGTGGACAAAAGAGCATAGAGGATAGGGGTGGGCGGCCGGGGGAGGGGGGGCTGGCTGGCTGGCTGGCTGGCTCGGTCACAGAGCAGCTGCTGTGTGGGACTCAGGCGAAATGAGTGGACACCATTGCCGTCTGAGCGCTAGCCAGAAGATGCGTCATCTCGGGGAACCTTGGGAAGAAAAATTGAGCAAAGTTGCTCAACAGAGAAGCAAATTCCGACTGTCAGAAAATCACTTCGGAGCTTTGGCTTAAAGGTCCAGTTTGGTCCTAATGCTCGCAACATAAATCAACTTGAGAAGATGTTAGCTATGAGTGTGAGCGTTAAGTCATTTGTCTCCTTGCGCCCTGCAAATGGTTGGCGACCGGTTCAGTCTGTACACCACCTCCTGTCCATCATTATCTGGATTAGGCTCCAGCACCCTCGCAAGCCTTGCGGAAAGCAGTACGGAAGATGAATGCATGTACTCCTGGTCCTTTTAGAATTGGATTGTTTCGTTCGACATCATTTTATTGATTCAATTTTTGTGTTGTTTTGAGCTGAATTGCAAGGGGTTAGGGTTACTTGGGTTTATTTTTGGAGCCTGGATTTGATTAACATCATTCACATTCATTTGATTAAGGAAAGATCATTTAAGGAGCGAATGACATAACCCAAGTCGTATCTGAAGGCATCACTACGCTTAGTGCGTTCCATAGAAGACAATGGGATGGCCGGGTGGGGGCGAAGCTGGCGGGCAGTGCAGTGCAGTGCGTGCTGGCTGTGGTTCACTGTCAGTCGTGTCCCACTTAGCAGACAGGCCAGGCACCTCGGGGAGCCGTGCACCAGCGCCGCTGCCATACATCAGCCTGACAGGCCAAGCTGCTCAAAGGCCAGACGGCGGCTCGCACACCAGGCTTAAGCCGGCCGGCCACGCAAAAAAAAAAAAAAAAAAACGGGCCACATTATCGGCCGGCCTCAGACTCCCTCGCATGTCACATGCTGGCTTTATTAAGAAGAGGTGCGAACTCTGCAGTTTGCGCTTGATTGCGGATGCTTGGACGTCTGGTGATCAATGGCAATTTACACAATTGCATATCCTTATAAAACAAGACTGCTATGCTTATTTTTCTTGAATTAGCTTTTGAAAAGCTGCTTATTTGTGTTTTCTGCTTCCTAACAGTTTGACATTGAAATTCAAGCTAGTAGGAAACCTCAATGGAGTAAAGTTGCTTTAAGTTGGACTCTCACTGATGGTGACTAGCGTCCAATTCATTTAAAAGGGGAGGAGCTTCCAGTGAACCAGTGAACGATCACAGCTAATCTTCCTAGTCAAAATGGATTGGACTTCTTTTGCCGTAAATGGCTTTCGATAAGATAAAAAATAAAATTTCTTCCTCTGGCTAAGATCCACCCTCCCCGGAAATTACTATATCTCTAGTAAAAGAGTTAAAAATGTAATATTTTTTTCCTCTGGCCAAGCTGCACACTTTCACCAAATAGTTCATCATGAGCAGATGTCCAATCCTTTTGAAGTGGGAGGACTGACAGCAAATGAATGAACATAGAGAGAGCATGGAATCGGTACTGAGTATCAGAAACGGATTATCGAGAGCCAAAAATAAAAAATAAAACACTATTTTGCAGCACTAGTAGTTCCCAAAGAATTATACAGTTTTTATGTGTATAATTTACAGTACAATTCTGGCAACCACAGACAGCTGCCCGTTTTTTTTACCACCAATTTAAAACAGATTTGTGCGTTACAGTGCACTAAAGTCACATTTATGAATGACAATCTATACCGTCTTAAAGTATTGCGGTATAAATCAACAGTTCGGAAAAGGCAAGCCAGCAAGCGTGATAGCCGTAAACTTGAAATCAACCACACGTATGTTATATTGTCACCACATCTTGAAGCAATGCAAATAAATTGGATCTGGGCGCTCCATAAACAACCGTCCGATAGCACGATTAGTAATTCAGGCCTGACTAGTTTTTGCTCGTGAATGCTATGGTAGGAAATGAAAGGGAATGTAAACATGTTGTGTCACGGGAGTAGTAAAACAAATTGAATTTCACTTCTACTAATTCAGGCCGTACTTGCCTTCTGCAATAGCCTTGAAAATTGATTGAGCGGTTTGAGGGATGTGCGTGGGACTTGGTCAAACCGCTTAGTCATTGTGTCCGTTCCGCACGGCGTCCGCCGATTCGCCGACGAGAGCAGCTTGCCGGGACGCCCTTTGACGTGTGGTCAAAGGGCCGCGACCCTCGACCTCTCTCCAAAGACACTAACTCAGCCGCCCACTCCACCCCAATGGCAGGCCCGACCGCTGGACAGATGGCCGTTTGATAAAGAACGCAAAGAAAGGATAGAGTGAATTGGCGCCCTGTTTTGTAAATTTTTACCCATTGATTTCAGAAATGAAAATTTGCTTCCAAATTGGCTCCAAAAAGCAGTGCAGATTGCTGCCACACTTATCTGAAAATATCCGTTAAGCTATACTAGACAGCTTTTTAAACCAACAGTACTGCTATTATTACATATTATTAGATGCTTAATTTGCAAATTAATGCAGTAAATTATTTGATTTGCCCATTAACGTCAGAGCCGCCAAAGAAACAGTTAAGACTCGTGTGTGTGCTTTTTTGAGTTCATGTTTTACATGAATGTGGTGAAGCAAACATTTAAGCTAAAAGGGAGCTATTTGTCTATATTTACTTTTCATGATACCTCGCTATAAGTAGCATTGCAAGCTCATTGTGATTTAATTCGCTGAGGGGGTGGCATGTATGAAGAGGGTACATGTAACGACCAATAAGAGTCAGGGGGAAGTCGGGACAGATTGGGGTATGACTTTAAATCATATAAAAGACTTTTGACTTGATCATTAGTTTGTGCGAATGACCAAGTGAATAATGGCAAGAATCGTATGCTATTAACAACAACCAACACCCTCATACTATATACAGAATAAGAATATAAAAACAAGTTCAAACGGACTAGCCGTCTATTGGCATTAACTTTTGACTTTTCAGGAAAAATGTCAAAAGTACGCTCCAATGGGTCCGACACATTGTTCATTTGCTTTCATTTGGATTAGAAAAGCAGGGATTGCATTTGCCTGTTTCTTGTTGCGGCTTTCAGTTAGAAAGCATTAACGCGCAAATGGGAGCGCATAAGTTAGTCCTTTCATTCACGGCGCAACTATTAAAGTCATTCGGCTGAGGCCAATTTATGCAATTTTTCATCCCATTGTTCCTCTCACTGGCAGAAATGAGCCTGAAATGTGGCGTGAACCAATCAAGTGAGCGTCAAGGGCTTGTGCTTCCACTTATACGCGGCCATTAAAGTTATTGAATTCATTAAAAATAGCAGTCTGTTACTACTTCTACAAATGTAACTTCTTTGTCTGAGAAGGTCCACATATTATTACCTTTTCCAATCCAGAATTATATCAACTGTGTCTAGCACCTCTTGCGCAACGTTATGGGATGTTTGTGTCAGAAAATAGAATCCTGTAGAACTGGTTTTTGTAAAATATAGATTTCTGCAACCAAAACTAATACAAGAATTAAGCTAATCCTTGAATTGTACTGCAGGAGGCAGTTGATGTAAAAATAAAGTCATTTCAATGTATTTTTTAAACAAACGCAGAATGGAAAATCAACTAACGTAGACATGTATAGTTTTTAATGTACAGTCTTACCTCGAGATACGAGCTTAATGCGTTCCGGGACTGAGCTCGTGTGTCGATTTTCTCGTAACTCAAACGAACGTTTACAATTTTCTCGTACCAACCCTCTGAAAAAACACAGGATATTGGATTGGAAAAACATTTTCATTTATTCTAATTCGCCATCTATTGACAAAGTAACAAAAAAATAGTGGTTTAATAGTACTGAAATGTGTTTAATAGTACTAAAATTAGACGGATTTCGCGGGGGGAGAGAGGGGGAGTTTTTGCACGGCAGCGCACTCGTAACATAACATAAACACATTTAAATGAACTTGGCTTACGATGCAGACACACTCAAAAATAAGTTTAATCTAACCTTACACCAAACTTAATTCTAATTTTATTTTAAATTTTGATACCTTTCTTCTCCCGGGTTGGCTCTATTTGCCCCGCCTCCACCCTGACTTTCAGATGCGGCCTATCGAGGGTTGTTTGCTTTTGTATTCCCATCAAAATAGTCCCAAAATGATGCACACAAATGTCCTCTATAGGATAACGCATCACCACTTGCCAACGAGAAGTAGTATATACTCCTTTCGTATTAGCAATCGCTCCACCATTCGCACTGACTAACGGGGAAAAAAAACACTGGAAAAATGCAACGCTCCGCCCAGTGCTCGCAGAGACATTACAAAGAGGGAGTTGCAGGGAGAGAGAGACAGTGGCCATGATGTTCTTATGAGCAGCCGTATCTCAAAATTTGTCTCGTATCTCAAATTGCTCGTATGTCGGGGCACTCGTATGTCGAGGTACCACTGTATTTATTAATCAACAACACATTTGCGTTTTTTACGATATAAATACATTTCTATCTGAATATATTGTTAATAAAAAGTAGATTATTCAAATGACAATGAGTAAAAATATAAGAAATAATACATCCAAGTAAGGATAGAAGTAAATAAACAATGTGACGTATGACTTATTTGGCGTTTTGGAGCATCAGCGCGTTGGCACGCACACGACAGCACGTAATGACGGGATGATCCGTTGGCGGCCAGATTAAAATGAGCTCTCGGGGCCGGCTCATTTCCATTCCCATCTGTCTGCTGACCTCTAGGAAGCCGCCACATGACATCCTTGACGTGCCCGTCTGCGCAATGTCCGTCCTGCTTCTTTCTCACATCTTTTCTTTTCATTGTGGCCTTCGCCCTTTTCTCTGGTCCCTCCGGGCAGCCCCCCACCGGAGACCGTCACCTTGTCCCCACGGTCAGGCGCTCTCGGGGGTGGCGGCCTCCATTCTCCCAGGGGTGACCTCGTGTTAAAAGAGTGTCATTTGGGGTTCTGTCACAGCCGACGCGGGCGAAAGATCCGCCGCTTCTTTTGTCCCGGATCCGGCCTTTCACGAGTTGTGAAGTGCGGCGCTTTTTTGGGGGGTTTGGTTTTGTTACAAGGGTCTTGCCTCTTTCGGGGGCAGCGCAGAGGAGCTTTGCATACTCTCCCAGAGTGGAAAATTTTCAGGATATTTTTCGACTGTTTTGAATGACA
The DNA here is from genome assembly GCF_051989625.1 of Stigmatopora argus. NCBI lineage: Eukaryota > Metazoa > Chordata > Actinopteri > Syngnathiformes > Syngnathidae > Stigmatopora > Stigmatopora argus. The sequence goes on along the minus strand of NC_135392.1, from coordinate 12,394,800 downwards.
CATGAGGCAACGGAGTCAAAAAGTGAAGCTTTTCACTGTATTCTATGTGTCGGCTTTTAATCAGATGAATCGCTAAAGTTACAAAAAGGATATAACGGGCCCATCCTTAGACTTTTTTTCAAGATCGGACATTGTCTGAAATAAAGCCGAAACAATAGAATAAGTGCCATGTTCACAATTTGGGCGATGTTCCATCTTATAAAGGTTAACCGATATATGGACTTTTCCCGAGATTATTTGTGATTCTTCACCACCTAGTGGCCAGTGTTAGAAAGAAAGAGGAAAAATATAACTTCTAGACATTTATATAATTGCCTTTTCATGAGCATATCGGCCTCAAATATTGGCTCACAAAATTCCATTTAGACATAATTGGTGGGATTTTTTTCCTCTAATTTTTTTATTATTATTTAAATCTTGTGATTAAGGACGTCCCCGAATTCAGAATTCGGGCCCCGTCCGAAATATCGGAATTGGATGTAAAAGATTGGCTTTTTAAAACGTATTGAATTATTTCACTGTTAAGTATTCACAACTAGCTGAACAATGTAATAACACCTCTCAAATATCCAAGGAGTGGCGTTAATAAGCGTCTATCGGCCACGGAACAGATGTCTGCTTTGGGTTAGGCGTGATCAATTTCCCCACGATCGCCACCCGATTTCCATCCCCGTGATTAAGAATCAGGCCCATCTGCTGCGGAGGCAGGCATCTGCTGCCGACTGAGACGCTAAGCCGCCCGCTGCAGTTGAGGGGTGCGGCGCTCGCTTGGTCGGCGAAGATTCGGAACTACACAAATCCCGCCTTACTCCTGGAATGCCAAGGGCGTGCGTGTTAGACGTCCTGATCTGCTTCGTACGCCTCTTGGAAACTCAGACAGCCTTTACGTCATCATCCAGGCTCATTCAAAGTACGGCGGGTCTATAAGCATCTGCTGTGGAATGCCATAATTAGAGCGTGCATCAAATGTAGAGCAGCGTCTCAGTTGCACGTACAGTGCGGGAAAAGTGTGCCACAGCAGGCCGCAACAGCCATTTCATTGGCTTATGCTAAAACACACATTTCTAACTAAATATGTTTCCTGCTATGCATGTTTTTTTTGGGGATGTGGGAGGAAAAGAACAACAAGCACCCACAGAAAACCCACGCAAACACATACAAAGTCCACCAAACTGTGAGGCAAATGTGCTAAACACTCCCACCATGGCACCCGACTAATGAAATTCTATAAGAAAATGAATTTATATGACGGTCTGCTTCTGCATAGTTGAAACCGATGACATAAGTGACAAAAAGAATCTGGTATAGGGCAAAAAAAGTTGGAATGGTAAGTCTGAGGAACATGGAACGAACATTCCTTCGCCCCTCCCAGTCGAAAGGACATTTAACAGCGTCAATGGCACATGAGCATTCAAAGTCAGATTCCCTGATTTAAATGAATAGGATCTCTATCGCCATTAATGGGAGGAGTTTGATATTATTGAGGGGGATCCACTTTAGAGTGTATTTCAGTTTTTGGGACCACTTTAGAGACAAATCTTTGCCAGCTGGTGCCATATGACAAAGCGACATGTTACCCGTGTCTCCGATTCGCCCATCGCCAACCTCCAAAGCCAAACTGGGATGGAGGATTAGCTCACGCGGTTAAAAGCAAACAGACTGCTGCTGTGTTCAGACAGATTTGACTCCAAATCTTGTTTGCGCCTCCTGTTTTGATGGCTCTCATCACCAGCGGGGTCGCGCCGCACTTTGCAACTGGTGCCAAGCACTGTTTGTGCGGGTGCGTCTACGGGTTGGGGGTCGGAGGGGGAAGGAATGTTTGGAGGATTCCTATTGCACAACTCCCCTGTTATTTGGGAGATGCATAATTAGTTTTGGGATTACGATGTCATGAAGTGATTAAGTCTTCCCCAGTTAAGAGGATGTGCTTCCAGTAAAGTCAACATAAAACTAAAGCCACATTTCCACGACTTGCTTTAGGTCAGTTTGACTTGTCGGGTTAAGAATTTCTTTTTATATACATTTCAAATGACCATTATATATAAAGTCAACGTCAGCTGAAATGCCGCAAGCCAATTCGGCGATTTTTTTTAAAGTCTGCCTAGCAACAAGTGGTAAAAAGTATGAACAAGTTGTTGGAGTCCCAAAAATTTTGAATTTGATATTTAACAGAGTAGTGACTTCATTATTGGCATAAAACTTTTAACTGTGATAATAAAATTCAGGCTTAAATTTATGGATAGAAATTTATGCGCCTGACTATTAAATGGAAAAAAATGACACTTTGTGATTTAAAGAATTGTACAGTACTTCAAGAATTCTGCATAGCTAAAAAAAATCATAATTCAACTGCCAAGCCAACATGTCTGACTGCATATTTTTTCATGAGGACTTTAAATTAAATTGAGGTTTGCTTTTTTTGCTTACAAAGTAAAGAGTTTAAACGTCAAGCCATTCATTAAAGCTTTACAATTTTACAATCTTTTAAAATCTCCCTCAACGTGTTGGTCGCGCATTCACACAAGTTCAGATTTGCGTCTGTCATGAATTTCGTCCGCTGACAGATATGTGCGTACCGATGTTAAACCATGCGCGTGACCAAATGATTTCTTGAAAATCGCATGAGTACACAAAGTTATTTTTGTTCCGATCAGGCTTTTACTCTGAAAAAAATACGTTCAGGGGTTAAATCTGCCCAGCAACAAGACGCAAGCTGTTTATTTCCGACTAGTCCTTCCTAGTTTTGTCACTGGACGCTGATTATTTGTTGTGGTGCCGATTGTTCCTCCACGATACGTGGACGACGTCGTTCGTTCGTCTAGTTACTGGCAAAATCCTCCGAAAAAAATTGCGTTTGGATTGGTGTAAAGCGTGCTTATGAGAAGACCACAGTGTCTGGCAAACTAGTTCCGTGCGCAGACCGGTTGTGTGTGGGCAGGTGAGCGTTGTCGGACTGAAGTCACGGTGGTTAGCAGTGGGCCGGTGTTGATTGGAGGGCGCCTGCGGTTGCTAAGCAGAGCTGTGCTAAATAAGAACTTGTTGGCTCTAGCCGGCACGGAGGAAAGCGCAGCGCACGATGGCACACATATATATATATATGTTCAGTTCTGTACAGGCCAGACCTCACGCTGCACGGCCCTCTCACAGCTGAGAGACCTCAGCGCTCCCCCTACTCCCTCGCGGCCCGCGTAAAGCCGGCCTCTCCATCAGCGAGACCGTTCACCTCCTCCGTTTGACACGGGGTCGACCCTGGAGGACGTACCTCCCTGCATGGGCTCTCCTCCAACTGCAACGCACTCCCCCTCACGCTGTGTTCTACTCCAGCTCTACCTCCACTCACTCTGGCCTACATACAAAGGACAGATGGATGGATGGATGGATGGATGGAAAGATAGCGGGAACTTTTACATGCCCAAGGACTCCATCTCAATTATTAATCCGAGGCCTTTAGTCACAATTTAAATATGCTTAATTGCATGTGGTGATGTGCTAACATCAAATAATGTACTTTTCAAGTACTGTAATCCCTCGAATATCACAGTTAATGTAGACCAGACATGGCCGCGATAATTGAAAAATCGGGAAGTAGTGTTACCCCTATTATTTTTTTTAATTAACATATATATATAGTTTATTTTTTAAGTTCATAAAAATGTGAAAATCCACATTGAAACTCGTAAGCTGAAGCCACTCTTGCTACTAGGACTCAGCACTGAAGTTAAAAAATAAATAATTTTAAAATAATAATAAATAGCAGCATAAAAATCGCTAAGTAGTGATTTCGCGATAAGTGAAGTCGCAGTAATCGAGGCATTACTGTAGTGTCAATTCATCCACATTGTAAATCTTTTCTTGGTTTGTTTGTTTGATTTTACAGTCAAATACTGGCAGGTGTACGTAGCAGAATTTTATCAGCGATGGATGTCCACTCCATTTTTACTGGGAGTGAATTTGTTCATTTGACATTGACGGCTACAGATGTCAAAATTCCATTTGAACTAATTCACCCCTCCAGTGAAAATGGATTGAACATCTATTGTCGTCAATGGCCGCCAGTGAGTTAAACCAAATTTCCAGCAATGGAAATAGAAATCCCTTTCAGCCAGCCAGCATTATCTAAAATTAACCTAACCATGTTTTAAGTAGGCAGTACTGGGGATTAGTGGTTCTGCCTCTCGGTTCTGAGGTTCTGGGCTCTAATCATGGTTGCGGCATTCCTTGTGGAGTTTGCATGTTCTCCCCACATTCCATTCTTTGCATCAATATATACTCTTAAATCATCCGTAGGTGCGAATAGCTAAAACATGGGCCCTTGTAGCACATTGAAAAAGAATTGAACACTCTGTTGGAGCCACACTTTGGGTATAAAACAGTCACCCTGGGAACTGGCGCACTGGCTTTGTCCTAACTTCATATTTGAAACAATGCCAGAGAGAAAAATGCCAAAACATGCAGTTGTTGTTGTTGTTTTTAGCCTGAAACTAAATCTAAAAAAATAGAATGCTTGAAAATGAAGTGTTCATTGTAATAAACATATTCTTGGTGGAAAGAAAGCAGTGAATCAATAGGCACGCTAATCAGTTTTCAAAATTAATTTCTAAACTTGTCCTTGCTTTTTTAATGGTTAGCCTTGATTGAATGTGTTGGCAAAAAGACAATGTTTTTTTTTCTTTTTTAGAGAAAACCTAACAGCACCTAAAGCTAACAGTAGAACAGAATTGCCACTCTATTTCTGTGACTATCCCCAGCAAATGATATGTACAATAGAAAATTTGACCAAATATTGATATTTATAACCTATTATTGATGAACATAGAAAAGGAAAAGGGTTCTTTTTTTAAAGAGTTTTGCCAGACCACCTCAAATTCTAGGCCAAGGCGCATTGATAACAGCATGTTGTTTTTGAGCAGGTTTGATTTTTTTGGTGTTTGCGGCACGCATCTGGCAGGACTGCCAAGACAAACTAAGACAGACAGATAAACGAAGGTGGCTCAAAATAGAGCGCGCCCAAGCCTTTATCCTATAATGACCACCAGACTATTACGAGACGCAGTGTCTTACACGCACGGTGTCGACGGAGGAGTTTAGCTAATTAAATTAGCGTGGCAGGAAAAAAAGCAGCCGGTAAGATTATTGCCAGAAGCATTGAACTCGTTTGTTGCCATCGCCAGTTTCCCAGCCAAAAGGAATTGGACGACTATCGCCATCATTGGCAGTTAAAGATTTAACTTAATCGTGGAGTTTAGTGAATGTAAGTTATTGTTGCGGGTTTGATCACGAATATTTTAAATGTTGTAGGTTGAACTATTATTCTTATTATACATTTACAGCTTTCAAGAGTATTTCTAGACTTATTTTAAGTGGATTAATAGTCATCATTTTCCGCACCGCTCGCCCTCATCACTAGTTTGTAGAGTGTAGTTTTTGCACGGTAACGCGCTCGTAACATAACATAAATAAATTTAAATGAACTTGGATTATGACGCAGACACACTAAAAAATAATTTTAATCTAACCTTGCACTAACCTTAATTCTAATTTTGTTTTAAATTTTGAAACTTTTCTTCTATTGGCTCTATTTGCCCCGCCTCCACCCTGACTTTCAGATGCAACCTATCGAGGGTTGTTTGCTTTTGTATTCCCTTCAAAAATGATGCACACAGAGTCCTCGAAATAGGCTAACGCACGACCACTTGCCAACGAGAAGTAGTATATACTCCTCTCGTATTAGCAATCGCTCCACCATTCGCACTGTCTAACGGAACAAAAACACTGGAAAAATGCAACGCTGCATGCGCCCAGTGCTCGCAGAGACATTACAAAGAAAAATACATTTTTGCTCAAAATTGTACTCATCTCAAATTGCTCGTATGTCAAGGTACCACTGTAGTGATACTGAAATCCGATGTGTAATGTGTACGTAGAGTTCTGTCAACTCACTCCATAACAAAATCAAACTTGCATGCGCAACACAAAAACATTCAAGAACATACATTAAACGGCCTGCTGAGCTTTTACAGTTGACATTGTGTTTGGTTCATGTGTCTCATATGGAATGTATGAATGATTCCAGAGGTGATAAAAGATCATTGTTGAGGGCGTCATTCGCACAAAGCTACCCCCCATGCATCACATCTCCCCTCCAGCTGCTGCACTGTACACACCGCTGCAACATAATGAGTCGCTCCAAAGAGATTAGTCGCCCCATCATCAACGGCGTTCCCTAATTTCTCCGCCTTTTGTCGCAGTTGCACGCGGCACCCAAAACAAAGGAAGTGGCTCTGCGCCCACAGCAGGTGCTGGACCCCCCCACCACCACCATCACCACACACACACCCATGAATTACCCCCCAGGAGGTGCCGCTGACATACTCCAGCAACCTTCTGCAAGCTCAACTTGAACCCTCAGTCACCGCCCGAGAAATTCCTCAGGCGAATGGTTTTCTCCCCGAGCCGCTTCTGCGCACACATCTGGTGAACAGCACAAGCACCTCTGTCATCTTTTACAGCGTTGAGGTCATTTCCACCCTATCAGTAAAATGGAAACACATGATGTGCAGGCTGGGCTCTTAATGGGGTGGGGCTGGCAAGTAGCAGCACTGACGCACAGCGTTCTACAGGCCGCCAAAAAAGACGCTCTCTCGCGACGTTGGGGTTTCGGTCGCGTTAAAACGCAGAGTCCACTTCAGTTGCTGAGAATCGGACGGCTTTGGCTTCATTCGGGAGAAAGGGCGTGTCGGCAGATTTAATTAGGATTCTCCATCCGTAATAAATCGTGCTGGTTTCCACCATTCCGCGCTCTCGTTCCCAACTTTGCGCCATTGTTTCCTTTGTTGTTGACGTGGTCGCTATGTTGCGCGGAAACCGCATTGGTCACGGCGGCACCACGGTGTATTGGTGATTAACAGTTTTGCGGATTGGATTTTAACTGTTGACTATTCAAGGGTGTCTACATTTTATTTTCCTGGCCGGCAAAATCACTTTTTAAACAGAGCCGACTTTATTCGCAACCAGTCAAAGCGGGTCCTTTCATTCTCTTTAAATGTGGCACGTTATTTTTGATGAAGTGTCTTAAAATGTAAGCACTGTGTGTTTCTGTCTTATTCATTTTGTTACATATAAACATAGTCTATATTAATATAAGAACATGACTTAAGTGTCTTTTTTTTAAATGACCTGCCATTTGCAGACAACCAGACCAAGTTGGATCTAGAACCCGCATATTGGCTAAAAAAAAGTGAGAAAGACTCCTCTAGCAGTACAGATGAAAAGTCACAATTATATTAATTTGAGAAATCAGTGAAATGAGAAAATGAATTACTGAAGTGATTGACTAATTCAAGTATGAATCACGCCATATTTTGCTCTATGACTCTGGGCTTCAGATTTGAGCTGTAAATGTGCCGTTGAACCAAAAACAAAGTTGGACAACGAAACTATGTAACTACATCATGGTTTCCAGATGTTTGCACATATCTTATTTTGATTAATTACAAAGACAATCAGTCTGCTGTCATTGAGAACGATGGAAATTGGAGAATATTTACTATCGAGAGACTGACGGAAGCGGATTTGGACTATTTTTAGGCAAGCCATGTCCCAAAACGATTAGTCACTTTTCAAAATAGTAATTATTTGCAGATTAGCTGATTAATCATGGCCGAACTTCCTTTTCCAAACTGCACGACCTCAAATTTGGGTTCTCATGCTGTCGTAGATTTCCACTTTTCTGCTTCATGTGAACTCCTCAGACACCTTTTAGCTGATTTCTTCTCTCTGCATTATCACCATCGGCGTCACATGAATTCCTCGTCTTGATGCTTTTTCTTCTATACGGGAAGTCTGCGAGCCATCAGTATGCAACGACTGCTTTCTCCCTCCTTGTACATGTACATTCCAGCCACTCCGTGGTTTCCATTTGGCGGGCAATAGAACGAAGGAAGGAGAAGAGAATGATGGGGTTCACAGTGCACGGAGGCGTCCTCCAGCAGGACTTGTTGTTAGACTGCGGCGCGCCTCCGTCCTCATTACCTCTGCGGCAGCTTGGCTCTTCCGCCTTTGTTCTCGCTCGCTCGCTCGCTCGTCTTGGCTTGAAACTGGAGAGGACGCGGGGAAGTGCTGAAGCTGCACTTTTGCTCGGCTGCCCACAACTACTTGTGAGGGAGGAAACGTAGCGCAGACGAGCACCCCCTCGGGCCCCCTCTTGTCTACATAGTTCGGTGAAAGCAGCAGAATGGTTTGCTGTCGTTCTTGAAATGTTAGCCGTGGATACAGTCAGTCCTCGTGTATTGCGTTGGCAATTTTGGGGGGGAAACATAACTTTTGTATGAAGGCTGCCACGAGTAATTGGCAAGGGGTTGATTAGTAGATGAATCACGTGTTTGATAGTCAATTTGTCCAAAAACTGCTTGGATCTTCCTATTTGACAGTAGGTTTGCAATATTTTTGATTAAATTAATTCATCTTCCGCACTGAGTATCCTCACAATGGGTCTCAGAGCCTATCTGGAATGATTATTTCATTATCTTATCTCATTTTCTGAAGTGCTTCATCCTGATTAGGGTCGCGGGGGTGCTGGAGCCTATCCCAGCTGACTTTAGTCAGCCAATCGCAGGGCACAAGGAGAAAAACAACCAATCACACTCACACTCATACCTAGGGGCAATTTAGAGTGACCAATCAGCCTACCATGCATGTTTTTAGAATGTGGGAAGAAACCAGAGTACCCAGAGGAAACCCACGCAGGCCCGGGGAGAACATGCAAACTCCACACAGGTGGACGTGACCTGGATTTGAACCCAGGACCCCAGAGCTGTGAGGCCAACGCGCTAACCACTCATTCCAAAATAATTATTTGTCCTTATTAATCAAAGTTTCAACAACAACAAAACTTAATGACAATTACAAAGTATTCGTGGACAACTTTTCATTGTTTTTTGTTCCAATACAAATTGACAACTTTTACTCAGACCGAGGCCTGAAGCAGCGGCGTCCAATGGGCAGACAGTAAAAGTTTATCACACTATTGACCCACACCGTCAGGTTTTCTAACGGCGCACATAGCCACACCGTGCGAACGGGGTTGGCCAGAGGTCGGCTAGAATTGCGGGTAGGGACATTAAATGGGCCTGGATTCTGACCGCTAGACTGGAAAAGGGAGGGGTGCTTGAAATAGGGCGCGTGAGGTGAGGTGAGGTCAGTAAAATGGGAGGCGGCGTCAGATTGGACAGAGAGAGAAATATGCTAGCACAATGACCATGACTGAAATACAGGGCAAACTTTTGCAGTTGAACGTGAATAAGCCTGATTCTGTAGCTAAAAGTTACCCAAACATTTCTACGCAACTCAGAAGGCATTGCTTACTTAAGCTACTGTCGTGGTGAAGTAATAATTGCAGTAAATATTTGTGTGAAAACCCTTCAAGGACCAAAATTGCAGCAAACCAGTTCATCTTACGTAACTTCAAGTTGTAACGATTAGACTGTAAAACATGCCAAAAAATGTTATTCAAAAAGATTACTTGAAGGGGAAAAACTGTGTTGGTGTTTCTCATTTAATCTTGTCTAACTTGGAATTTACAGTGCAGCAGCCTCATACATTCCTATGCAACACTGGGTGGAAAAAAATTGGAAAATAATGTCTTTGGCACCGAATGAGGTAACTTCTAAATCAACAGTTTTAAGATATCATTTAAAAATGGCTTGGCAATCACACCTGACTGCACTTACTTGAAATAGGAGTGTAAGAAAACATCGATCTGGATTGATTTATCAATTGGTTAAGCATCAAATTGAAATTAAAGGAAACAAGGCGTTCATTCAAATTTTCCAGTCCGGACCTTCCTGTATTGGGTTTTCTCTGGGTACTCCGCTTTCCCAAAAACTGATTGAACACTCTAAATTGCCTCCAAGACTGAATGGTTGTGTGTCTCCACATGTCCCGTGAGTGGCTGGGATAGGCTCCAGCACCCCACGACCCTTGTGAGGATAAACGATAACAAAAATGAATGAACGACTGAAAATATCGTATTGTTGTCCAAAGAATGAACATCAAATCATCATAAAGTGTCCCTCGTGCATTACTTGCATACCTTTGCAAAAGTAGGGTTAACAGTAAAACAGCGGAACAAAAGTTCATATGAAATATTATTTTAGCAAAAACCGTGGTTGGTGTTAAGTGCCTCCTTAAAGTAACTGGCAAGCATATTGCAGTTTAGTTGATTTCCAAATGTATTGGCTTTCACTATGGGCGGACATCCATGATAAAGCATTTTGTCTATATTTTTTCTTCAAATAACGAGGCTCGAATCTGTCCTTTTAACCCCGTTTCCACCCAACTCCACGGAGACCTTGGCTCGTGTCCGCGCCTGCCGCCGAAAGGCTACGAGTCCTACGCAAGTGACTAGCCAGTGAAAATATTTGAGGCCGGTTTGGTCCGAGAGCAAGAGTGGAAGATAGAGGAGAGGATTTGTTGGCTTTTTCCCCCAAGGCGGAGGGCTTCAGAGCGTGTTTGCGTAAGGTGAAGTAGCAAAACCGAGGAGCCAGACGGCGGCGACGGCGCGACCTGAACTGGGACGGACCGGAATGCAGACTGCTTTCGTTTGTTTAGGGAGAAATCGTCAACTCTTGTCAAAGAAATGCGCTCGAGCCGGGGCACATCCAACCTATACACACACGGGAGACGGGAAGTATGGGGGTGTACCTACATCTGGGGTGCGCGTCCTCTCGTAAAAATAAAAAGGGTCGCGGAGGGGGGGGGGGGTCGCTCTATTGCTGATGAGATGGTGTTTGACTATCGGATGTTTGTGTTTTGTTCCCAGCCTTTTCATAAATAACCCCTTTTTCACATGGCGGAGGTCAACTGGTTTTACTAGACTAGAGAGAGGCAAGTCCAGAGGCAAGAAGGCCCCCCCACCATCTGGCAACCATAAAAAAGGGGGAGCAAGAGGGTTTTTCTATTTTTTTTTTTTTACAGGCGGTTTATGGGATGGCAGGGTGAGGAGAGCCAGAGTGGATGGTGGACTCTGGTTGCCCCCGAGCTGCAAAGCTTCCTCTGCAATGTGCATGACGGGTCAGAAGTTCATTGCCTTTCCACAACTAGCCCTCCCTCGTCTTCCCGGCATCTGACTTGGAAGGTGAAGGAGGGGACGCAAGGGGGTCAAAGTTGGAGGGCAAGAGAGACGAAGTAGAAAGGGAAGAAAGAGGACGTGGGGGCGTACTGACAAAAAAAGGAGGTTTAATAACTATCTGAACTCGTTCAGTCATTGACGGCGATGGACGTCCGATCGGTGCTAGATTCTTAATACAGTGCTTTGCAGAGGATAAAGAATATAAGAGTGGGGATATTTTTATGAGGTCTTAATATGTTGACGCATGTGATATGAACTTTAACATAGACATTCCTACAAATGTAAATACAAATGTCAAAGATTCAGGTGAATTTTTAAATGACCAAAAATAGTCATGTTAAAGATCTTAAGTGTCAACTTTTGAGTAAAGGGTTAATATCCTCTTTAGGGTGAATTTGGATTGGCAGGAGCTCACCTCAATTTTTTTTTTTGTAATTTCTTGTCAGATTTCCGCTGAATTACTCAGTTTTTTTATATAGTAAAACACAACAACAACAAATATAAAGACAGTTACAGTGAGGGCAAAAACTGATTTCCATGCAAATTTCTAAAGAAAGAACACTTGACCATTGGGTGAAGCTAAACTAATTATCTTCCACCATGACATGAATTGAACATTGTAATTAAATTTGTCTTCCCATATCAGCTTTTTACAATAAAAAGTATCATCCGGTGGAAAAGCATTTCAAATTGCTGCAATCCGAGGCTTTCCGATGCAAAAATACCCCTCGGCTCCAACTGATGTCTTTCCCGCAACTTATGTAAAAACAATGTGGGGATTGTGAACATTTATGGAATTATGTAGAGAAGATTTGAGTTTTCTGTCTCTCGTGTAATGCCGTGTTGAAGATGAGTGGTACAGATGGTGTTGAATTATGTGACTGCGTAAACACCGATGATGAATCAATGGCTCGGTGTTATTTGGCTATGCGTCATCCTCTCCAAAGCAACCAGGCGCACCACGCAGACTAGCGAACACTTTTTTTGCCACGAGCCCTCGCATCCAGCCCCATTACCGTAATTTCTGCACTACAGTTTTTAATAAAATTCATCAGTCCTACCTGACCATGTCCTCGTCATTCACAGGCAGCCAAACAAGGTCCAGAATGCCGCAGGTGTAATCACAACAACCCTGAAAAAAGAAAAAAAAATGTCACTTTAAGCTTTTCAGAACCTTTTTTCGGTGATAAAATCCCCATATTGTCTAAAGAACTCGGATAGCAACATGCTAGCATAGTCGCATTGTCGTGGAAAATTATGGATCAAGGCTAAAAATGCTACAATGGAAAACACGTTGTTGTTGGGTAACGGAACACCCACTTTAGTAGATGGAATGTAACGTAAAGTGGCAACGTCCCCATAAAATTCCAAGCTGTTAGGCAAACCTTGATGGAGAAACAAGAAAAAAAATGATGCTAGCTAGCCATTAAAAATCCATAAATCAGCCATGTTCTCAATAAAGCCACAGAAAAAAACTAAAAATATGGACGTCAGGTGACTTCTTGATTGCCCTAAAGTAGTATTAAGAGGAAGCTGTGCTCAAGGGCCCATCTTCTTCATAATTGTGTACCCCGCCAGAACATTTCTCGTCCGGGTTTGAAGAGGCCGAGTTCAAGTGAGCCGGTGTTTGTGAGACTAAACGCAAGTGGTTTTGACGGTTTTCCAGAATGAGGTTATCATTGCAGAGGTCCGCTTTGCTGATTCTGGCATGGAGCGATTTCCAATTTTTTTCCTGCCTCAGCTGAGACGCATTAACCCAATTCACCCTTTCGCAACGTGTGGATCATTGGAACCTTGTTACTGTTCGGCACGCCACGTACCTCCCAAACGGTTATTTTTCCAACAAAGGCACTCGTTCAAAAACATTATCCTTGGCCGCAAAATTGCTCTGCTGCTTGCGTCAGAGTGGAATTCATGTAAATGAACTCCGCGGCGATAGACGGCCAATCCCTTTTGATTGCACGCAGCGAACGAACGCGTTGGTCAACTTAGCTGTACAGGCAGTATTTGTTGCAACATATGGATATTTTCACATTTGACACGCCACAGAGAACGGCATTGTTACGCCTGCCAAAATTGAACAATACTTAACGAATTCCTTTAACATGATGTTGGAGTGTCATTCAAGCGAAAAGCCAATTGAAGGTAACTGGACATCGTATCCTCAAGACAATAAAACCAAAACAAGCTGCGTCCTGGTTAGTCCACCTTAACACCAGCCAAATGTATCGTCAACATGATTTCCAAGAATCCAGGCAATGAAATCACTAAATATTCTTTAAGTGTGTCAACCTGACATTTCCATTAGTCATCCTCGAATAAAGTACATAACATGATCCAATGATGAAATTGCTAAATGTTCTTGAGTGAACCAGGGCAAGATATTATGCTACACCCAATTCTAGGGGTGACACATTGCAGTTCTGTTCTTAATTCCTTTCTTTTGTCTTTTGACAAAAATCAGGATTTTTTGCTTTCGGTTTTAAAAGGATTTATTATTATCATTTTAAAAATATTTGATTATTCATTTATTTCACAACATTCTGGAATTTGCTAAGGATTTTCCGATGAAATGTTCTAATTTATGAAATTCCAACAGGGGAGTGTAGACATTTTATATATATAAATAGAAATGTCGTTACACAATACAGTGGTACCTCGACATACGAGCAATTTGAGATACGAGTAAAATTTCGAGCAAATATTTATCTTGAGATATGAGACAAATTTTGATATACGAGCATACAGTGGACGCGAGACTCTCTCGTGTAATGTCTCTACGAGCACTGGGCAGAGCGTTGCATTTTTTCAGTGGTTTTTGCCGTTAGTCAGTGCGAATGGCGTATATACTACTTCTCGTTGGCATGTGGTCGTGCGTTATCCTATTGTGAGGACATTTATGTGCATCATTTTGGGAATATTTTGAAGGGAAGACAAAAGCAAACAACCCTCGATAGGTTGCATCTGAAAGTCAGGGTGGAGGCGTGGCAAATAGAGCCAACCCGGGAGAAGAAAGGTATCAAAATTTCAAACAAAATTAGAATTAAGTTTAGTGTAAAATTAGATTAAACTTATTTTTGAGTGTGTCTACATCGTAATCCAAGTTCATCTAAATTTGCTTATGTTATGTTACGAGCGCGTTACCGTTAAGCTCGTAACTTGAGGTACCACTGTATGGTGAAGGTAAAGAAAATAAGAATTATTTCAACCATCAATTTATTGGCTGCAACTGTGATAGACATATTTTCCAGTTTGACTGAGAGAGTTAGTTAAATTGAATTGGACGCCAATCGCTGTCAATGATGGCGAGCGAATAACTCAAAGTTGCGACCGTGACTAAAATGGCAACCGCTCCCCACGAATGCAAACTTCACCCCACTGTAAATATTTTGAACATCCACATGGCTATTAAAAGTGACCTCAGGTATTGATTTATGAGTCAAAGGAGAAGTGGGACCTCGCTTTGGGCTTTAAAGCATTAATGAGTAATAAAAAGTTGGTGTTTGCGGTACATATGAGTCACGTTTGCGCCGTCCTTTGGCCGCCGGCGCTCGTTGGGGCTTTGCGCGACCCTCGGCTGCTCGTGTGTGGCGAGAAGAAAAAGTGCTGACAGCGGAATGAAAGCGTGTTTGGCAGGCACGCCCTTGTAGGTTTCTGTGTCACTCAACTCTTACATTTTTAATGGTTTCCTCAGAATGGCGTGGGCTTCGGCGTGCTCTTCAAACTTGAAAAAAGGCTGCAGGTGCAGGTGAACCATCTAAAGAAGGAAAAAGATGTGCTGTTAGAAGGACATGGATAATGTATTAATTGTTCCAAAGTATAATACTGTATTGCAACAGGGCTTATTTGGAACATTGAGTATGATTTGTTGCTCAATTTACTCAACTGTAGATACAATTAATTGTTCAAAGGTATGATCCTAAAAAAGGAAAAAAAAATAAGAACAGATAAAGTAAAATAAACTACTGTATTTTTCGGACTGGCTGGCCCTGCGACTAATACTCAAGTGCGACTTATATATATTTTTATTTCTCTCCGGCAACGGAAAGCCTATTTTTTAGGCTATAGTTATCCCAAAAAACTATAAATGTTACATTAACAGGTGCCTATTTAGCCTGTTGTTGTCCATTTAACAGTTTTTACTTAAGTATATTTGTTCCACATCAGTGTGCATTATTTGGCTGGTGCGACTTATAAAATACGGTAATCAAGAATGTTATGAAATGTAAAAGAAATCGATTTTCCCCCCCAAAATAGAACGAAATCCCCCCAAAAAAACATCTTTCGTTGTCTGTTGTTGTATGTGCGTCTAGTGAGTGTAAGAGTTCTATTTGATTTAAACAATCACCGGTTTTTAACTAAAGAAAACAAATAGATCAATCCTACAAAATTTCATTTTTCCTTATCCACTTTCGGTTTAATGCTTAGCGTTGTGAGCCCAATTTTTCAGTCGTTTTCGATAAACCGCCACACACGCCAAGTGGAAAGAAAAACAGCGCAAAAGCGACGCCAATGAACTTTCATCCGGGACAAAACAGTCAAACCCAAAAATGAAAACACCTGCAAGGAGCACGGAGAAGACTATTGCAACCAACATTCACGCGTTCTACCAACAATCCTCTTTTCAAATCGATGACACAACTTTCGGAAAACCCTCCCACCACTTGCCCTTGAATCATACTATAATCACTTAGCATAAGAGCAGAGGATTTAGCTCGCTGCCTCTTCATTGGCGCGCTGACAAATTCTCGCCCCGAATGGTTACGCCGCTAAATAGAAAACGGTCGGGGTGCGCGAGGGAGCGAAACTGGAGACGGCGGCGCGCTGGGGTTCACGTTTGGGCAGCTGAGCCCCCTCCAAGATGGCGGCCGGGGCTCTCCCGCATTTTCTTCCTCCCTCGTAGCATGCCACGGGGAGGGGAGGCCCAAGGCAGGAACTCAATAATAACTTTCAGCAGTCTAGCCAGGAGGCTGGAAGCCCAGACTGCGGCTGTTCCCTCCCCCCCGGCTCCCTCCCTCCGCGTCCTTCCCCTCCTCTCCCTCCTCCCCCCGACGCTCCTCCCCCGTCCTGGCCTGCGTCTGCTCCACGGTACTGATGCATTCTGCAGACAGGCTTTTAAAGAGACACAGGCCCGCATTTTTATCCCCTGATTCAAAGCAGTGGAAGGAACGGCGGATCACCGGCGAGGCCCCCGTACAGGAAGGGCTCCGTTTTTTGGGGGGTGGGGGCTTTGCGTGAAATTTTACCTCACCCTCTCCAATTGCGAGTGAATAAACAGGCTGAGATTGTGTGCGCAAAAAGTCTCAGAGGAGCCGTGCACCTTTGATGCTTTTCTTTTCAAAGACATAACAATGTCAAGAGTGAGTTGGGGGCTTTGCCACAGCGGAGGTCTGGTTTAATTCCAGTAAATCCTCGGAATGAGAACGTAGCACATATGCAGCAGCGCGCATGCCGCCCGGCTGTAGGTCACATTGCGCACGCGACATTGAGATGTCCGTTTGAGGCCGACGACAACTCCCGCTGAGTTGATTCCCGGCGAGCCAAACGCTCGATCTTTGGCTGCAAAGAGCCGCCCCCCGTGAGTGAGATGGGGTCTCCCTTTGACTCAATCCAAGCATCAACAGAACATAAACTAGAAATACAAAAAATATTGACCCTTTTCAGGGACAGTGGTCACTATGATGGAGGGCAATTTAAAAGTTGACACTTCAGACCATTAACTGCTTATAGAGAAAGTCATTTAAAATAAAACTTGAAGCTTAATTTTTTTACCCAGTTTTTAACTAATTACATAGCATTGACGCCAATAGAGGGCTAATGCGTTTTAACTGTGAGGTGCTAAAACATTGGATGACCAACTTGAAATATTTTTTGAGGGGCTTTTTTGAAACCACTGCTGCCCTAATTACGCTTTTATATGGCTCAAATGTTGGGATAGATTTGCTCAAATTGGGGAAAAATGACATTTTCAAGTTTTCGGATCAGAACTGTTTTTTCGAAATAAGGTGAGTCGGACTCACATGCGAAAAATATGGGAAAAAGACACTCCTATAATGGAGTAAAAATGAATGAATTCGCTGCCAACCTTTCAGTTCAAACCTATTGTACGCGCATCACAAAAAATGTTATTGAACGCGTTCAAAACATCCAAACCGGCGTTTGACTTTGGAGGCTACGAACGTCACGCGGCATAAGAATACACAATCAAAAGGCACGAGCGGCACACTCTGTTACTTCTGTTATTACTGTTTTGATTTGATTTCTTCATTTTGACAGCCTTGAAGTGTTTTTCATACCAATATTTACTGTTATCATGACATTTTACAAGTTCTAAACAGTCCGACTTTCTACGTAACCGCACAGCAAGCAAAGACACGCTCCATTACCGCCTTTCTTACGCTTTGTCATTTGTTGTTTTACATTTATAGTCGAGGGCTGTTTCTCATACAAATATGAGAAGGCCTTTAAAATCAATATGGTGGCTGTAAGTTGATATACAATTTGGTGAGTCGTGTACAAATGTCTTTTTTTCCCTGCTAACTCTGACCAATTGCTTCCAATGGTTTCCTGGCAAGGGTAAAGACACTCCCCACGCCTTTGTAGTGCATATTAGTGGTTGTTTTATTAATAATTCACTGTGTAGCCAAAGAAAGTATACGTCAAGTGAAAGGCAATGGAACAAAAAACACGCACAAGCTGAGCCCTAACGCACGGCACGGAACGGGCCTGGCTTGTCCGGGGATGTGAAAGTAAGCAATGTGGGTCACCATGGAAATAACGGAGATGTTATTCCTGATTATAAATGCGCGTAAGATCTTTCTGGCGAGCGTGAAGAACGGAAAACGGACAAATTGACCAGTTTTTGGTGACTTGGCTCCAATGATGCGTCTCCATTTTGCGGTTTTGAAAGGCATTTACGCGCGAGTGAGGGCTCGCCGCTGATACTAATCCCTGGCCCGCCTTCACCTTTTGCTGGCCGGCGTCCTGACAGCTCAGCCAGGCAAGACCGCGAGCGGCAGACTTTTACGTAACTGTCCGGTCTATTTATTCAGAACCCGCTGTCGTTTCCAAGGCGGCCAGCTCGGCGGCCGAATGTGCCGGGCTGAACCCACGCACGCCTGAGCCGCGGCGATCTGTCCGGCGCCCATATGTCAGTGATTGTCATTGGCTGCTGTCGACGGTGGCTACGTTAGCATTTGTACATGCTTGATCGGGAAAAATATGCTTCCTGTACACACCCTATTCAGAATATTATAACTTGCTATTGTAACAATGAAATTTCCCGAATACGGGATGAATAAAGTTATCCAATCCAATCAAAGATCAGTCCGATCAAGATTCTATTCCCAACAAAAGAGGTGTTCTAAGGTGATCTGTAAATAATCGATCAAATACTTGTTTCCAAATCATTTGTTCCGACAATACGAACAACGCATCCGATCATAATTTTATTATTTTAAGAAATTTTCTCCATGTAAACATAGCCAATGATAGACATCAAATCTATTTGAACTGGGATGGGTGTCGTTGAATGGTCATCCGATGATAGAATTAAGAAAGATGTGGTCGTTAGTAGATGAAGATGAATATTAAAAACAACCATTAACAGCAAAAGACATCCAATCTATCTTCACTGGGAGGCTCGAATGAACGAAATGATTAGAGAGCAAAACATATTTAGGAATAAAGCCCTAATATGGACCACTGCTACTAAGCATCCCCAATTTCAGGATGTACGTTATTATACGAGGGTGAGCGAGAAAACCCTGGCGCTGAAATGGCTATTTTGTGGAGTTCTGTTGGTTGAGTCAGGGCTGAGTTGAGTTTCTGCTGTTATGCGGTTGCCATGGAGAGAAAAACACTGGCGCTGGAGCAATAAAAGCATCCAGGAAAGGAAAAGACATTTGCGGACTCAAGGAACAGACAGCGGAGTTGGCCCAATTTTCTTTCTTTTTGCTGGACTGTTTATTTATTTAATACACACAGCGCCTTTTTATCGTCATGGAAGATGCAATGTTCGGGGGCCTCTCACCTAATTACTAGTGTAAGCAGATATTCTTTCCTATGGTTGGAGGAGGGCAGAAAAAGCAGTGTTTAAGGCTGGAATGTGTGATCTTAGGAACGGATGTTGTGGGTGTTTAATCCCCCGTTTTCCCCTTGCGGACAATTCCGCGGACAAGTGGAAACAAGCCAAAACCCTATTTGATCCTACTCAAATATTATTGTATGCGCGGGTTCTTTCTTTCGGTTTTTTTTCTTGCCTTGGTGTCTCTTCCAGAGAGAATATATTAAAACTAAATAAGTTCTTCCTGCTATACATTTTTCTGTACTGCTTGGACTCATTATGGTGTTGGCTGATCTGAAGACTGTCCAGGCTGGTTAGATAAGCCAGCCAATAGCAGAACGCACAAACTGGAATATTTTCAGAAATGCTACAACGTTCTTTCGTTCTTCCAATTTAAACATGGATTGGATGGGAAGCGCCGTCAATGGCACTGAAACATTAGCATTCACAGTCTTGCTAGTTGAAATAAATTGGAAAATGGTCTGTTTCCATCAATGGCATCCAATGAGTACGATTCCAATCATGATTAATCATTTTAAAAGTAAGTCAATAATAATTGCTAATACAGTGGTGCCTCGAGATACGAGCTTAATGTGTTCCGGGACTGAGCTCGTATGTTAACAGGATATTGGATTGGAAAAACATTTTTATTTGTTATAATTCGCCATCTATTAACAAAGTAACAAATAACTAGTGGTTTAATAGTACTAAAATGTGTTTAATAGTAGTAAAATTAGAGAGATTTCGCGGAGGGGAGACTTTTTGCACGGCAACGCACTCGTAACATAACAAACAAATTTAAATGAACTTGGATTACAACGCAGACACTCAAAAATAAATTTAATCGAACCTTACACTAAACTTTATTCTAATTTTGTTTTAAATTTGGCTACCTTTCTTCTCCCGGGTTGGCTCTATTTGCCCCGTATTGACCACTGTCTCAGAAAGGGTTAAATTAGGTTAAACTTGAAGTTTTCTCAGTGTGGCACAGAAAAAACACAACTACTTAATAACATTTCACTTCCTGCCAACAAAATGACACCTAGTTTTTGTCTAATGATAAATGATCCAATCATTCACCGCAAGTTCAAAAGGATTGGACTTCTATCACCGTCTTGGATCTACTAAGATTTTGGGCCTTCCAATAAAGTGAAGTTCAAATGTATTTGAACAAAAGCGTGGGTCTGTGGCTATCACAAGAGTCTTTCTGATGCCCGCATGACCCGGAAGGTCGCATTGAGCAGAATAGGCCGTCCATAAATTTCAGGCAGATTTACGACTCGGGTTCAAGCAATTAGCTCCGAAGCCATTCTCATGACAGACACCGCGTCGGTCAAACGACATCAGATGGGGAGCCCGAGCGAGCGCTGACACTGACTTCACCTCTGACGGATTTTACGAACCCCCACCCCTGAATCCAATCCTACCCCCGTCACCTCTTAACCTCTGGTATTCGTCCCATTTTCATCTTTCCAAATAAACCCGCCACCTGCCCTCCTCTTCGCTAGCTGCCGCGGGGGTGTCGGAGTGCGGGACGGTGGTTGTCGGAGGGTGTGCGCGGGCGCGCGGCTCAGCTTACCAGACGCGACGTTGCAAAACCGCAGCTCAGCTGACTCGCGAGCAGCTTTTATGTTTTGATATTTTTAAAACGAAAATTCCAGTCCTCGAGGTCCCGTTGGCTAGCCAAAACGTCTGCGCGGTGGTACAATCGAAGCGCTTGTGTGAATTTATATAAGTGGCCACAGGCGAGACACTTTGGAAACAGATTTAGGAAAGAGAAAACAACGATTCGATTGTAATAGAAAACAACAGTGTGGCCAACTTTAATCAGCTCCTATTGATATTCAGTGGATTTTTTTATTTTTATTTGATAGCATTTGATGGTCTTGGCTAAAGGTTAATAGGTCCAAAGTGTTAACTTTTGAATCTTTTACTACGTGAACTCTTTACGGCTAAATTTAGCTTTAACTTATACAGTGGTACCTCGACATACGAGTGCCCCGATATACGAGCAATTTGAGATACGAGTAAAATTTTGGGCAAATATTTATCTTGAGATACGAGACAAATTTTGATATACGAGCATACAGTGGACGCGAGACTCCCTCGTGTAATGTCTCTACGAGCACTGGGCAAAGCATTGCATTTTTTAAAGTGTTTTTTTTCCCGTTAGTCAGTGCGAATACGCCTACTTCTCGTTGGCAAGTGGTCGTGCGTTATCCTATTGTGAGGACATTTGTGTGCATCATTTTGGGAATATTTTGAAGGGAATACAAAAGCAAACAACCCTCGATAGGTTGCATCTGAAAATCAGGGTGGAGGCGGGGCAAATAGAACCAACCAGGAGAAGAAAGGTATCAAAATTCAAAACAAAATTAGAATTAAGTTTAGTGTAAGGTTAGACAAAATTTATTTTTGAGTGTGTCTGCATCGTAATCCAAGTTCGTTTAAATTTGTTTATGTTATGTTACGAGCGCGTTGCCGTGCAAAAAGTACCCCCCTCTCTCTCCGTCTCTCTCCCCTCCGCGAATTCCGTCTAATTTTAATAATATTAAACCCATTTTAGTTCTATTAAACCACTAGTTATTTGTTACTTTGTTAATAGATGGCGAATTAGAACATATAAAAATGTTTTTCCAATCCAAAATCCTGTTTTGGGTGTTTTTTCAGAGGGTTGGAACGAATTAATTTGTTTTTAGTTCATTTCTATGAGAAACGTTTGTTTGAGTTACGAGAAAATCAACATACGAGCTCAGTCCCGGAACGCATTAAGCTCGTATCTCGCGGTACCACTGTACCAAATTTGTTGTCATTACATGGTGCTTTAAATCCGCCCGAGGTTTTGTTATCCAAACCTTTTCAATGGCGCTAAAACATCATCAGTGTCTCAGCCTGATCGCCATTAATGGGCTTAATCTGGCCTCCGGCGGGGCACAATGGGACGCTTCCATCCATTTGGCCCGTGTGTCGCCCAGACTGAGAAGTCTTGACCCCCCCAAGGCGATAAGCTGGACTATTTGTACCTGAGCCACAACTGGGAGGCGTGATCCGGTACCTGCCGGTACCATTGACACCATTCTTGCATGTGTGTTTGGAACTGTTACTGTTTGGGTTGTGGAGAGGTTATCCAGTGACATTTTAATCGTCTTTGGGCCTCCTTTGCCGCGGTATTAGAATTAAGCCGGCGGATTAAAAACTCGGGCAGTCAGACAGCGATTTCGCTGTCTCGCTGTTTACAGCAGTGCGCTTTGTTTTTGTTTTGGGCTTGGAGACGGGGGGTGGGGGTGGGGGTGAGGGGCTGCTAAAACTGGGAGGGTGTCCACGCTCTAACTAATGTTTTGCAGTTTCCAAACAGACAGATGAGAGGAGGATGATTGCGGTTTTGAGGGCAGGGAGTGAGAAACCGCCATCTTGTTCCGGTCCGTTTTTATTACGAAAAAAAAAGCCCCAAACGATTCCATCGTAAAACCCGCGTTGCTCGTTTCTGACTCAGCTGTGATGGATTGTTGCTATTTCATTTATGACCGTGGCTAACGGATGTGTCTTCATTTTCGTCATCTGGTATTATTCGTTTTAGGCATATATTCTTTATCCTCTGCCAAAATGACGAATATTACTGCTACTGAGTCAAAGTCGAAACACCTCATGCTTGTTTACGTGGCCTCGTATATCCAGGTTTACTGCTAAAACATGTTTTTGATAAGGTTATGTGCTGCGCGTGAACATAGTGACGGTGACTTTAACTCTCTCGCTGCCATTGACGACAATAAACGCCCAGCAGAAATGGATTGGCATCAATCGGGATAGAGTTACGATTGCACAAAACGTACGGCGTGAATTGCACGGACGAGCAATCGTGATGAAAAATCCGAGGCCCAAGGTGGCCATCCGAACAGATCGAGCCGAGCTGCACCAACCGAGCACCAGATGAGGGTCAGTGAATGCCAAAGGATTAAGCTCGCATAGCCAAGATGGCGTTGGCACCGGTGCGCAGCGGAGATCAAGTTCTGTGCAAGCACGCACATGCACACGCGTACATGAATGAACAAGGTTCCGTCCGGTATATAATAACGATACGACGCACAGCACGTACTGGATCGGGTTTGGAATTTGCAGCTGTTCGACCTAAAATCGTCTTTTTTAAATGAAAAAAAAATCCCCAAGTTGCACGGAAAGCATAAGAAATAATAATGAAAGGATTCATAAAATGTAAGTGTAGGTCAGCTTTTCCTCGCTAACCTTCACCCCCTCCAGCGTTCTGCTTAACATCGCAGCTGCTACTGCATTGGAAGTGTGCTAAATGTGAAAAGAAGCAGAAAAGCAAGAGTGCATGTGTGCGCGCGCACGTTGGGGGTCTTTTAGTAAAAGCTCATAAATAAATCTCTTGGTTATCGCCCCTCATAATTCAATTGTATCACAGTAGGGGTTCGGCTCAAAGGCACCAATGTGTGCTCTAAATAATAATGACAATAAACGTAAATGGATTACTTGAGGGGGATAAAGTACAAAAAAATGATATGGTTTGATTAAATTACTTTGTAATTTAATTTAAAATATTTTCCCCCAAAGCTCCCATTTATTCAAATGGCTTATATAAATAAAATCCATTGAAATGGAAATTAATTATATGAAATTATTTGTTATTCATTTGGTAAATGATGCTAATTTTCTACCTACTCTTTAATTGGACATTAGTTCATTCGCTGGAAACTCACAATTGTGTCAAGATTGTACACAGTAAATACATTTGTTTTTTAACTTTCGAAATAGATTACCTTCAATTTATCTTTTCCTTCTAAAATATAGTCCCTTTTAGAAGACTACATGGGATTGACAGCTCTGTGCTGAAGTTTACTGTCAATCTGAATAAGAGCCTCAATGATAATAATCATTAGCATATTACACTCAAACTATTCTATTGATGAATCCGTGGTCAAATAAAAACCTAGTCTGACCTTAGCCATCAACACCAAGTAGTGTTATTGTGGTAAAAGCTAAATCGGATGTCATTAGATCAGGGCTTTCCAACCTTCACAGAGTACATAAGGCACTCCTGATGTCGGACCCGGTCCAAAGATAGGCTTGGCTAACACGTTGGCGTTAACGGCGTCCAATCGGCGGTCATATGGGTTACCGGCCATCTTGAACGGAGGTTGCCGGCGCTGTTGAAATGACTTACGAGCTGCACATGGCGTGTGGTCGCGCTCCACGAGGAGAGAGTGACACAGGACACCGCTGTCAACAGGCAGGTGGCACGTTCTGTTGTCACGGTGGCCTTGTTTGGACCTCGGTTGGAATTTGGCGCAGTCGCCTTGGTTTCTGGTGTGCCTAGCCAAGAAAGATGGCAAGCTTTAATAACATGACAACTACAAATAATAGGATGATTCATTTGGTGATCATAATGTGCTCGACAAACTAAAAGGGAATTTCATACAATAATGAGGAAGATGGCAATAGTGGTTAATTCCAAACAAATTATTTCATGAAATGATGATACCATATAAAAGTCACATGCACAGGCAACAAATTCAAACGAAACTGACTGAGAGCAATAATAGGTTGCCCCCTATATGTCAGCATTGGAACAAAGTCTAAACTGTATTTCTCAGAAAAATGTACCTTTTCTCTATTTGTTTCTGCACTTCACTTTTAAATGACATAGATTGAGTAGTTCCACCTTTGAGTAGACTTGGGCCCGTGGTTAACTTTCTTTACTGTCCTCTATCTTGAATGTCTATCAGCGATTAAGTTCACATAGATTGGACATCTACCACCATGAATAAAAAAAGGACAAAAACTGAGTTTTCCCTAATCTTATCCACGAATGAGTCAACTCTCCACACTTGTGAATGCAAATGTACATTGCCGCCTATTTCTGTCCCGTGGTCGGTTGTCAACCGGCTCCTGTTGCGCTATATTACGAAATCTTCGCGTGGACTGCTAAATCAGCCGCACGTCGCACCTTTTTTTAGGATCGGCGTCTCCTCTCGGCCCGTCATCTCATCCAGTCTCAATCCCAAGACAATTAGGACAATCCAATAAGCTTGGCGGTAATGCCGACCTCATGTCAAGCCCCATGTGTGTGTCGGGACCGTCATGGCTGGGTGCAGCTACATAAACACAGCGGCCCTAAAAGTAGACGCACTGGTGAATGAGCTTAAGTGAGGGGAAATTGGAGCACGATGTTAGGGTTAAAGTCGGGATGGAGTTTCAAGGATATCTGGATCGGACACCTCCGAACATCGCCCAGCTGTTGCAAGGTGACCACGGGGGGCTTTATATAAAGCAGAGTCCCACAATTGATAAAGAGCCCGCATCCGGCCGAGCGCGAGGGATCCGATGACGACGGCCGGCCTTTCCCCGAGCGGGAGGCCGTTTCCTAAAGGGAGCGCGGCCAGTTGGTGTGTCCTTGAGGGAGACGGTGCCCAGCTAAACACACGCGGAGCTGGGGGATTACAACGAGGGCTTTAGCGGAGGGAAGGAAGCGGTTATCTGAAACTGTTGTGTCTTCTTGGTTGTTAAAGCAGAGGCGAATAAGCGTCGGTACGGCCAGTGAGTTGTTGCCCCGGGAAGTTCAGCTGAGGGAGGCTATTTCCGGCTCGCCAGATGAGAGCCGACCCGCGTCGGGCTTCTTGGATAACTTCCTTTAGTTGGACCGTTTTTTTTTTTGCTGCAACAGATGCTGGATGAATCTATTTAAGACTTCTGTCATTGGTTTAGACATGGGAAAGTTTTAAGGCCAGAGGCATATCCTCACAAAGATATTTTGGGAGGGTTTCAATGGGAATTGTAACGGTTGATAACGCTTGACCGACAGCAGCTTTACCGCTTTGGACCTGGTCAATTGAGGAAAAAGTCCTCATGATTAGAGTGGTCAATGTTGACTCGCCCTACTCCAGTCAGCACAATATCCACAAAATATTTCTCCAACGATGCCGTTGAAGCGACACGTCAGGCAACGCGAGTGAGTCCTACCATCGGAATTGCAGTGCACCTCTAATTAAAAAATAAAGCATGTCTGCTCTGGCCCGGGCGGCTATTAGAGGCTGTTTAGCCTGCGGATTTGCTTTGAAAGGCCGCTTCATTACAGCACCTCAAAGCCATATCATACAATGGCCGGTTGAAAAGGCCAGTGCTTGAATGGAGTCTTAAAGAAGCCAAGGGGTGGGGGACGGACTTGGCCTTGAAGTAAACATTCCTGCAGCTCACTGTTTCCTCTGTGTTCCCTCTCCCTTGGCCCACCTCCCTCCTACCCTGGTTCCCACAGGGACTCGCTCGGCCACAGGAAGTCTGAGGAGGGAGCTCGCCGCTTACGTGTACAGTATCATGTGACGTGGTGGAAAGCGTCTTTTATCATCCGTGGGCGACGGAATATGAAAGAACTGATCAAAGATTGATCAATAGCTAATCGATGATCAAACTAGCATTTTTTTATAATTAATGACGTTCAAATCCTTTTCAAGCCCCTTTATCTATAATCCTTACAAAGCGTGATTTATGGGTGTGTGAGTGTGTGTATGTTAAGATTCTCTCGCTATCTTTGTCCAAACCGTGCAACGTACAGACTTGAATTTTTTTATGGTGGCCAGAAATGGCTGTCGGATCCTAATAGACGATTGAATTTCTTTACCTTCTCTAAGGGTGTAAACTCAATCTTTTATTTGTTAAAAACTCATTTTTCAAAACTATTTTTAATAACGCAACAATTGTCTTTTGGTTCTAAACAAGCAGGGGGGCTCAGTAGGAAATAATCTCAGAATTCTCTGGCCCCTGATGCAAACAAAATGAATAGCTTTCACTTTTTCAAACCCAAAGGAAATTTTTGGGAACTGTGGGCAAAAATATTGGGAAAAATTCTGTGGTAGTCGAGATGTGCAAGGATGCGCCAACCACTATAGTCAAATATTTTTTTATGTTTAACTTGTTCACGATTAATGACTCTGCCAATTGAAACCACAATGGACGTCAATTTGTTAGTTCACATTCTACTTCCAGTCATTTAAACACTGGGACACAAAGTACAAGTAATGTTATGACTCTCCCTTGCCGAGCTATGTCTACGAAGCCTGAGGTCAACGTCATATTTAGCCACGCGGGTCCCTTGCGGTGTCTGGGGAGTGTCTGCTTCGAGCCTTTGTTATGTCTAGCCAATCTTCGTGCGGAACTGAAAAAAAAAAAAACGGGAGTGGAAAAAGACACTTGGCAGATCGCTTGACTTATAGGGAAGGTGAGAGGGCCGTCGCAGTCTGGATTCAAAGAATGAACTTGAAGAAGCCAGTGTGTGTGTATAGTAATGTGTAAAGTGGTGACTGGTTAAACAGGTAGAGAAGACGTGTGTGTGTGTGTGTGCGTGTGAGTCAGACAGACAGAAAAGGAGGTCCAGACAAACATGTCTTGTGCAACAAGACAAGTAGTGCATGAAAAGTCAGAACAACAATGCCGACAGTGTTAAGAATGTACGCTGGTTGGGTTTTATATAATACTGGCCACAAATATCTGTTCAAATTTGGAAAAATTAGAAGCTTAATTGAATAATTTAAGCTACGTGACTACAAGTACAGTACACTGTAAAAGGCAGGGGTGTTCACCACGTCGATCGCTAAGGTACTATTCAATAGTACCTTGTGTGAGAAACATAGGGAAATTTGAAGATTCTAGAAGACACGGTACTATTAAAAAAGAAAAAAATCCGGTCCATGAACTTACAATGGACTGGATCTTTTTTTAATAGTACTGTGTCTTCTAGAATCTTCAAATTTTCCTATGTTTCTCAAAACGTGACCCGCGCACTGACTGTTGGGACTTGCCTCCCTTATGGCAAATCTGTGACGTGCGAGCAATTACCAAAAGGTGCAGATTCTTTTGAAGGTGATGTTAAGGTTAGGTTTTTTTTTAAAGGCAGTGGTTTGGCATTAAGGGACGCCTTCAGGAAATGAGTGTTCGTCAATGGGATGCTTTTAAACGAGTGGAAAATAAGTGTATGCTGCCTGGATAGCGGCCAGTGCGGTTTTCACCCTCCCCATTTTGAGGCGGCGCCAGGTACAGTGCAAACCACATGAATTCTTAAACCGTGCATTCTCGAGTCAATTAAAGTAATTGCGCTTGAAGAGTTGCGCAACGCCGACGGGGGAAAAAAGCGAATACGACGATACGGAAAACTTCCTCGGCCCGCAAGTCTGCACTTGTCGCACCGAGGGAAGTGTTTACTTAGGTGGGGCGTGGAGACCCGCACAGGCCTGCTGCTAGCTTACTCACTCCCATGACATTCCGCCCGTAGCTCACGTCGAGCACGAACATCGGCCAACGAGCAACCGCCCGACGTTTTCGCGCCACGATACCAAACGGGATGCGTGTCGGTGCTAACGCGCCGATTCAGAAATCCTCAACGGTTGAGCGGCAGACCACGTTTAGCGTTAAGCGGGCTCGCCGTGAATCACGTCTCGCAGCTTTCACACATCGAGCTTGGTGAGATCTGCTTGGTTGGTGCGAGTGTCGACATGCATATGTGTGCGTGGGAGTGGGAGTGTGTAGGAGTGTGTGTCTGGTACAATGTGCTCAAGGGTGGGTGGTGTTAAGTCACGTCTGGCACTGCATACCTGAGCTAGCGGTTATAGATGTGGCCTCATGTTTGAATTATCTTGTCACATTTTAGCGTCATTTATATAGGTTCGAACCCGCCAACCACAACTCCGATGAAAACAAGCAGAGTGAAAATGGATGTTATTGTGGCAATGCTTTGATTTGGCCACATTTGGTATTACTTTTTGGGACGCAAAAACAAACGTTTTCCAACCTAAACGCCTTATTCAACATATTTATATATATATTATTGACATTGCCACTGATGAACACCCACCAAAAAATTCTCCTATTGATTGTCAACTCAAATCAGTTTCTATCCTTCAAATTTCTAAGCCTTCAAATGCCAGCACTAAACAAACACTTCTTGTCTCTCCCTTGGCAGTCTCCAAGTCCTGTCTCAGCAAAGCGTCCCAAACTGGAAAAATTGCAATCTCCGTCAGCTGACGAGGACCGCAAAGCCGAGTGG
This sequence comes from Stigmatopora argus, assembly GCF_051989625.1. NCBI lineage: Eukaryota > Metazoa > Chordata > Actinopteri > Syngnathiformes > Syngnathidae > Stigmatopora > Stigmatopora argus. Next base: position 12,365,559 of record NC_135392.1, on the reverse strand, counting down.
TTGCAGTCTCTGTCCAGGTCCGCGCACAAGGTTAGTAAAAGGACCCAAAAAAAATTGAAAAGTACATTTGGCGTTCAACACAAACGGAAGCAAGCCCAGAAGCCAAGTCTTGGCATGATCATCAATGGACGATGAAACTAGATAAAGCTTTTTTTTCCTAGAATCTTTTTTATACACAAATGATTTTTTTTCTACTCCATCGTGACTCAAGCTTGCCGTTTTCGGTTTCCAGGAGCTGAAACAAATCCAGCTCAAGCAGAGACCTTCAGCGTTCCGGCCTTGGTCTCCAAAAAGCTCGGAGAGGGAGAAAGCAGCTGTTCGAAGCCAGCAAGAGAGGTGAGACCAAACATTGAAGGTCTTTTGTAGCTGAGAGAAAATGGAAGATCTTTTTAGGCTGTTTGTTATATTATCGGACTCTTGATAAGTTCTCCGTGAGCCGGATTAAAGTGGAAAGCTGATGGTGCTCCTAATTTAAATAGAGCGCCCGTTGCCCTTGCAGGTCTAATTTAAAGAGTCCGCAGACTTTGGCACAAGCTCCGGCGAGCCTTCTGTTGCATCCCAGAGACAGCTACGCTCCCGGCAGGGGGGCCGCGACGGTCCAAGGAGGGCAAAATGGCGCCCAGGCATCCCATCCCGACGATATGGACACGGACGGCGAGATCGATGTGGATAACTGCGATGATCGTGAGTACAGTCAAGCGTCTAGTAGTAGAGGGAATGCTTCTCCAGACTACACTAAGTCAATTACTCAGTTCAGAGAAAGAGTCATTTGATCCATGCACAATGGCGCCACCGCGTGTTTCTTACTAGATGTTAATTGTGCTATAACATGAAGAACAATTATGGAAAAAAATAGTTCATTTTAACTGGCTGATTATTAACCTTTCCTGGGGCACATTTAACCCCCTTTAGAGCCGAAGTGACTATTCTAAATATTACTATCAAACATTAGCAATTACTTTAATATTATTGATCATTGTTTTTATATAGTTTCCATGACTAATGTATATTAACAAAAACTAAATTAATGAATTTAAACACAACAAATTAAAACAGAAATACACACCGTTTACAGCCCCCAAATAACAAATTCACATTCTCTATCTAACTCCCAATATTTGGTGTGCAGGTCCACTGCCAGTGTCCTCCCTGGCTTCACCCCCCTCCGCCTGCAGCAGCGCCCCTCAAACCCAAACCCCACAGAGCAGGGATGCCTCTCCACCTCAAGAGGCAGCCACCTGGCTGTCAGGACCCGTCTGCCCCGAGGTGGACGCTCTCAGACAGACACTGTACGCTGGCGTGGACACCAAAGAGGCTCGAGAGAAACTCCTGCAGGAGGTCGTCAAGATGAGGATGAGGCAAGAAGAAAAGTTGGCGACCGCCGTGCAGGCTAAACGAAGCCTTCAGCAGGTAACCAAAACACCTTCCATTTCAATTCTAAAAACCTCCGTCCGATCCCTCGCTTTTCAAAGTTTACTACCCCTGTTGTCAAAGATATGAAAATGAGATGAAATTCCGATCATTCTGCGTCGTTTTGGCAGGAATTGGAGTTTGTGAAGGTGGCCAAGAAAGGCCGCCTCCGCGAGGCCGTGGAGGCCAAAAGGAACCTGCGGAAGGAGATCGAGCGCCTCCGCGTGGACTGGGAGAGAAAGACCAGAGAAGCCGAGGAGGCGTGCAGCAGGCTCAAGAGAGAACTGGAACAAGAAAGGAGGCAGAGAGGCTGCGATAAAGGATGCGAGGCCGAGAGGCTCCGTGCCAAGTATTCCGCGCAGGTGAGATGCGGCGCCAAGGAACATGCTGTCTATAGTTTATCATTAGGATCCGATCAGGTCAATTTCAGAGAATAGGTATGGCGTAAAAAAAGATGTTACCCTTTATTTTTACGGACTGTATTTTTACACATTGGCTTCTATGATAGGCGATAGGCGTCCAATCCGTATTGGCCTGGAGGGCTGACACAGTCAATGAGCGTGAATTGATTAAGCGTTACAAGCAACAAAATAATCCAGAAGTGGTGTATAAATTTAAATGCATAGTATATTTTTTACTTTATATTTCTAATTACATGACAAAAATAGACATAGAAAACACCCAGGGACACCAAAAATATATAGAAAATAAATAAAGTTGTTGAATTGATCACGTTTGAACAACTATATTTTGGATATACTAAAAGTTATTGATGTCAAACATATTGTGGGATATTTTCTATCACCACAGCACCATCTGCTGAATAAACAGGGTCACTGAATTTATCTATCAATTGACATAGAGGTAATCCAGTTCAGATTTAGTGGAGGAACCAGTGACCAAGCTAGCTACCCTTAATGCTATATAATTGTATTCATAATTACTCGGTACTTACCGGTTTAAACCGGGCAAATCCTCTGTCTTGACATCAGGTGATGATTCTTGTCACTTTAATCGCCGTTGAGATAACTCAGACAACTGTCAAAAATAAAAACGTGAAAACGGTTTATCAAATGTACATAAATGCATGTGATTTAACAAGATCTAGTCAACAATGTTAGCAAGCTAGCATGCTAAATGCCACTCAAACGCTAGCCATTAACTCATAACGCTATTTACTAAACTTGCGCACAAAGTAATCTAGCACAAGTTCTAAGTGCACATAAAAGACATGCAAATTTTGCATCTATCTGACCAAAATGACTACTTTTACGAATTCTATAAGGAGGCAGAGTTTGCACATGCTTACAGGTTGTGTTTGGCTCAGAGCATGGAGAATCTAAACAGGAAGTGCCTACCGTAACAACATCCGGTTTGCCTTTCTAGATTGACCATACAATTGCTCTGCGAACCACAAGGAAAGAAAACATATCTAAGATCGTAAAAATAGAGTCTAAAAAAAGAAGTACATTTATTTTTACGCTGTTAAAGTAGTAGTTGCATATAGTTACCTGGAAGGTGAAATATTAATAATATTAAATGAGCACAATTTAACATCTTTGTTTGTTTTGTTTTTTAAATAAAGTTTCCTTAAAAATCAAATTATTGAAGCCAAAGTCCAAGTCTGAAAAGGTTTTGGTTCAATTCCTTTTAAATTCATTGATGGCAATAGACACGTCCAATGTATATGGGGTGGGGGCTGGCCTTGAAATAGGATCATTTGAAGACAGCTTTCGATCTGTACTTGTAATGTACTTAAACATGAAGGGTTTCTTATTTTTAACTCCGCTCTCCACAACCCCGTCGCCAGATGGACGAACTGCACTCTCAGCTGCAGCAGGCCGAGGCGGACCGCGACCAGCTGCGACGAGAACTGCGGCAAGAACGAGAGGCGCGCCAGACCCTGGAGGACGCTGTTCGAGACCTGCGGTCCCAGCTGGCCACCCAGGACACGACGCCTCCAAGTGCTCCGTCCTAAAGCGGAGACAGAATGGATGTACAATCAATTCCAGATTACATTTATGGATGGATGATGAATCAACAGGAGGGAGTTTTTGTTTAGGTTTTTTTTTAGGAAATGAAAACTGGATGAGGAAGCATGATGTCCACACCTCCACGAGTGACAGTTTTTGCAAAGAGCTCATTGGAGAAAGGCCACATCACACTTACTTGAATATGAAGGGAATGGTCACACAGTCCAAAATGGTGCCACAAAAGTATTGGTACACTCCAAGGTGTCACTGCAGACCACTGGACCCAAGAGACACCTGTTTACCACTATTCACTTTTAATATCAGCTTGCTTTTTTATATAGAATATCAATATACATATGAATCCAACAGTGTAGAGGATGTACTTTTAAAGATATATTTGTTGTATATTCCATAGGCAAGAAAAGTGTACGCATTTGAGGCTGAAGTATTGGATGCATTTTTTATATAAATATATAATATATGACTTCAGCTTATTGTCTTCTTGTACATTCGTATTTTTAAAGGTATGCCTATCAGCAATTAACGGTTAAAAGACACAAAAAAAATAAAGAGGGAGTTTTTTCTTCCTTCGGAATGCGGTACTTTTCGGGTTGTTTTTTTGTATTTAGTACTGTTATTACATTTATATGGCTCATTTGAAAGCATTGGTTTTTAGGGCTCTTAAATCAACAAATGGCGTTTATACGAAAAGCATTTCTACATATATAAAATGAGAAGCGGGCAGATATTTTTTTACTTTAGGAAAAAAAAACAAGGAATTGCACTTTGGAAACCTCGCATTACTCCCCGATACATGATACAAACAAGCTGAAATGAAACAGTCATTATGCGCTGATGTAAATAGGACAATATTGTAAATAAGATTTTGTTTCTAGCTCCTGATTTTTCTCTTTTGCTCTTACTTGAAACCAAAAAGAAGCGATATTGGGATTTTCAAAGTATCATACATTGCAATGGGGCATTCAGCAGACTTGGATGAAACTAAACTAAGTCCCATTTGATTGTTTATTTCAGATGAATAGAGTATATAAAAATATATATATATTGACGCCACTGACCAAAAAAACTGAAAGGTTTGTACCTGCCACTCGGATGTAGAATAGAAAGCAAGCTTTCTTTTGGTGTTCTCACCTAGTTTAGACAAGAAACACATGTATGTCTTATCAACTTCATCATCATGTTACCTTGGCTCACTATTTGTTGGCTACATATTGTATAGAACTCACATTTTTTTAAGGTAGCTCATGCTCTTGTAGTTTTGGTTTGGATGTATGCCTTCACCTCTTTCTGTTTAATTTTTCCCTTTGGAAAATCTGTATATTATCAATTAAAAATCTAAGTCAATCATCAAGTGTTTTCAAGAGTGTGTTCTTATCAGTGAAGAAAAAAAATACTGACCAATATTAAACTCAAGCATAGTTCCCCCAAAAATTATATCGGTGACATCCATTTATTTTTCATCCCACCTGTTCTCACAAGGATCACAGGGGTGCTAGATCCTCATCTGACATCGGGAAAAAGTCAGTCTATACAGCCCAAACTGGTCGCCAGAAAATCACAAGCATGATAACACAGTGATTTTAAGACACATTCATCATATGAAACCAAAAATAGTGAAATATATACATAGCATTGCAAATTAGAATATTGCAATGTAATGCCTTGTCAACTACAACATATCAGAAAAATATCGTTTTTATTTTCAATTCATTAAATCCATTTTTTTCACTAGGATGGACATGATAACGGTCTGGTTTTTCCCTTCAACCACTTTGAACAGTCTCCTCATTAACCTAATTCTGGTGCAGGATCAGGAGCAACTGGAGAACTTCCAGTATCTTTGACATAAGTATTGGGAGACTAACCCAATTGTGCCTGAGAAAACCATCATATTTCCTGGAATTAGTCTTACCTGAAAGTGAAAACGTACCCAGAAAATAAACATTTGAAATCTTAGTAAACATACATCCTTGAAGAGTGTATTACAGCGAGCATATCTTCACAACAGACAGGTATATGGAGTGTCTACTTGCCCCTCCTCCCTATTGGTCGCGTGAAAATCCCTCCATGATAGCAAGAGCGAAGCTTCACTTCGGGATTAGCGCTTGGGGAAGATTTACAGTTGGTCACATGCTGCCGTCTTCGTCCCTACAAGCAATAATGCATCTTCCTCGCAGGTTGGCCTTCTTCTCACAGGACCGCCGGGATGAAGACCTGCGATTAGGAGGTCGCGTTTGCTGAAAAAAGTGAAACGGGACTCATGGGACAGGAGACTTGGGGGCAAATGTCCACTTCAGGGATGAACGCCGCCACGGGGGTGCCGATTCCAACAGCGGGGAGGAGCGTCAGCCCTTCACCGCCAGCTTCTCTGTCCCCCAAAATGAGCGCATTCAAGTCTGGGGGTTCCCCCAAGATGCCTTCCAATCCTCCCAATTCCCCAGCCAGGTCCATCATGAGTTCCCCGAGACTGTGGCAGAAGGCGTCCATCTCCAGACTAGCAGAGGAGTTTTTCTGGATTGGCGGGAGTGTGGTCGCTCAGCCAAAATGGAGACTAGGTCAATTTGGTAAGTCGCTTGTTATTTCATTTGTAATACCGACATTTGGAATTTCTAACATATGTACCTTCAACACAATATGACATTAATGTGGAACCTTGAGTAAATAATGGGCATATGGACTCAAGACAATCCTTTGGGATTAGCCGGGCTGCGTCACATGTAGTTTTCAGATTACAAACGAGTACAGTCACCTTCTTTGGTCATGCGCACACACGCACAATTCACAAATGCCAAAGCGTGAAAATGTACGCTCATTTTATACAGTATTTCCATCTTAAAAAGAAAGAACTATACTGTCTTTGAATATAAATTGATTCACCAGGGGTGGGGCGTTCGCTAACATAAACATTTAGCACATTTGGCTAATTGTTTTTTTTGGGGGGGGTGGCCAACCTGCAGTGGAAAGATGCATGTGCACAATGCAGACGGGGACGCAGATGACCAAACTCAAGGGAAAGAAGAAAGGACTGACCCGCTTTTACTACTTGGATGAGCACCGCTCGTGCATCCGATGGCGTCCTTCCAGGAAACACGACAAAGCCAAAAGTAAACTTGGATTGTTTTGATCCTCGTTGACCTAAATACTACGCGGTTGTCGTCAATTCCACGTCTGGTTTCAGTTACAATTGACTCCATCCACGAGGTCCGAGAAGGGAAAAAGTCGGAGGTTTTCCGAAGATACGCCGACAACCGCTTTGACCCAAACTGCTGCTTCAGCATCTACTACGGTGAGCGCGTCAAGTCATTGGACCTGGTCAGCACCAATGGCGAGGAGGCCCGTACGTGGATCAACGGACTCAAGTACCTCATGGCTGGCATCAGCGATGAAGACAGCCTGGCGAGAAGGCAACGCACACGTGATCAATATCCTTTGTGTAGTACTAACATTATCGTCTTCTAAGTGGGTGTCCATATACTTAAACACGATTAAAACCCGACCAAGACTCTCAAAACCAGAAATCGCTGAGACCAAGTCATGAATTTTTGCGAATCAAAAGACTGAGACTGAGATCCAAACCAATTCTTTAGCAAGTCGAGTCCAACACTGGTTTATGGTGCACATGGCTAGCACAAGAGTGAAACTGAGTTGTTGTGACTGTTCTGATAACTTGGAAAAAAAATCTGCTTACAAAACAGTTCTCCTTTTATCAAATCAACTCCCACGAATAAATCTTGCAAACCTTGTTATGTAAATACCCACCTGCTGGTCATCCCCCTTCACTTCAGTTCTAACATGGCTTCAGCAGACTTTCTCAGAGGCAGACAAAAATGGAGACGGCACCCTGAGCATCAGTGAAGTCCACCAACTCCTTCACAAGCTCAACGTCAATCTACCAAAGCAGAAAGTCCGTGAGATGTTTCAGGTGAGAACTCAACCAAACATACCAGGGACTGGTCACCAGCCAATCACTGGCGCTATGACTTGTCCATCCGTGAAAATACTACTGCGTATTTCCTACCGCCCTAACATATACAGGGTCACTGGAGAGGAACCAATCACCAAACAACCTCACTGGGCACACTGTACATTCATAGACAAGTGTTCACAATCCCAAAAGCACTGCGCTAATAGTATATTCTATTTTGTAGGAGGCGGACACAGACGAAAACCAGGGCTCTTTGGGATTCGAGGAATTCTGTTCTTTCTACAAGATGATCTCCACGCGGCGGGATCTCTACCTCATCATGATTTCCTACAGCAACCAAAAGGAAGTCATGGACCTCCACGACCTCGCCCGCTTCCTGGAGAATGAGCAGAAGGTGCAACAAGGGTGTTCAAACTTTTGTGTGGTAGTCAACCCCTATTTAGAGGCGGTACACGGTCGATTGGTCGCCGGTCTTTTGGTCGCCCGGAAGGTTATTGATAATTACCATTTAAATCGTTTCTCAAATTCCCTAAATACAAACTGTGAATTACTATTTAGTCATACTTAATGCCCTATTAATTATTAGGCTAAAGAAAAGCTCCAAATTTTCCGGACTTTTATTGTTTTTTGTTGGAGAACTTGTTAAGGCCCTGACTGACGTCGCTTCTTAAAGGGACAACGCATGTACATACAAACTCTTATACACTCACACGTCGGCTCAGTGAAACTGCTCATGGCCATTGTTGGCTTTTATTGATGCGTAGACCGTGTTGTTTTACCTTGTTTTGTCGCCGGTCTTTTGGTCGTCTGTCTTTTGGTCGCCGGTCTTTTGGTCGCCCGTGGTAGCGGTCCGGGCGACCAAAAGACCGCGACCAAAAGACCGGCGACCAATTGACCGCACACGTTTAGAGGCAGTTGGTGTCATTGCTAGTTAGCTTAGCCTGTGGAAAAGAATCACAAGAGTCACCAAGGACTTTGCTGTTAGGAATTTTGACTTTTGGATAAATGGTTGGACACATTAAGTGAGGAATGTTAGTTAGCCTTTGGGTTTGAACAATAATTAACAATCACATTTAGAATCTCCATAAATCTAACGTGCAGTTTTGGAATGGCGGAATAAGAGAAGGTATTCAAACTCCACACGGGAAGGGGAATCTGAACATCAGATTGGAGATAGTCAAGCCACGAGTCTTTTAACTATATTGACCTTTTGTATAAACGGATGACACGAGAGTTTGGACTTACTCGTGAAGTCATCTTTGGTTGGCAGATGCAAGGTCTAGCCAGAGAGCACCTGATGGAAATCGTTTCCAGGTTTGAGCCATGTCCCGTCAACCTGCAGCGCCTGGTTCTGGGAATAGACGGTACGGGCCCGACATCAACTAGAACATCTAATGCAAAGCCTCCAATGACGTCCATCGAACTCCGCCTCCCATCCAGGTTTCACCAAATACATGCGAAGCCCCAGCGGAGACATTTTCAACCCGGAGCACAATCAGGTGAGCCAGGACATGACACAGTCGCTTGGTAACTACTTCATCGCCACCTCGCACAACACCTACTTGACCGGAGACCAGCTGCTATCGCAATCCAGTGTGGAGATGTATGCCTACGTTCTTCAGGCCGGCTGTCGCTGCGTGGAAGGTGAAACTTTTTCAACCTGACGCTCTATTGGACTAGTAGAATTGGCACTATTCACGTTTTTTTTTTTTACATTTTTCTGTAGTGGACTGCTGGGACGGACCAGATGGCGATCCCATCATCCACCACGGCTATACATTGACATCGAAAATCCTCTTCAAAGACGTCATTGAAACAATCAACAAATATGCCTTCACCAAATCGGAGTATGTGATCATCCTAATGAATCAGGTAACAAAAAATAAATAAAAAATCACCTCACTTCCGCCTCCTCTGTGTAGGTATCCAGTGATTTTGTCCATAGAGAACCATTGCAGTGTGCCTCAGCAGAAGAAGATGGCAGAATACCTGAAAGAGGTGCTACAGGATAAACTGGACCTTTCCAACATCAACGCGCAGGAATTTAAGAAGCTACCTTCGCCGGACACGCTTAAGGGAAAAATCTTAGTCAAGGTAAAGTGTTTACTAAGTGACATAGCTCCTCAACTGTCCATCTGCTACTTGCTTTTCTTCCTGGCCATCAAACTACCGACCTTTCTACCCACTGACTGACTTGACTACTTATATAACTACCCACCCACCGAGTTACTTACCTATCTGCTTTACCTACTGCTATGTACTACTTTACTTAATAGTTTTACGCTCAATAACACAACCAAGACTCCTCCAAAACCATAAGTCACTTGGGACCACAGTCAAAATCAAGATGTTTGGAAGTGAAGATGAAGACAGAGGTCATATTCACACCTGCGCTGATTGGTCCAGACTATAAACCAAAATACATTTGTAGTGCGCACCTATTGGGTCAGTTTGAATGCAAAGTAAGAGCAACCACCAAGTCCAAGACCTTGCCAAAGCGATGGTCCCTGTTCGCTTCCAAGCGATTTGCTAGATGTTGGAACCGTGGTTTGAACCAGTTCTAAACTCAAACACCTTTTTGCACATAACAGGTTTCCGTAGCCATTTTGTTGTCATTTTTTCTCATGGTCTGGGACATTTGAGAAAATTGCAATGTGTTAAATGTACGGCACCACACCAAAAAGAGTCAATTGAATTTAGGCTCGGACAAAAGAATGCCAAATATGAACTTTCCTGGTGTGAATACTTCCTTTGTTGTCTGGAAGTTGAGTCCAGGACAGAGACCTACAAGTGTCCAACTTACAGAAATACACACATACTGTACACACCAATTATTAGATCCTTGTCGTCATCTGGATTTCAACAAGCAATTATTTGTCGTGTTTTAGGGAAAGAAGCTCCCAACAAACCTGGATCCGAATGCCGAGGAAGGAGATGTGTCTGACGAAGACACCGGGGATGAGGAAGAAGAATATGACGAAGAGGATTGTTCCCAGGCAAATTCACCTGCGACATTAAAAAGAGTTTCATTGTCCGACTTCCATTCTAACCATACAACACAAACCTTTCAGGAGGAAAACTGCGGTCTGGCCGCACGACAGCCAAAAAAGAAACGGCGCTTTGGCAGATCCATCATGAGGAGCTTCAAACGCAAGGTCTTCCTCTTGGTTTGGACAGATTGAACATCCACCAAAAGATCTAAAACGGCAATACCTATTTTAATGTTTCAGAGGAAAAAGAGAATGAGTGCAAGGAGTAAGGCCAGGTCTGACGGAGAATCGGACTACAGCAGCGGCAGTAGGGACAGAATGCAAATTGTTTATCATCCTAAGTAGGGCTTCTTCTGTTGGATTTTTAAAGGCGGCGTGATTCTGTTTTTTTCATTTCTATTCTTGTCTTCAGGAAGAGAAAGACAATGAGGTTGTCCCGTGCTCTGTCCGACCTTGTCAAGTACACAAAGTCCGTCCGAGTGCATGACATAGAAACGCAAGGTGACCCTGGTTTAACGAGAAGATCCAACAATGCCGACCGACTGTTATTTGGATGAATTTATCATTATTTTTTGCCCTGGCAGCCTTTACAAACAGTTGTCAGGTGTCATCGCTCAACGAAACCGTGATGAACCAGATTTTGCTCCTTAAGCCCCGTCAGCTGGTGCGCTTCAACCAGCGCCAACTCCTGAGGGTCTACCCGTCCAATTACAGGGTGGACTCCAGCAACTTCAACCCACAACCCTACTGGAATTCAGGCTGTCACATGGGTACAATCAAACTCCATACAATTGAATGTCATCCCACGAGTATAGGTTTCTGAATTTAGAGTCTGGCTTTTTCCAGTGGCAATGAACTACCAAACGGAGGGTCGCATGCTTGAGCTGAACAGAGCCAAGTTCTCAGGCAACGGAAACTGCGGCTACATTCTCAAACCCAAAATCATGCGTAAAGGTCTGCAAATGTTCACCTGCATGAGTCGACGATTGGGAACGGTGAGGTTTTGTTTTTTCCAGGTGCCTTTAACCCCAATTTGGAAGAACCACTTCCAGGACAGAAGAAGATTCAGTTGGTGCTAAAGATCATCAGTGGACAACAGCTTCCCAAACCTAAAGACTCCATGTTTGGAGACAGAGGAGAGGTCAAAATACATTCGGGCGCAGCATATAGACGACTTCTTTTCAACCCGTATGGATACCGTTTGATCATTTTTCGCCTCTTCTAGATCATTGATCCCTTCGTAGAGGTCGAGATCATCGGTCTACCTGTCGACTGTACAAAGCAGCAGACCAGAGTGGTAGATGATAATGGTATAGCAAGTATTTCAGCAGTCAGCCATGCTTTGAATTGATGAAAATATTCATATGCGTAAGGATGCATGAACGCGGTATCCGATTGTACCTCAGGTTTCAATCCCATGTGGGAGGAGACTCTTGTCTTCCACATTCTAATGCCGCAGATCGCTCTGGTGCGCTTCCAAGTGTGGGATCATGACCCCATTGGGCGAGATTTCATCGGTCAGAGGACGATATCATTCAGCAGCATGATGCCAGGTGAGAGCCATCGACTACCTGTAAGCAATTACTATCTGAAAAAAAATGAGATCCCTTCATGGTGAACTTTTAGGTTATCGCCATGTGTACTTGGAAGGAATGGCAGAGTCCTCCATCTTTGTTCACATTGCTATCATCAATGGGAAGGTAAGCGCTGTGCAGAAATGCTCATTTTGGTTTTTCGTGAAACGTTTTGCGTCACAGGTAAAGCCGGCAAACGCGGTGCAAGTGGCCAGAAAGCACATTCAGAAAGCCGCCCAGAAACACATGAAGGGACCCCAAAGGCAGCCATCCCTGGACTTCTCTGTCCAGTCCTCTGAAGATTGGCCCCCCTTGTATCTCCGCAAGGACGTCGACTGCTTCTCCCAGGACAGCAGGAACGAAGAAATGTCCCTTCTGGGGCAAGGCCCTGCCGCCAGGGCAGCCGCGCACAGAGGGATCATGAGTGAACCCTTGAGACGAGCCCACAGAGTCAAAATTCATGAACCGGCACAAATGAGGAGAGGGATCTTCAGCAAGATGTCCTCCACAGATTCTAACCCGGTGCCGTCGTTTCTGCTCCAAGAGAGCTTTGACCTGGACAGCCCTTCACGCCCAAACAGTCCTGCCGATCCAGTTCCCATCCATTTTAGCCAGCCGCAATCTTTGTCAGAAGCTGATGAGTTACAGACGCAGCCCCAATTTGGGGAGGAAGAAGCAGAACCCCCCGCAAAAACAGTGACTGACACAAAACCACCAAGGGAACCTTTGCCCGCGACTCCCCCGTCCATACCGCGATACGCCCTCTGTTCCGAAGCCAAATTTCTACCGCTCATCCCTCCACCGTCCCCCGCTCGGGTCCGAAGGACATTAGAAGCCCACACACCCACGATAGGATCTAAAGTCCGCTCGCAAAGCTGTCCCCGCAAACCCCACGCCTCCCCCGTCACGCCCGCGGTGGACGGCAGGTCTGCTTTCCGTTGGCAGACTTGGCGAGTCCAGAGCGTGGACGGCGGCCAGCGAGTAGCCAGCGTACCCAACGGGCTGTGCTTGTCTGACAGTTCGTCCAGCAGCGGGGGCAGCTCAGACAGTCTGGAGTACGGGGACGTCTCGTTTGCGGCGGACTCTGAGCCGTGCGATGGCACCCTGCAGAGGGAGATGAAGGCGCTTTTTGACCAAAAACTGAGAGCTATCCGATGCACGTCCCCGCGTTTGTTTGATGCAGCGGGATCGGCGAACAGGTTTGAGCCAAGGTAGGCTTTGTCACCGCTGGTTAGGCCAACAAGGTGCAGTACTACATTGACTTAACCGACGGTAAACTCAGTCTCAGTCTGCAGAAGGTCCCCACCTTGTGGACTTCCTGTGTGTGGCTCCAGTTTTTTACCTAGGTCTACAATGTCTTGTGTGTCTTGTGTCTATCTTGCTACTGCAACCAAGAAATTTCCCGAATACGGGATGAAATAAAGTTCCAACCAACCAACTTTTTAGGTGTTTAATACATTTGTGTGTGAGATTGTAACTCGGTATGAGGATACAGCAAACCCACTCATTGGTGAATTTCTGTACTTACGTTCTTTCTAATAAAAATGGCGCCATACCAACCAAACCATTTATTGGTACTCCCTCGTGAGTCAAGGCAGAGTGGTGGCGTTCACAAATGTTAGTCATTCCTTGTGAAAACAGGTCACAGAAATTACAATTTGACTACAAAATGATTGGCCTCATCTGGCCCACATTAGCAAAACTGAGGTAAACAGGCCAAAATGATATACTTTTTTGCAAAGCATGCCATTTATCCAAGTTATCCATGCCCTGGAATGTGAAAAGACCATTCAAAAAGATGACTATCCAACAAAAATAAGCTGTTCTGTGCGTGAGGATGAAATAACAACAAAAATGGTGTGAGAGGCAGTGTTTATTTTAAGCTTCCGATGAATTCATTTTTCTAGTACTATATTAGCAGCGATAGTGTCCCTATGGTTCACAGTTAGATATGTTAATTGTTTGAGTATTTGCGTGAATTGTTACGGAGACATCGTAAATGTTATTGTTTTCTATAAGGGTTATACATAAAGGCCACGAGGAACGGCCTTTTGATGGTGTGAAGAAAGATTCTATGCCTTTTCTGTTTCTTTTTCAGCAGGCTCTTGAGCTCGCTTTGTCACCCCGTTGTTGTCGTGTTTTCGGAAACGCGAGCCGAGTTCTTCGGTCAGCACCCGGCAGAAGGATTTCTGTGAGCGGGACGTATCGAAACACAAAAGAAGAGACGAAAATAATGAAAATATTTGCCTGGTCCGAACTGTTTGTTGTGTTTGCCCTAAGGCCTAAGGCCATGCAGAAAGTGATTAACACTGCCCAGAGGATTGTCGGCTGCTCTCTGCCCTCACTGGAAGACATTGCCAGCCCTCGTTACCTCAGCAGAGCCAGGAACATCATAGGGGACCCTTACCACCCTGGTCACAATCTGTTCCAGCTGCTGCCCTCTGGCAGACGCTATAGGGCCCACAAAGTACGGACAAATAGGCTTAAGGACAGTTTTTTCCCCACATCCATCAGAACTCTAAATTTGCGGTAACGCAACACACATTCCCTTCTGAGGTAATATGAAAAGATGTTTGAGTGGTGATCTGCCTCCTACTAGCTGACTGAAGGTAAGTGAAAGACAGTGAGAGGTAAGTGACCTGTATCCATAACAGCAGAATGCCAAATTACAAGTCCGTAACTATCACTTATTTAGATCTTTTGCCGAGTAAACGCAGCTTATGGAGAAGCACCACCAATTTCGTCATACGCAGTTTCTGGGAGTGATGACAAGTAGGCTTTTTTGTTGTTGATAATGACGACAGGGCCTATGTCCGATTATTATTATTATTAAGACTGACTGGCGACCAATCTAAGGTGTAGTCTGCCTTTCGCCCCAAGATAGCTGGGTTAGGCCCCAGCGACCCCCGCAACCCGTTCGAGGATGGGCGGTATGGAAGGTGAATGAAATGAATGCAGCTGTTTGCTGTCTATTTTGTAAATACCGAATATTAAATGACTCCTTGCTTGAAGTATACATGTTTTGAGCTTTGGGTTTTTCCCCCCCTTGAATTACGATGCGGTTCCTACCGTCTCGTTCGCTGCTCTGCTGCGACTCCTGGAGGCAAGTTCCAGCGCAGCCAGCAGCGTTCCCAAGGTCAGGCCAAGCGCGAGCACGGCGAACATCCCCTTGAGACTATGCGGATGCAAAGCTGTCACCTTGGTCTTGTCCTCCAGACAGCTGCTGGCCCACCATTTGCTCTGCAGATATGCCAGCTCGCCTGCCTCGCTCAGCTGCAGGATGGCCACGCTCAGGTTCTTTATGATGGGAGATCCTTGGAGAGAAAGAAAGTCAAGGTTATCTCGATGAGGTGCTGTCAAACTTGGGTTTGTCCTGGGAGGCATCTTAGTCCAGGATGAATCTTTTAGAGACGTTGTTGCTGGGAAAATTGCCTAAATCCCTTTTTTTTCAACCTCTAAATATCAACCGTCCCCTCATATGTAAATTCTTAAACATCTTTTTTTTCATTCTGTTATTTTAAATAAAAGTAGAAAAAAAGAAATATTCTTATCTTACCATTTTAAAAAAATGTTAATTCATTATTTCTCAAAGACCCCAAAAAAATGAAAACATACAAAAGCTTTTATTATATTCATATGGGTCTGGGGTCTCAAAATTGCAAGGCAGGGGCAATTGCGGACCGCTGGAAAATATTTTACGACTCCCTTTGACAATTAATTGTAGTATTTGTATTGCGCGCACATACTTGCGATGTGCGATAAAAAATACAAATAATAAAAATATTTTTTTTAAAGACAAAGAAAAAGCCATTAGTATTAAGAGTATTTCTAAATAAAATGTAATTAATTAAAAAAATACTTTTCAAAATGTATTAAAACAAATTCAATATCCATTTCCCTCTTTTGCTAACTACCACAGCACATAATCTGGCAGTAAATGAGTTAAACTAATTTGAACTTTTAAACAGATGTCAACTGTAGTGACCACTGTATATATTTGTAAAAGTAAAAAAAGAGTTAGCCTTTAATCTTTCATTGAGGACCACAGATTTTTTTGCGAGAATCACGTGTATAAACACATGGTTGACTTTCACAGAACATCTTGAGGTTGACACTTGTGGTATAGCCCAGCATGAATTTTCCCATTAAAGATCCTGCTACTTTTAAAAAAATGGTTTCTCACCAAGCGTGGCGGCGATGCTGTATCCCCTCATGCCAACCACCTCGTGCACCCGGACCAGGTCGCAGTGGCGTGCCACTGCCAAGTCCAGCGATACCGACTCTCCGATGAAGGCAAAATTGCCCTCCTTGGCGCGGCGGATTCCTTCATCCATGGTGGCTACCAGACTTTTACTTCTCTCCATATGCTCGTAGATCCTGCGATAAACTGGGTTGTCGGAATTCTAGGCCAGGAAGGAAAAAAATGCCCCTTTTTATTCTCATCATCGTGGTTATTACATGCCGGCTTGTTCACCTTGAAAAAGGCCAGCGTGGAGGAGGCGCTCAGGCAGCCGTATTGGATGACGTCCTGCTTGGCCAAGTCTTCAAAGCCTTTGACGTTGAGCTGAGTGGATTCGGGGCTTTTGGATGAGCTGAGATTGGAGAAGTAACAAGCCAAGATGGCCAGCGCAAAAAGCCACCAGCTGCAGCAGATGACTCGTCCGGAAAAAGAGCGAGGATGGGGACCGGCACCTGGCCACACAATACCATAACTACCATAACATGTATATAAATATATAACAAATAACTCCCATCAGCTGTCAGGCTCTTTAACAAAAGAAATGGCTGACCAACCGTATGTATACAGGTATATCTATGTGTATGTATGTACATGTATATATATATATATATATATATATATATATATATATATATATATATATATATGTGTGTGTGTGTGTGTATGTGTGTATATATATACATATACATATATATACATATATATATTTGTTTATTGATGTCTAAAATGTATTTTCCTGTGTCTGTATTCTTTCTCACCCTCTTGCTACTGTGACAATGAAATTTCCCGAATACAGGATGAATAAAGTTATCTAATATAATATAATATAATCTAACATAAAGACTAGAAAGCATTTAAATGAAGAAAGAAATCCACTTTAGCTTGCCTTCTAATCCTGAAAACCTCACTTATAAAAAATGAATAGAGTGCAGGGGGGTTAGCACGTGCGCCTCGCAGTTCTGAGATCGAGGGTTCAATCCCCGGTGGATTCCGACCTTTCTGTGTTTCCTGAATGTGCATGTTCTTCCTGTGCTTGGGTAGGTTTTCTTCGGGTACTCCGGTTTCCTCCCACGTCCCAAAAACATGCATGCTAGGCTAATTGTATGCTAGCTAAATTTTCCCTTGGTATGAGTGAGACGTTACCTTGTAGCGTTAGCGCTCCAACGGCATACCACAGGCTGTGTGGAAGGCTGAAAGTGTTTTGCTCACTTTGAGGTTGGCTCCACTCACTCGGGCTGACTCTGAAAAAAAGTAGAGGAAGTGTCACTAGCAAGCAAGCTGTTAGTGCTAATATTTTTAACTCTTTGAGTTCATTACAAGGCAGAGGAAGAAATTGCATGGTTTTGGCTCAGCAAAGTCCAATCTGTCGAATTCTGGAAAAAACAGCATGACTTTAAACAGGACATGACCGACCTTGCCGCCACAGAGAGGCAGAGTGCAGTTCCCAGGTAGGCGATGACGATACCGATCCAAGTCTCAAGCGAAAAGGGAGTCAGGAAATCAAAGAATCCGCTGCCCTCGGAGATGTCCTTCCTCAGCAGGATGCTTATTCCCGTCTGCATGAAGGGTTTGCTCATGCCGACGACCTTCTCCCGGGCGGCGGTGAGGGTCAGCGGGGCGATGGCCAAGTCCGCCTCCTGCAAGAAGCGTTTGAAGAAGAAGCTCCACTGGAACAACCCGAGAGGCTTTCTCAGTCGTTTTCTTACCCCTCGCACCACTTCGCCGACCATCCCATTCCAGCGCCCGTTGTCGTCTTGTCTGCCGTAGGAGGCGTCCTTGACCAGGTGCACTTTGTATTTGAAGTCCAGCTTTTTAGCGACTTCCGACAGCAGGTCCATGCAAAAGCCTTCCATTTGGGAGCCTTTGGCCATTGTGTAAGGCTCTTGCTAAAGTGTGTGAAAAGTGTTGCCTCTTAATATTAATAAAAATGTTATGCACCGTGACGAATGAAAGAAACGAGAGGGTTACCAGGATTGTCGTGATTCTCAGCTCTGATGGGTCTAGAAAAAGGAGAGACAATTAGATACACTTTAAAAAGGTTATTTCCTTATTCTGTTATATTTAATCACAATAGTAATAATGTATATCTATCAAGCTCAATCAATCAATGCTCAGTGAGAAAAATCACAAACGTTAGTGTAAGATTGAACAAAAAAACCAACAAGAACGAGAAGTTGTGAGCACATTTTTTAACGTTTAAATGCTATCCTTGCAGGTTTTTCTGATTCAGCTCTTTTACCTTTCTCCCAAATTCAAAAAAAACAAACATTAGGTTCAATAACAACTAAAAAATACCCATAGAGATGAGTATGAATGGCTTTTTGTCTGCACGTGACCTGTCAATGAGTGATGACGACCTATCCCAGGTGTACCCCGACCCCTTTTCTAAAAGTTACAAAAGTGGCAGCGGCTCCAGCGGAGAACGGAAACGACAAGAATAGCACTTGTGTTTCCTTGATGTCGCAAAATCAAAGCATGGAGATGAACATTTGGAGGACACCAACATCTCCTTCCTGCATCCCGTTGTCCGGTCTCATTGTTGGTTAAGGCTTCAGTCCGCAGCGGCGTGTCCATTCAAAGGATGTCAATGTCGTGGCACTTGGACATGAGAGGCCAGTCAAAAGAGTATCAAAAGCGGCGGTCCGGGCCAAGGCCCTTGTGGGTTCTCCTTTTCAAAGAGCTGACACTAATACAAGCACTTTCAACCCCATGTCAATGAGACACACAAGGCCCTTTGTGCCCCCCCTTGCTTCCATATTGATGATTTATGACTATTTTTCCAGCAAAAAATCAACTGCTTTCTTATTACTCACCAGTCAGGCAGGATGCAGAGTCACTTTTGACAGATTAAGCATTGATGTCACATCAGGGCAAAAAACACATGAGGAAATTTGGCGACGGAACACAGGAAATTGCCAAATGTTTCAGAGTCAGCCCGGGTCACAGTTGGACAAGTTTGGATGCAGGAATCCAAAATATATATATTATATTATATATATATATATATATATATATATATATATATATATATATATATATATATATATATATATATATATATATATATAAGTATATATATACATATATTTATATATATACATATATATATATATACGTACATACATACAGTATATAAAATGGTACACTACAAAGTACTATTAGGAAACATGCAGCCATTATCTATAAAGCATCTTACATCAACTTTGGGCAAGTAAATCCTTCAAGTTTTCAATGAACCTAGATATGGAATAAAAGTCATCACAACTAGTGAACTTTGATTTCATTTAAGCCCTAAATCTAGGAACAAAAGTATGACACCCGGAAAAAAAATATTATTATGTGTTAGGCATATTTCTGGGGGTTCAGACTTATTTTAGAGTAGGCTGTCAAAGGCACATTTGGATTTTGTGTGTGTTATTTGTGCAAATTCCTTACCTGCAGTGCATGTCCCAATGTTGAAGATCCCAACAGACCATAAAATGAAGACAAACAGCATCCTGATGAAATAATGTTATCTATCCTATGATTTAACAAAAACAGAGGGACAATCACATATTTATCCATTTTAATCATATTTACGTATGCAAGTGCAGTCTACCTTTGTAGGGTGTCCTCACCACTGGACCGGACCACTTGTCTAGAATGTCGGATCGACGACTAACTCAAATGACAGAGTGATGGTTGCCAAATTGGTGAAGATAGCCAACAGTGATCATAGTTTAGTGGGAGGAGATTGTGAAAGAAAACTCATGTCGGGGGAGGAATGTTAAAGGGGACACGGAGTGGGAAAACTTCATTCTGTACATCGGTAAAGAATTTAATGGAATGAATTTATTTAGAATTATTTTTGGTCATTTGAAAAGCTTATCTTTTTAGCTTGTATCCTAAACTTGAAAAGGACATTTAGTGTCAGCTGCATGACGCAAAAAGTGCCCCTCCACATATAATTCAGTCATTTTTTAGGAATAAATAAAACGAATATAATGTGAATAAAACTAAATTACAAAGAAGAAAATCAAATCACTCTGGTAAAAAATAATAATAATAATGAAAGGGTGTACATGCTCTTCTGTATTAGACGTCCAGCTCTGCCAATGGCAGACCGAAATGAGTTCAATGAGTGCCCCATAAACGGGTCAAGGCAAGTGTAATATGAGATTAAACATAGTTTGAAGGTGTATTCAAGGTTTTACACTATTACTCATCCAGGTATAAACATTTGTAAATGACCATCATAAAGCCGAGACATGGCCAAAAAAGCGCGCTCCCTGTTGTTTTCCCCAAACGAGTGCGCTGACCTCGCGTTGCAAAACAACCAATCACGGTGTGGTGCGCGTTGCCCGCGAAGCGAAGCGACCGTTTCTGATTGGTTGACAGCGTTTTTTTCCTGCAAAAAGGGGCGTATTTGTCGAGCCATTTTGACCGAATATTTAGCCATATCCAAGGGACATTAATTTAATATCTTTGCGTTTACACGATTGTGTGACTGTAGACGGGCAACCAGCGGAAAGTTTAAATTACAGCCATGTGAACAGCCCGTATTGAGTAATGAGTCGTAAGGACTGACTGAATTGAGGATGACGCCGCGTCGCTATCGATGACCGGCTAGCTAGCTAGGCAAACCGCTAGCATGTCCGGCGCGGTGGTTGAAGCCTGAGCTGACATTTAGCGAGGTGCTTTTTTTCCCCTTCCCCACCCTCCCTTCTGTTTGTCACTCGCACCACTGAGGACCACTTTCCACGGTAAGTAAGGCAGACATGTTCGACGTTCGGGTTATCGTTCGAGATATTACCATTTTCATGTACGAGTCGCGTGTATGTTTAGTGCCCTGTCTGACAGAAGCGCTATCGTTGATATCCGTTTGTTTTAATTTACCGTGTATAAACGCAACGGACAGACGACCTTAACTGCGCATATCGTCATGTCGTGTGGTTTAACGTATACATTCATTTAAATACCGCATTTAACCACAGTGCGTAATGTTCGGTTGTTGTTTTTTGCTGCTGTTGGCATAATGTTATAGTGTCGCTTCCCTGTGCTGTTGAGGGCTCAAAATGGCTGACGGACGACGAGCTTCTCGGGTTGGTATTTAGTGCTGCTCAACCGAACTATACACAGCAACAGGGAGTGGGGAAAAAACAATTTACGGAAATGTCATTGGACGAAGAGAAATGTGACAGCGGGACTGGCTCGCAATTGGACCAATGGGAAGAGAGACGGGGCGTGTCTTTACAGGAAACTCATATTTGCCAAAACATTGCATACACCTGTGTAGGCGGTTGAGCGCCAAATCCAAGTTAAAGCAACACTTCTTCCTTCGTAAAGACTATAACGTTTTAACTCAACGAATTTCAAATGTAAGAAGTTATTTTGCAACACAAGTATATGCTTCAAGAAACTAATATAGCAACTGTGTTGTTAAATAGATCCTACAGTGATACACCTGTATTAAGTTGGACCAGATCCACACATGCTGTACATCGTCTGCAAATTGTTAATAATAAACAATTATACATTATAAAGTAAATATAGTCATATTTGTCCCCTTTAAAAGGAAAAAAACACCTAGTATAAGTGGAAGACAGTTGCTTAAACTATTTAAGAATGCAATTTGTGAGTTTCATAGACAAGTGTTAATGGAGAAAATGTTTAAACACACACAAAAACTACACTAGTATGTACACTCATTCCTGCAATACTGACAGACCTAAATGCAGGTGGGCATTGCATTTTATTGGTTAAAATAGTGTAAACTGTGCCCTCACCATCATGGAAACACTGGTTTTTCTTCACGTTTTTCTCCACCATGGCAGATAAGGGAAAAAAAAGAAGACATTTTCATATTATTTACAAATATCTTACTGTTGGAATGCACATGATCAAGGTGTATTTCTCTCCTCACAATTATTAGTAACAGTATTCATTTGTCTTCCTCTGTCTGTGTGTTTTAGGGAGCTGTTGTAAGCCCCCCATGCAGAAGTCAAGAAGGCTGGAATGTAAGACAGCTGTAAGAGGACACAAGATGGGTCGCGGCCGAGGCAGAGGGCGAGGCAGGGGCAGGGGCTCGGCGGGCCACTTGCGCTCACCCTCACCCTACAGACTGCAGCTCTCTCCTTCTAGGGAGACGCTGACGTACGCCCAGGCGCAGAAGATCGTGGAGGTGGACCTGGACGGCAGGCTGCATCGAATCAACATTACAGACCTCCTGCCGGTGATCACCGAGGACGAGATGATGGCCCAGGATATCGCCGAGTGTAACAGCAACAAGGAGAACAGTTTGCAGACGCAAAAGAAAAAGGCCAACCCCAACAGCAAAGGGAGAAGGAATTGCAAAAACGATTGGCAGCACAACAAACGGCACCGGTCCCAGCAGCAAACGGCGTCTTCGAATTCCCCCCAGCCCCAGAGTCCGCTACCGGAGCCCACCTTCCGCACGCTGGGATCCGTCCGTCCCCCGGACGCCGCTCCCCTGCCGTCCGCCTATTACCGCTTCGTGGAGAAGTCGAACGACGAGCTGGACAGGGTGGCCGAGTACGACATGGACGAGGAGGATCTGGCCTGGCTGGAGATGGTAAACCACAAGAGGGTGTCGGACGGTCACGCGTCGGTGTCCGCCGACACCTTCGAGCTGCTGATAGACCGCCTGGAGAGGGAATCTATCTTGGAGTCCCGCAACCAGGCGCTCTCCCAGTGCGCGGTGGACGAGGACGCCTTCTGCTGCGTGTGCCTGGACGACGAGTGTTTGAACAGCAACGTCATCCTCTTTTGCGACATCTGCAACCTGGCCGTGCACCAGGAATGCTACGGCGTGCCGTACGTGCCCGAGGGCCAGTGGTTGTGCCGCTGCTGCCTGCAATCGCCCTCCCGCCCCGTGGATTGCGTGCTGTGCCCCAACCGAGGAGGTGCCTTCAAGCAGACTTGCGACGGGCGCTGGGCCCACGTGGTGTGCGCCATATGGATCCCGGAGGTGTGCTTCGCCAACACCGTGTTCCTGGAGCCCGTGGAGGGGGTGAAGAACATCCCCCCCGCCCGCTGGAAGCTCACCTGCTACCTGTGCAAGCAGAAGGGCCGGGGGGCATCCATCCAGTGCCACAAAGCCAATTGCTACCGAGCCTTTCACGTCACCTGCGCCCAGAAAGCCGGACTCTACATGAAGATAGACCCCGTCCGGGAAACGGGGGTCAACGGGACCACCTTCTCCGTGAAAAAGACCGCCTTCTGCGAGCACCATTCCCCGGTGGGATCCCGGGGGCAGGACGGATCTGGAGACGAGTCGGTGGAAGGGAGACTGGTGGGGGGCAGGGGAAACAGGGGACAGAGGTCCTACACTCAGAGTTCGCCGACGCCGCCGGCGAAGAGGGCGTCCAAGGGAGCCAAAAAGAAGGGGAAAGGGGTCGGGGGGTCTACGCGCCGTTCAAATGTGCCTGTGCTGCTTGTGCCTCAAATTCCTTCTCACAGGTGAGACCAAAAGGCCATAAAGGCTTTTGACTTGACTTGGACTTGACTTGATGAATACTTGGTCATGTCAATTCATCTCTACAGGCTGAACAAGATCTGCACAGGAGTTGAAGTCCAGCGGAAGAACCAGTTCATGCAGCGGCTTCACAATTACTGGCTACTCAAGCGACAGTCTCGGAACGGAATGCCTTTAATACGTCGACTTCACTCCCACATGCAGGCCAACCGGACGTCAGAACAGGTAAGCGGAGAAAGTGAAGAAATCCAGATCCATTTTGAACCTCGCGCTCACACCCTAATCTTTCCCATCCCCCCTCGCTGCTAATGGAAACGAATGAGTTCAAAAGACCCAAAGAGCTATATCCACTAGCAGATTGTCAAAGTGTGCGTCTTCCGCTGTGTTCAGAAGGAGCCAGATGAAAAGCTGTCCGCCGCTCGAGAGGAGCTGCGTTACTGGCAAAAGTTGCGGCAAGATCTGGAACGAGCCAGACTTCTGGTAGAACTTATACGCAAGAGAGAGCGGCTAAAGCGGGAAGAGGTTGGTCACGAGTTGGGATTCTGCTGGGAGGTGGCCAGGTGAAAATCCTCAAATTTCCTCTTCAGGTGAAAATTCAGCAGGCTGCCACAGAGCTAAAGTTGACGCCGGCGCTGGTGCTCCTGAGGACCACCTTGGAGCAACTGCAGGAGAAGGACACGTCCAAAATCTTCTCCCAGCCCGTCAATCTAGCAGAGGTTAGAAGACGTGGGGAACGTGGGCGTCTGGTTTTAAAAGGTGGCTTCACATTGTCATTCAAATGAATTCTTCACGAGGTCCCAGACTACCTAGAGTTCGTATCCCGACCCATGGACCTGTCCACCATGAAGGCCAAGCTGGAGGGACACGCCTACTGCTCTGTCGCCGACCTGGAGGGGGACTTTGAGCTCATGATTTCCAACTGCCTCAAGTACAACTCCAAGGACACCATGTTCCACAAAACCGCCTTGCAGCTACGCGAGGTAGGCGGAGCCGTCCTGCGCCACGCCCACCGGCAGTCGCAGAGCATCGGCCTGGACCCCAGCACGGGCATGCACCTGCCCGAGTCTCCCAACCGGCACGGCTTCCAGCAGTCCACCTGGGACGACGGTAAGGCGGCATTTGTCCGGGTCACGCGACGGGTGTCCCTCCCTCCTGAATCCCAGCTCACGTTTGTTCCGTTTCCTCTCTCGACCAGTCGACTCCCTCTTGGACCCCGACAACAGGCTTCACCTGAGCACGGACGAGCAGCTCAAGGCTTTGCTGGACAAACTGGACGTGGTGACGTCCATGCGGACAAGCGGCGGACGGACCAAACGCATCCGGCTACTGCGACGAGAAATCAACGGTCTTCGGCAGAAGGTGAACCATCAGCAGCAGCAAAGTGCAACGATGCTTAATGCCAAGAATGAGGAGGAAGACCACGTGGAAGAGGAGATGAAGCCCACAAAGAAGGCTAAAAAGAAGATTGTGGATCATGGAGGTAACTTATAAAAACTTGATTTTACACAGAGGTCTACTATTGCCAGAAATGGCCATTTCTAGCCATTCATCCTGTTTTCCATCCCACAGACGACTCCCCTCCCGTGTTAGAACTCACGTGCCCGGCGTCGTCGCCGCTGCCGGGCGACGCGCCGCTGGAACCGCCCGTCTTGGGCATCATAACGGGAGGCCGACGGTCGCCCGGCCGCTCCTACAAGCGGCAGAGGTCGTCACGGGCCGTCGGTAAAAACCACGGCGAGGACGAGGCCGAGGTGGCGGAGACGCCGTCTTCCCGGCCGGAGGTCGTGCACGAAGCCACGCCATTGGGAACGCCGCCATCTTTACCCGTGGTGGGCGTAGGCAGGCGTACGTCCGTGCTGTTCAAGAAGGCCAAAAACGGCGCCCGGGTGGGCAAGAAGAGATCGCCGTCGCAGCACAATGGGAAAGCGGCGGAGGAGCCGGGCGACGGATTGGACCGAGCGCCCGCTAGCCCGCATTCGCCCCATGTTGACGTCACCGCTTTAACGACCGGACCTCCCTCGCCCCCGTCGCGCCGCTTGCGACAAAGCTCAGACGCCGAGGTGGAAAAACACCTTGAAGATGGAGGTGAGCGGCCGTGGCCTAGGTTCAAATTTTGAAAATTGGCCAAATTGTTCTTTTGTTTAGACCTAATGAACGGAAACGACACCTCGGTGGAACACGACGACGACGACCAAAAAGTCAAGTGAGTGGCGAGCGCTTACCTTCTGCTTGTAGAATTTGCGTGGAACTGACGCTTTGGCTCTCTCCGTTGGCTTCGGGCAGCACGGCGTCTCCTCCAAAACGCAGCCGAGGGAAACCCGCTCTGACCAAGGATCCCATCAGCAACAATGGAGACATCTTAGAATCAGGTTTAAGATTATTTAATCTCTATTACACTTTTTTTTTAATCTAAAAAAATGACCTAGAAGTTAGTTTCCCTAGAATTATTAAAAACTGCAAAAATACAAAGAATCCAAATCCCATTTTGACTGTAGCTGGAATTAAAACATATATATATATTTAAATACATTTAAAGAGAACATTTGCCAAAGATATGCTATTAATACAGTTTAGTTTCATCTCTGGATAATCAGTTATTTTCAATAACTTGGATAATTGTTGTCTACCCACATTATGGCCTGCGCTAAAATGAACATCAAACATTTTCCACCACATGTCGCCCACAGGCAAACCTACACTTCTTTGTCCGGACAGCCCGACGGAGTTGGCCCCTCTCGATCTGGTGTGGGCCAAATGCAGAGGCTACCCATCTTACCCGGCCATGGTGAGAAAGAACCGGCCACTGAAAGAGCCATTGTTGACCAATCAATCCCCCCCCCCTCGCCCTCACTGTGGCAGATCGTTGACCCGGACATGCCCCAGGAAGGACTCCTCCACAACGGCATTCCCATCCCGGTGCCTCCCATGGAGGTGCTCAAACTGGGCGAGTGGAGGCGAGCGGAGGTGGGACAAAAGCTCTTCCTGGTGCTTTTCTTCGACACTAAAAGGACTTGGTGAGATCCGGAAACGAGAAGGCCGGATTCCGAAGCAGCCGTGTTTAAAAGTTTCCCCGTTTTCTCTTTTTTATTTTTTATTATTATGATTATTTTTAGGCAGTGGCTCCCTCAGGATAAGCTGCTGTCTATGGGAATGGACGACACGGTGGACAAACTGCGCCTGATGGAAGGCAAGAAGCCGAGCGTTCGCAAGTCGGTTCACACGGCGTACGACCGAGCCATGATGCACTTGAATCGCATTAGAGACAACCTCAATTTCACGCCCACCTCCAACTTTTTATGACTTTTTTTTTAATCAAGGGCTTTTCCGGGTGCTCTTACTTGTTTGTAGTGGAAGAAGAGCGGTAATGACTTAGACGATACAACCGCGTGCCGCTTTGAGTTCCTAAATCATTCTTATTTTGACGTTTTTGGCCAAAGCTATTCAGAGCTTGTAAATAGTGAACATTGAAAAGGGAAACATTATTTAGATTGTATTTTGTCAAAGTCTCACTTGACATTCGCGTCATGGCTGGACCTGGAAATTCTAAACAGTTTTCAAGGCCCTTCCCAGGTAAAAAAAATAGATTGGACGTCTATTGGTGTCAATAACAGCCAATTAGCTTAATAAAAATGAATTTTACAAAAGCCAGACTTATTTAAATTTATGTCTTCAATCTTTTTTTTTCCAATTTGTCACATCTGCTTTTAATTTATTTTGAAAGGTTATTATCTATATTTATTATTCAGAGATTTTCTTTGCAATTTTTAAATTTTGTATGATTTCAATCATTGAATTATTTCCCAGAATGATTTCATTTTAATTCAAGTCGCACTCTGAAATCTATTTTTAAGGCTCTGCTGTACAGTTCAGCCATGTTGCAATATCAAGTACGTGGGACTTATGTGTACTTATGTTTTTCCATATTGTGAAAGTGTTTGTGGAGTACTTGCTAAGCGCAAATGAAGACTACTGCGGTCGAGCGACATTTTAAATCGACTTGAATAGCACAAACTGGCTCCCCTGTGTGTGTGTGTGTGTGTGTGTGTGTGTGTGTTGTGTGTGTGTGTGTGAGAAAGTGTGTGGCACATATAGTATGATTATTCAAGTCAAGTGTATAGTTTTGTACATATGTAAATGTTTGTTTATACTTGCTAACAGGAAGTAATTTAAAATGACTGCAATTTTAGAAGTTTAATTTATAAAAAAAAATTATAATAAAAAACAAGGAAGCCGAGAGTGTTATTTTAAAGCAAAGAGTTTCAAATACGTGAAAAGACTTTGTGTGTGTATGACGCTTCGTAGCTCTTTGTAACGGTGACAATAAAAAATTCTTGAAGAAAAAAAAAAAACATCACATGGCGAGCCTTCTCGAATTTCAACCTTTCTCTCTCGGGAATTTTCTCCTCCACACACACATCAATAAAAGCTATTGAATCAACTAAACAAGAGTATTTTTTTATTTCCACCCCCCAAAAAATGTGCACAAGTTTAGTATTAATTTAACAATGTTTTTATTAGTGTGCTTGCATAACTGCATTTAGTTAGAACAAACACACCATTTAACACTTAATGTAGTACTTGTGCAACCTGGTCTGGGGATTTACTTCTTAATACTACAAGGATTGATAGTCCGAGACTTTTAAGACTATTTGAAATGACAACATGAACGGTGAGGCTGTTTTCTAAACAAAATCCTCAACACAAACAAGCACAATTATAACAAATAGTTGAAATCCTGTTGATGAAAACACTTAAATACGATGTATTGTAACAGACAAATGTTTCCTGTATAGTTTTTTTAACCAATAAGGAGCATTAAGGATACACTCAAATAATTAGATCACGAGAATCCCCCGAAATTGTTTTGAGGGAATGTCAAATTATTCTTTTTATTTTAGAAAGAGAAGTTGTAATTTTTTGAGAAGGCAATATTTATTTCAAGTAGTCATATTACCTAAATATAAATGTTTTTCTTCTTTTTTTGGGTGTATGTGGCAAAAAAATCCCACAGAAAAACTTTTTTTGCCCTGCCAAATGTATAAGAAAAAATATACAATCATTCTCATTAAATTACAACTTTTTCTTCCCAGAAGAAATTAGGTTTCAGGTAAGACTTGCCAAAGTAACCCACCTTTTTATGTACAAGAAAAAAATATATCTATATACTTTCCCACATAAAGAACAACTTTGCTTTTGCAAAAATATATTTTTATCTACATAACATTGTTAGCCCGCTTACTAAGTCATTTTGAACTGACTGTCACAAAAACAACACAAATATCAATCCATTTGGAATACATAGACATATATCTTGTCTTTTTTCTCTTAAAACTTTCAATTAGGATTTGGGCGACTATGCTATTAGGCTAAGACTTCAACTTTTTATTCTCGTCATATAATTTTCTATGTGATCCCAATTCTCTTAACCTTCTGAGCCCCCGTTTTAATTTGAAAGACAAACAAAAATATTATATTGATATTACTAGTCTCTTATGAGCAATTGAGGATTTGAGATTTTATTGCAAGGTGTTTCTGTTTTGTCCATTTCCTCTTTGCATTATGCTGTTGAAGAAAGTCTTTCGTGCGTGCCATACATTCATCGTTTTATAAAATAAAGTAAAACCGCTCTGACCCCCGTCAAAAATTAAAAAATGTTCCTACCTCCGTTTTGGCGACTTTCCAAACGGGTCCGACTCATAGCAGGGACAGCAAGCTGTTGTCGGCCGAGTCCAGGGCCTCCGCCTTGGCCCCCCGCGAGCTTTTGGCGGGATTGGGTGTGGTAGAGTACTTGGGCGGATACCTGATAAAGAGGCGGTCCTCCTCCTTCTTGATCCAGCGGAGGAGCTTGGTGATGACCGTGATGGCGCACGCCTTGGTCACCAGCGGACTGAAGCATGTGTACAGCTCAAATTTACTTGTCACCTGTGCAAAAATCAACCATTTAGTCAAAAAATAATGACTCTTTTAGAAAATTGCAACTCCGTCGCATTCAGCACCACACTACAAGAAATGAATAAAAAAAACACATTACTGCGGTCAGTAAATATTACTTGCACAGGGAAAAAAAACCTCCGTTCAGAAACCATGTGACCAGTCACGATGACATAGCTCCAAGCCAGAGATTGGGTTGAAAAAAATAAATACAGTAATCCCTCGAATATCACGGGTAATGTAGATATGGCATGGCTGCGATAATCGAAAAATCGCAAAGTAGGGTCACCCCTATAAAAACTACCTTTTTTCAGTGCTGAGTCCTAGTAGCAAGAGTGGCATTTTTATGCACTTTTTAAAAAAAATTATAATAATTAATAGCAGGAAAAAATTGCAAAGAAGTGAATTCCCAATAATGGAGGGAAGCCTGGAAAGTGCACTTACCCACGCAAGCAGAGTTTCCCTCTGGGCCACGTGGTAGATGAGTTTGAGGGGTCGAGAGCTGCTGTGGATGCGACTGTGCATGAACCGGTAAAGGTCCAAAAGCCTCATTTTCTCCTCCTCTGTGTGGTAAGGGGCTTCCATCTCGGGGCTGCCGGGGTCCACAAAGTCACGGTTTGGAGAGGACACACAAGAATTCGTCTAAGACAAGTTAGCATGATCCCCCCAGGTACTCCGGTTTCCTCCCACAAGCCAAAAACATGAATTGTGGGCCGGTTGAACGCTCTAAATTGCCTCTAGCTATGAGTGATTGTTGGCTGGGGAAACTGACAGATAATGATCAAATTAATAAATAAACAGTGTTTATGATTCAAACCTGGTGAACTGCGTG
The DNA here is from genome assembly GCF_051989625.1 of Stigmatopora argus. Lineage (NCBI taxonomy): Eukaryota > Metazoa > Chordata > Actinopteri > Syngnathiformes > Syngnathidae > Stigmatopora > Stigmatopora argus. The sequence continues at coordinate 12,335,189 of NC_135392.1, read as the reverse complement.
AGCTGGCGATGGTTGTCGGGAACGTCGAAGGGCTTGTACATGAAGTGCCTCAGGTCGGCCACGCCCACCTGACTCACGGCATAGGGTCGTGCCTTGGCGATGAGCGCCAACGAGCCCTGCGCCGTCATGGCCTCCTCGATGCGACGCTTGCAGTCGGCCACGGCGTAGAAAGCCTCCTTGTCGGTGGAGAGCAGCAGCAGGCACACCGTGCACTCGGGCGGGTCCAGGTACGAGATGTACGCGTAGAAGTAACAGTCGGGGTTGAAGAGCGGCAAGCAGATGGGAGTCCAGATCTCGCCGGCCCGAAAGGCGGACGAGGCGCCCACCAGGTTGAGCAGCAGGTGGACGTCGGCCGGCTCCAGCCGGGCGTCGTCGATGACCGCCCGCTCCTGAACTACGGTGACCAGTTGCTTCTTGGCCACCAAAATGGAGAAAACCAAGTTGGGCGTGATGGCCTTCTGCAGGATCTGGCCCAGCGAGTCCCTGAGGGAGGCGGCCAGCGGCAGGCAGTGCACGGCCGACAGCAGGAAGCTGGGGTCCCAGTCCACCAGGTCCAGGAGGCCATCCAGGATCTTCTCGGAGCCGGCCAGGAGACGACGCAGGTCGTAGTTTTTCTTGTGCTCGAAGATGCGAGAGATGCTGGCCTGCGTCAGCATGCTGACGATCTGGTAGTAGACGTAAAGGAGCTCGGCGCGCAGCTGCTGCTCTGACTGCCGGCTGCTGGACACGCACACCAGCACCAGGGGCCCCTTTTGGAGGAAGACCACCGTGTGTTCCTCTGACAAAGAGATGAACAATAGTAAAAAAGAAAAAGTAATACATTTATACGTTTCTTTCACTACAACTACTAATAGCTATTTTTCTCATAATAGTATTGTAAGCATGCGTTAGCATAGCAAGGCTATTGGTTCAAACATAAAGGCAGGAAAATATATTCCCAAACCTGAGTAGACGGAGCGGATGATGTTGTCTCCACTTTGCACAAAGGACACCAGCGCCATCATCACGCCCATCGTGGACGACAGAGCTTCTTCGCTGCCGTAGCGCGAATAGATGGGCTTTCCGGCTTCGCTCAGCACAAAAACATGCTTCCTGTGCCGCCGCCAGCTTTCTGCCATCACGTCCTCGTCGTGGTGGCTTGCGCCGTGCGCGGCGGGTGGAGATTCCTGGACGCTTGCCTCCAGCGGCGGCGATGAGCGACCCTCCGAGCTGAGGCCTTGCTCCTCCAGCTTGGCCTGGGCCAGCACTGGGACCACAAAATCTTCCGAGTCGCTTTGCGTGGCATTCGCGGCATCGTTCGTAGTGGCATTTGTGCCGTCGTTAGTAGCCTCGTCGGTAGCCCCGTCGGTAGCCCCGATGGTAACCCCGTCGGTAGCCTCATCGGCAGCCTCGTCGTCGGCCTCGTCCGTAGCCCCGATGGTGGCCTCGTCCGTAGCCCCGATGATGGCCTCGTCCGTAGTCCCGATGGTAGCCTCGTCGGTATCCCCGATGGTAGCCTCGTCGGTAGCCTCGTCCGTACCCCCGATGGTAGCCTCGTCCGTAGCCTCATTGGTAGCCCCGATGGTAGCCTCATCGGTAGCCCCGATGGTAGCCTCGTCGGTAGCCCCGATGGAAGCCTCGTCGGTAGCCCCGATGGTAGCCCCAATGGTAGCCTCGTCCGTAGCCCCGATGGTAGCCTCGTCGGTAGCCTCATTGGTAGTGTCCTCTGTGACGTCATCCCTCCTGTCTTGACAGTCCCCGATTTCTGGCTCAGTTGATGAAGTTTCTGGCTCAGTTGATGAAGAAAGGAGTCCGCTACCAGTGTTCTGAGGAGGTTCTTCTGGTACATCTTGTGTCAGCTCTTCTTCTCGCGCAGCCTTTCTGGCCACCAGATCTGGGAACATGTGCTTCCCCAAAAGCGAAAGGGAGGTTGCCAAGGTGTCCGCTGTTGAAAAGACAACACAATGACATACAGTTTATGTACAAATTGTAGTACAAATAGCTTATGGTGCAGGGAAGCCTCAACACGGCTAATGGTAAATGTGTCAAGAAGACCAAATGTGCCGGCAATATAGTTGTACCTGCTGCGTTGACTTTTAAGGGTGGATCACAAATCTTGACTCCCTGCGTCTCTCCTTCTTGATGATTGTCCATGTCCATGATACCATCCCATTCACTGGAGATTCGTGGGTTGGGAGGGGAAATTGAATTATAAAAAAGGCAAACAAATCTCTTATATCAAATGTTACGTGCTTACACAAGTTATTTCTTAAAACGAAAGAAGACGACCCCTTTATTCTGTGATACCTTTACCTGTTTGCACATATATTCTTGTGCTCAAGTCCATCCGTGTATGTGTGGGTATAATCAACATCACAAAATGGTCATTTTTGGTGTCTGTTAAAACTCACGATTGGACTATTTAAATATTTTGAAGTGACTTTCACATGACGGTTATTTATATTAAATGTTGTCTGTCCACTTAATAGTCTTGATTGTTGCAACATAACATCGTGTCCTATGTTAGAGATCCCAAGAATTAGACAGCAACATGGAAGAAAGGCAGCAATTATACAAGCGCGTAGTCACATGACAACAAAGAAAAGCCTCTGCAAGAAACGTACACTGTGGAATTCGCTATTAAAGTCTACACAATCCCTCATACACAAAGATACTACATGAAAAGCCGAGTATTTACTGTGACTTAGAGGTCACCATAAGGCTTGCGTTCCGTTAATAATTAGCTCTCAGCAGTACCTGTGAGTAATTATGGCTTGCAATTCAAGGTGACGGCTTTGGCTTTAATTACTGCGACATGTTGTATTGGAATCATTTCATATTGATGACAGCCGATAGCCAAACCTGCTAGCAAGGGACACACAAACAAACACATACAGTTTTATGCCCCCCATCTCCAACTTCGTTCCAACAAATGAGACAGAATTAGAACTAAAACTGAGGGCAAAACTTACAAGTTGGTGTACAGACGAAGGCCGGAATCCTACATGGAGTATGTGCTACATGGAGCCTCGCGTTGATCTTCTTGCTTACATCGGCGCCGTTAGTGATAGGAAAACAAATGCATCGCTTACCGCAGGAGATGCATCCGGGTTTAGTGACGCCATGTGTCTCTTAGCCAATCGGGAGAGTCGTTGTTTCCAGGCGGCACCGCCCCGAAGTACTTAAAATGGCAGCAAGAGGGCTAATTATTATTACTCTTACTATTATTAATAATTATTTTTTAGAAACTAATTGATTTTTTTTTAATAATAAAAGGTCATGATTATTTTTGCGTCTGTCAATTAACATGTCAAGTGCATGATGGGAGGTGCGCGCCAGTTACGTCACTTCCGTAGTGAGCGGCGCTACTGCGAGGTGGTTGTTTGTTACAGCGAGTGAGCGATGTATTGCGAAAAGATTTCACCAGTTTTTTGACAGAGGCTGGAAAATAAAAGGGCATGATGGAAGAACCGTGGGATTTCGAGATTCTCTCCCGTATGGCCGACGGCTGCTTGTCGTTTCTGTCCGAATTCGTGGAGGACTGGCTCGCCAACGACATGAGGGTCTCCATATTCAAGATCCTTCTCAGCTGGTTAATTTTCAGTCTTCTGGCTATCCATTTCGCCTGGAAAGTCTACGGGAATACCGTGAACGATATGTATTATCGACAAGGTGAGTTTTTCCCCTATACACATTTTATTGTCGATGTATTCGCAATGAGGTTTAGTTGACTTGTTGTTGTTGCGTTCAGGTAGCGGCCAGAACGGCGGGACGCCCGACGCTACGCCTGGCCTGGGCAGATGGTGGGTATCCGCTGACTATTTCGCGACTGTTGTTATTTTTGTTTTTGAGTTGTCGAGTAATGTCATTGTTTCATTATCACAGGGGGAGCTCAGCAGGGGAGCCATTCAAATCTCACAGGGATTAGTTGGAATGCTCGGCGATTTCTGGAGTTCTAGAAAGTCCCAGGGACTACGAATGCACCTTGCAATTTGAATAGGAATTTATCATCAATTCTATAGGCTGTACAGTTGACTGGATAACGTTATTGTGAATATACAATTTATTTTAAATAGTGTCTGTGATTATTTAAAATTACGTGCTTAGACTCACTTTCATTCTTTCCAGAAAAAGATTCTGCTGTAGCAAATGTAAAAGTCAAGTATATCGTGTAAAAAATACAGAACTCTCAATAAATGTTTCATATATGTACTTTAAACTACCTTTGTAGTTATCAGATCATTACTAGTTTTGTTATTGTTAAAAAATACTTAATTTCCAAAGCCACAAATGGATCATTTAAGTGTACAAAATGGTGTAATGTCATAAAATGAGACCCTCACAAATAGAACTAACTCATTACAGTGGATTCATGAAGTTACGTATCAGTCTCATTTTGACCTTTGCGGAATAATAAGAAGGTGCACATCCATGACATTGGTGCACGTGAGGCCTGGTACGAGTAAGTTCCGTCCACCGGACAGACGTTGAAAAAAAGTAAAGGAATCATTGTCGTTCAGGTAGCCGAGGGTGTCCAGCTTTTGTTTTTGGGCATCTTCGTACAAGCTAGCGTCTGCGACGGCCCCCGCCGCCTCGGTGGGCCCGTCCTGGCCGTCGGTTCCACCGCTCAGGAAGACGGGACTGTCTGGCGGGGGCCGCGAACCCCTCAGCTCCAGTCCTACCCTCATAGCCAGCTCTTGGTTGCGGCCACCGCGGCCTTGACCCGTCAGTTCCACTGTGGGCTCGCCCCCGGCCAGAACGCAGGCGACGCCCCGTCCCTCCTCCAAAGTCCGCATCACGCGAAGCAGGTCCTCGCTCTCCACGCCCACTTGCGGCCCGAGCTCCAGCACCTCGGTGGCGAGCTCGGGCGAAGCTCCCTGACCGAAGCGAGCCAGGCGGCCGTAGAGGCGCGACACCGACCTCACGTCGCCGCACACCCCCGGCGAGAGCACCACGGGGTGGAAACCCAGCTCCAGGGCGCGCCGGCTGGCGTTGCGGAGGGCGACGCCGTTGGAGCCGATGACGGCGTTGAGAACGCGACACGCCTCATCCGTTTGGACTTCTTGACGTGGGGCGAGTCTCTCGAGCGCATCCTTCACAGAGGCGGGCGCCGAGTCCAGCAAACCGTAGTGTTGGAGAACAGCCTGGACTTGTTGGCGACACGCCGGACCCTCCGCCGCGGTCGCCACCGTGGGCCCGCTCGCGATCAGGTCCAGCGGATCGCCAATCACGTCAGATAGTATCAGTGCCACGACCTGCAAAAACAGTCACAAGCACACAAGGTGAAAAATGAGCAATGATTTTCATGAGAAAAAAAAATCCATTTGTCTATATCCATGTTTTTTGCTTCTTGAAAAAAACGGCTCGAATAAAAATGGGGCCTTGTTTTTCTATTAAAAAGGTGAAGCAAGTCATCACTAACTATAAACTTATTTATTAGTGTTTTCTCCCATCCATCAAAAATATCAAAAGGTATTTTTTAAAAGTCAGTTAAAGCATCGATCTGCAAAATAGTCATATACAAAAAAAATTGTCTTAACTATGACCAACGACTATATATAAAGATGATTTTCATTGGATAATACTTTGAATATATATATATATATATATATATATATATATATATATATATATATATATAACCATATTACTCCACTGGGTGTGTATTTAATGTTTTCCGCTTTGCAATGTATATAAAATAAAATAAAAATCCCCCCAAAATGTTTCCAACATCAAAGTTACCTGTGCAGGATGCGCACACCTAGCAAGTCCTCCGCCCTTTAAGAGCGAGAAGGCGCGTCGAACCGTGTTCAACTCCTGAATTGTGGCCCCGGCGGCCGCCAGTTTGCGGGTGACATCCAACTTCTCTTGCAGGCTTATGGGCGGGATGGGGGCGGGTAGTAACGCAGAACCGCCACCTGGATGTGATCAAATGGAATCAGACGTTTAGTGCCGTCAATGGCAATGTATGAGTTCAAGTGTACCTGAAATCAGCACGAAAAGCAGGTCTTTCTCTGTTAAGGCGCTTGCTAGCCCAGCGATGCTTTCCGCCGCCTTCTGCGAGTCGGGGTCCGGCAGGTTGTGTTTTGCGCCCTCCATGACTCGGATTCGGCTGTTTTCTTTCACCAACAGGTGTCTGCAGTGAGAAATATTGGAATGGCAATTTTCCCAGAATCCTACCATTTTTTGTAGCGATTAGCCCATTATTTTATGGTTAAATTCTCATATATTTAAACTTTTTTTAACGTATCAAATGTTATAATAAAAACCACAAAATGTACGACTTTTTTCAGTCATAATATTGCTTGTTTTGTTATTTCCCTTACTGTTTCCCATGCTCCCGCAACGCCTGCTGAAGGCCATGCGGCACACTGACGACTCCTCGAACCAAGTGTTCTCCCAGAATCCTCTCCGCCTCCGCAGCCATGCCCAGCACCGCCTTCCCGAAGCCGACCACGTGCACGTTGTTTTTCATCCGGAACGTGCGACCGGTGCCGACGACCTCCACGCTGTCGCCCTGTCGCGACAAACTCTGCCGGACGACGACGTCGGGCTGCACGGCTTCCACCGCCGCCGCAAACACTTCGCGCGCCCCCAAGTCGAGGGACATTTTCCTCCTTCCGAGGAAAGACGAGAACGCTTGAGGTCGGATCAGGGAGAGAAATCGGGCCATCTATGCCTTGAAGATTTTTCAAGAGACAAAAACAAAAAAAATCCACATTGAACTGATAACAAAGCAAGAGTAAAAAATAATAATAACAACAACTCATTTTGGTGCCATTGACAGCAATTGACATCCGTCCATTTTGATTGGCAGTGATTATTCACTGTCAGATCTCCCAGGTCAACTGGACTGGACACCTATTGCCGTCGACGGTACTGAAACAGGATCTGCTGAGACTCACCTGGCAAAATGTTCAAGCACAATCTGTGTCGGAGTGTTGCAGATTAGCCAATGTTTCAAAAGTCAGCGTGAAGACTACAAAAACTCATGTGTATCATTTGTGTAATCATTGACATGGACTCCCCGCTGACCCGATAGCATTCCCCTGTGCTTGGACGCATTTCTTCGTTCCCCCCACTGCAAACACAAATACAAAAACTAGCTATATTGTCCATAAGAAGGAAAAAAAGATTTTTTTTCAAACTTTCTGATAGACCAGGACTGTAAACAGTAACACATTTACAAGATTTTTTTATTTAAGTTTTAATAATTCAGCCAGTGATGAGTGTTTTATTTGTAACTTTACTCAAAATGTCCAGTTCAAACAAACATCTGCCACGCAAACATACCTGGTGACAATCATTGACAGCCACAATATACAGCGGCAGATTTACATGATATATTTTGTGCCAAAGATTTTTTTAAATGTATTTTTAAATATTGGCTAAGCGCAAAGGAACACGCTATAAATTTAAGCATTAAATCATCATTTGGGAGATAATTTTGGTGTTTATTGCGCAGGAATGAGCTGATATATTGAACTAGCAACATAAATAATGACTATAGTTGAGTAGAGAATGGAGTATTTGCCTCAAAGATACTATAAATGTCTTAAATTTGCCCCTGTCTATATAGACGTGGCCAAAATAAATTTCTATACATCAAGGAACAGGGGTAAAAAATATATAATTCTGGTCAATTATTCAGCCAGCTATCTCCATCATGTACGCGTTTATACGATAACGTCAATTCTCCACGTTTGACGACCGACATGTTGCCAAGGTAACCTCGAGAAAGACATCGCCAATAAAAGTTAAGATTCATGCATTTTGGTCGCCTCGTTATTGTTCCCTACCTCCAAGTCTTTTTAGATCAAACTCTGTGAAATTATTTTGATCTGTAAGTGGGGATGAATGTCGAATATAATTCGAAGTTAACAAGAAAACGTTAAAACTCAGCTGGCACTGGGTGCCAAATCAAAACAAGCCATTTGCTTCTTAAATTCCGTGGTTGAGAATACAGCGTAGAGGCGCGTTATCGCCACCTGCCGGCGTTGAATGGAACTTACGAGCAACAAGGCTAACACTTAGCTGCCAACGAAATATAATGTGTGTACGTATTGGTATTTTTTTTTAAACCGTTGCTGGGAGGAATAAAAGACATGTTAGAGACCAAGCTGAGCTTTATATAGTAATTGAACCAAAATCAGAACACTTCAGTAGTCATTTTAAATGAAAGTTAAAGGTAATTTAGGAGTTTTTTTTATTTGTCCTTAAGCTTTCTTGTATTGCCATAAAATACAGATAAGATCTTGGTAATAGCAATGTGGAGTTTTAAAGCTCTTATAACAGTGGATTTACTTTGTATTTATAATTGATCAAATATATTTAGGTCAATTTCACAGGCACATTTACAAAGTCATCAAAATGCTTTTATTATATGAACAGTGTCTAAGTTGGCATGAACACTTATTTTACAGAGGCACGAGTTACAATTTCCAACTCACAGCTTTTAAAAGTCGTCTTTCTCTTTCCAAGTATATGTTATACATTCAAATGTTTTTTTTTAAAGTCCACAATGTTCATTTGTCACAGGATGGAAACCTTTGCAAGCATTAATGTCCATCAGCTCCTGAATGTGCAGTGCCTTGGTTGAGAGAATGATGGCAGCCTTCTTAAACATGGAATCACCCATGATTGACTTCATCAAAACACACTTACTCCAACTTGATCCCTTCGTACAACTTAAATACATGACTATTAAATAACATCTAATAATTTACATGGCCATCTACCAGTACAGAACATTATCAATGAGGTCAGAAGTGTTGCAGTATCTCAACACGGGAAGAAAAATAATAAAATCTGTGCCATTGATGAAACCGCTTCCTTTAGTGAACCGTTTCCTTGTATGAATGCTTTTATAACCTTGTGGAAATGCATTTCTTGTTTTTCCATGACACAACTGGCAACACTATTGTTGACCGAGCTGCTCCAGGCTTTTTTTTTTACACTGCAGGTTCAAGCGCCCGCTTCAAAATAAATGCCAAAATCTTTTTTTTTTAACTTTATAACTGGACAATGCGGAAGAAATCCAGTCTAAGAGCTTTTGGCACGCTCCCACAACCAAGTCCACAATTCCCTGAGTGCTCACTTCAAGCCCCTGAGACTTTACCGCAGCCTGTTACAAGTCCATTTTTGTACACAGCCTGTAAACGTATTGCAGGGGTGAGGGACGCTTTGCTAGAAAAATTGGAATCGGAAGTCATTTGTCAGTGATGGTAGCAGCGGCCATGGGGGTGCGTATCGTTCCACGTGCTGTCGCCGCTAGTTCCTCGATTTCAGTGTTGAGCCGCCGGATCACCCACTCTAGAGCTTCGCGGCCCTGGACGGAAGGATAGAAAAAAATGGGAAATAAGATAAAGTTAACTAGAAAAAAAAAAACAGTTGATTGTTTTTTGTCAGTTTTTTTTTATTTTTGGCGCATTCATAGTTCAAGAAGCTCATTTGAGTCTCAATCAGATGTGCCATGAACGACTAATCAATAATGAAATTAGATGAAAACTATTTTGACAATGGATTATTTTTTATAGAAATTATTGTATAATTAATTAAAGGAAGAGATTAGAAAAACGTCTGTGTAAACCTTTGCTAAATACGATTCACAGTCCAACTGTACATCTATGTATGTATGTATATGTGTATATATGTATATGTGTATATATGTGTATATATATATATGTGTATACATATATATATACATACATGTATATATATACACACATACATATATATACACATATATACACATATACATATACATATACACATATACACATACACATATATATTTCAGCAACACGCTTATTTATTTACTTATTACCTATCTATTTATGTCTAAAATGCCTTTCCTGTATTTGCATTCTCATCCTGTTGCTACTGTGACAATGAAATTTCCCGAATACGGGATGAATAAAGTTATTCAAACCAATCCAACTTTTCTCATTGCAATTTTTGGTTCCAAGCACAATAAACAATAAGGATCATAATTTTTATATATATATATATAAAAATTATGAAAAATTATTTATATATATATATATATATATATATATATATATATATATATATATATATATATATATATATATATATATATATATATATATATATATATATATATATATATATATATATATATATATATATATATATATATATATATATATATATATATATATATATATATATATATATATATATATATATATATATATATATATATATATATATATATATATATATATATATATATATATATATATATATATATATATATATATATATATATATATATATATATATATATATATATATATATATATATATATATATATATATATATATATATATATATATATATATATATATATATATATATATATATATATATATATATATATATATATATATATATATATATATATATATATATATATATATATATATATATATATATATATATATATATATATATATATATATATATATATATATATATATATATATATATATATATATATATATATATATATATATATATATATATATATATATATATATATATATATATATATATATATATATATATATATATATATATATATATATATATATATATATATATATATATATATATATATATATATATATATATATATATATATATATATATATATATATATATATATATATATATATATATATATATATATATATATATATATATATATATATATATATATATATATATATATATATATATATATATATATATATATATATATATATATATATATATATATATATATATATATATATATATATATATATATATATATATATATATATATATATATATATATATATATATATATATATATATATATATATATATATATATATATATATATATATATATATATATATATATATATATATATATATATATATATATATATATATATATATATATATATATATATATATATATATATATATATATATATATATATATATATATATATATATATATATATATATATATATATATATATATATATATATATATATATATATATATATATATATATATATATATATATATATATATATATATATATATATATATATATATATATATATATATATATATATATATATATATATATATATATATATATATATATATATATATATATATATATATATATATATATATATATATATATATATATATATATATATATATATATATGCGCTAATCAGTTGAGTCAGAGATTAGTCACCAATCTAAATAATTGTTTGTGGCAAACTGAGTCTTTACACGGCCTGAAGCTGACTGCTGACTAGTCCAGTGTGTATTGTAGTTGCTCTCTCACCTTTCCTGCATTGACTGAGATGGAGCTTGCGAGGAGGCCCTCCAGGTAACTGCTCAAACTTACACCTTTTACAGAGATGATAGCTTCTTGCGTCAGGATTGTTCTATGAGGATATATGAAAAACACACCCGATTAATTCTCAGTCTTGCACACCGGCTGGTTGGGTTTTCCTCAACAAACTTACTTTTTAGAATCATCGGGGTGAGGTGTATATGTTAACTTTTCATCCACTGACACCAGGTTGGTACATGTAATCTACAGGGCGAGAGAAAAGGTCAACGTCGTCAAACAGGTATTCCAAGAGTAAAGTGGAAGTACAATCCATTGCACAACAGGCAGGTGTTCATTCCACCAAAGGTCATTATACAATCTATAACAAACTTGTATAACGAGTTTGGAAAAAGATCATTCTTACTGTTTGAATAACATAGCCTAAACGATGAAGTACTCACATTGGTCGACTGAAGTTCAAGACTTTTCTGTTGCGGGTCCACAACCGAATGCTCCTGAATGTACGTACACGTCCGCGTGTTACCAATGATCTGAGGACAAATGTGACAATAAAATCAAAACAATTGAACACATCATAAAGATTGGTGCCCTGAGCATGCGGAGTCATGCTAAGGTAACACATATTTCCAGTTCATTGGAACAGTCTGGATCGTAGTCCTTGGAAAAAGGTCACGAGAACTGCCAGATAGAACACGAGCCACAAGGAATTTAGAGTTCTCGTGAGCTCTCAGTTTAATTCGGAAAGTTACATCACATGCCACCACGACAAAATTGGCACTCACAACTACTACACTCTTCTTTCACAACTACTACACTCCAGTCACAAAGTCATTCCAACTCTTTTGTCCAAAAGCGGTCCTGATTAATTTTGTGCCATGGGCGAACAAACCTCTCGATATTTTATGTCTTTTGTCCTTTTTACACACCATGATACAAAATCATCATCCACATCTTCACAAGAAATTTGTTACAGTAAAAAAGATAAATAGCCTAGACAGACGGCAACATAATTGACAAAAAAATGTTTTTACCGAGAGCTATGGTGTGCCCCTACGTATTGCGTCACGGACAGTCGCCCAAATTGCTCATAGCAAAAACCGGCTCTGCTTTTTTTAGGGGTACAGTAATCCCTCGAATGTGACAGTTAATGTAGAGCAGACATGCAAAGTAGGGTCAACCCTATTATACACTTTTTTTTCAGTGCCGAGTCCTCGTAGCAAGAGCGGCTTCTGCTTACGAGTTTCAGCGTGTATTTTCACATTTTCATTAAAAAAAAATTAAAATAATTAATAGCGCAGGGGTGTCAAACCGATTCCGCCGAGGGCCGCAGTGGGTCCTGGTCTTTGTTCCAACCGATCCAGTGCCGACATTTTAACCAATCAGGTGTCTTCTAAAATAAGTAGCACCTGACTTTAAATAACTGATTACACTTGCAAAAGGTATCCTCTTGTTGAGTTGGAATGAAAACCTGCACCCACTGCGGCCCTTTGAGGACCAGTTTGACACCACTGTAATAGCGGAACAAAATTACGAGGAAGTGAAGACGCAATAATCGATGAATGTACTCACAGACTTGACAATGGAAGGTAGACCCCACTCAGTGCTGAGAAGTCTTTTGCTGTGAAGGCGGCCTTGCTTGTCAACTGTCCGGTCCAAAACGTCAACTCCGAACACGCTAGGATTCATTGGGTTGGGGTACTTTTGCATGGCAGCCTTGGTCACCGTTTCCCATGGATGACTGTTGGAGGAAAAAACAACAGCCAAGTTTTACCATGAATGGTTCAGCATGTTTAACACTTATTTACTGTGGCCAGTAATATTTAGATTCAAAATCTAAGTATTTTGTAATTTCATCACGCAGAAGATAAAATAGGAATATGAGAAGCACACAATTAAGGAAACATTTCTGTCAGGAATATTTGGAAATTTTTGAAGGTCGTATTAAAGTGGCACAAAATGTCACTTTCTGGTCCTCGTTAAAACAAAATGATGCTTTCTTCCAGCTACACATGCAAGTTAGAATAAGGTCAGTGTCTCGTTTCCATGGCGACGCATTTGGCCAATGACGACGGATAGCCGGAGAAAGGGAAAAGTAGGGGAAAGGTTACGCGCCGGCACGGGTCGCTTATGCAATAAGAACATCACCAACTACATCTACATGCGCCTTTGCAATAGGTCTAGGTCCTTTCCAGACACTTTTTATACGTATATTTCTCAAAACTGACCGTGAAAGCCGATATAATGACAAAAAAATATGTAGCTAGCATGCTAGCTATCTAGCAAGGAGTCTATTGGAGCGCCTCATCAAATACCCGGATGTTCCTTTTTGTGAATTGTGTAAGCCGTTCGCTGTTCAGGACAAAGTATAACGCAGGTTAGACAAATAAACCAGTGAAAACAATGAGTTGAAACTTACTTGAATATGTGTTCAGATGTCCAAATCTTCATCGTGCGGCGAGTTCTGGTTGGATAGATGGGAGAGAATTCGCCGGGGTGATCCGTCACTCTGAAGCCGGTCGACGTGTGCGGGATGCCGGGTTGAAGTCAAGACAACCGTAAAGCCCTCCCCCTTCCTTTCCTGGTTCTCATTGCTCTTCATGGAGCTGTCACGTGATTGCAATGTGACGTATTTCCGGTATTCAGCAGCATGCAACCCGCCGCGTGACCGGCCTGTTGTCAGTCATAACTGGAGTGACATAACAAGAGCTTTTTTAAAAACCATATACTACAATGCAATTTATTTTGTAACACTTTGACTTTATTTTGTAACATTAAGATTATTCTTGGAATGTAACATTTTCCCTATTTAATTTAAGGCAACTTTAGTATGTCAAATATAACGGCCTTTTTCTCATAACCATCAATGTTAAATGTTTTATAGCATTACTTAGTTTTTTTTAATTACAGAAACCAATTGAACATTACAACTATCAATGTTACTTAATTCTCATAGTTTTATGCTTATTCTCAGAACAACTGTCTTATTTTTTTAATTAATGAGTTTCACAACTTTCTGAACTATTGTCTTGATAATAAACAAAAAAAATCATTTTTTCATCCTAGAAACAACTTTTCCAAGTACTTTTTATCTTTGTTGCTGCATGTTTACACATTTCCTACGTATTCACTATTAACAAAGACGCAACGATTTCCATGGAATTTGCCATTGTCCTTGTTTGCCCTTCTTTGTCCTGTAGAAATCATATCTTTCTGAGTAATTGTTTTTATTCCCCTTTTTTCTGAGCGAATCTCACTGAGTAATGCATTATTTTTGTGAAAAATAATTACAGCATTCATTATTTTAGTTTTATTTATTTAATAAAGTACATATGAATGAACATATGTTAGTCAATTTAAAAAATGCACACACACAACATAATACGTGTTTAGATAGCTTTATTTCTGCACTTATCTTATGGCACAGACATTCAAGGCGGTAAAATATGTAATCTCAAAGTCCCAGACCACTCAAATTGGGAGGAAACACTGTGACAACCAAGCACACTATCAGCGTCAAAGTGGCCCATCACTCACTTAGCATTATTAAAAATAGCTTTTAAATAAATGGATGATATATTATATATGTTGGGGCCACACTGAAAAGACAACAAAGGAATATTAAAGTTGAAACATTGACAATATAGTAATTGTGAATGTAAAAAAAAAGATCTAAAGCATACCATTGTGAGAATACAGTCAGAATTAAAAAAAAAATGTAATGCTATGAGAATAAAAATGTGCACATTTAGCTACTATTATGAAAATGTCACAATAATAGAGGGCATAGCGTCATTTTTGTCACACCTCAATTGCTTGTTTTGAATTTTAATGTGAAGTATTTTGTAGCTTTATATCACCTGATGAATATGTTGTGGGGACATGGGACTTAATGACTTATGAAGTCTTAAACTATTGCCTTATTTCTGGTATTATTATGGTCAATTTAGGTTTTTTTTACCCCACGACATATTTTTAATTTTGTGTTTAGTCTCACAAATTTAAAAAAGTTATTCTCGTAACATCATAACTTCAATTGACATTTTTCACATAGCATTCCAAGTTTTATCAGATGACATTTGAAATTGATACACTTTTAACAGCACATCCGTAATCTCAAAACTTTCCCGACTGTATTCTCATAACATGACCCTACATTAGAACCTTACAGTAGTTTCATAACCCAACTTTATTCCCGTTAACATTCCTGCATTTAATCAATTTACACTTCACAAATTTCCCATTCTTACATTACTCTGAAATATGTACGGCTTTTATTCTCGTAACGCTCCAACTTTTGACTATAAATGAACAAACCAATCAAAAAAACACCATATGTATTCATTTATATAGAGAGTGAAGCATATATATGCAAAGTCAAGTATTTTTCCAGACCAACTACGCAAGGGTGAAAGGAAGGTGAAGCCGAAAACCCATCAGTGCCTTTTTAATATGAAGATTTTGGGCGAGAGTAAAGTACACCCTGGACTGGTGGACTGTCAGTCACAAGACACCAAGATTCACACCTATGGACAATTTAGGGTCTTCAATGAACCCAACATTCGCGTTGTGTAATGTGGGAGGAAGCCAAAGCACCCACAGGCTGAGAACCAACTCCCCACGGGAATGAATATTCAACGAAAGTACACTTGTATAAATAATATTCCAAAGCACCATTTCCTCACAGACGCTCAACATTCAAGTCGTGTCCTCGTCCACAGTTTCTCTCACGGTTTCCATTTGAACTTCCGTTCGAGACTGGACCCTAGTGGCCACGGACATGACGGGCGGCTCCGGTTCGTCTTCGTCCTCCAGGTCGGACTCTAGGTCGGCGGTGGCGTCTTGGTACTGCTGGTACTCGGACACCAGGTCGTTGAGGTTGCCTTCCGCCTCGGTGAACTCTAGCTCGTCCATGCCCTCGCCAGTGTACCAGTGGAGAAAGGCCTTGCGCCGGAACATCAGAGCAAACTGGTCGCCAACACGGCGGAATATCTCCTGGATAGCCGTGTTGTTGCCTATGAACGTGGAGGCCATTTTGAGACCACAAGGCGGGATGTCACAAACAGCCACCTTGACATTGTGGGGGATCCAGTCCACAAAATAGTTGCTGTTCTTCTGCTGGATGGCCAGCATTTGCTCGTCCACCTGCTTGGTGGACATCTGGCCGCGGAAGATGCCGGCGACGGTGAGGTAGCGCCCCCGTCTGGGGTCGCAGGCCGTCATCATGTTGCGGGCGTCAAACATCTGCTGGGTGAGCTCGGGTACGGTCAAGGCGCGGTACTGTTGACTGCCGCGTGCCGTCAAGGGGGCGAAACCTGGCATGAAGAAGTGGAGGCGGGGGAATGGCACCATGTTGACCGCCAGCTTCCTCAGGTCGGCGTTGAGCTGCCCGGGGAATCTCAGGGAGGTGGTTACCCCGCTCATGGTCAGGGACACCAAGTGGTTGAGGTCCCCGTAGTTGGGGGTGGTGAGTTTGAGCGTGCGGAAGCAAATGTCGTACAGGGCTTCGTTGTCGATGCAGAAGGTCTCGTCGGTGCTCTCCAGGAGCTGGTGCACCGACAGCGTGGCATTGTAGGGCTCCACCACCGTGTCGGAGACCTTCGGGGAGGGCATGATGCTGAAGCTGGTCATGATGCGGTCGGGGTACTCCTCTCGGATTTTGTTGATCATCAGGGTGCCCATGCCCGACCCCGTACCACCCCCCAGGGAGTGGACCAGCTGGAACCCTTGCAGGCAGTCGCAGCTCTCGCTCTCGTTCCTCACCCGATCCATCACTTGTTCGATTAGCTCCGCCCCCTCCGTGTAGTGGCCCTTCGCCCAGTTATTACCAGCTCCGGAGTTGCCTAAATTGACAAAATGGAGGACAGCGCTGCTGAGTGATTCTGGAATCTTTTTGGAAATTTGCCAGCATTCGCTTCAGGGTCAGCTAGCAGCCATTAGCCAGTAACTTAATTAGCACTGCAGCGGTTTCAAGACATTTTCTTTTGTTGGAAATGATCTGATTTTAAGGGCGGCCCGGTGGAGTGAGTGGTTAGCATGTCAGCCTCACGGTGTGGGACCTGGCTTCAAATCCAGGTCGGTCCACCTGTGTGGAGTTTGCGGGTTCTCGCCGGGCCTGCGTGGGTTTTCTCCGGGTACTCCGGTTTCCTCCCACATTCCAAAGACATGCATGGTAGGCTGATTGGACACTCTAAATTGCCCCTAGGTAGGAGTGTGGCCGTGAATGGTTCATTTGTCTCCTTGTGCCCTGCGATTGGCTGGCCACCAATTCAGGGTGTCCCCCGCCTCTGGCCCGAAGTCAGCTGGGATAGGCTCCAGCACCCCCCACGACCCTAGTGAGGATAAAGCGGTTAAGAAAATCAGATGAGATGAGATCTGATTTTAGTAGAACACGCTCGAAGGAGTAACATACTACTCATGCTTCGCGAAAAACAAAAAAGTCAGGTCACTTGTGTAACGAGGCACCACAGTAGCTCACCATGAACAAAGTTGTCTGGCCTAAAGAGAGTTCCGATTCGACTCCCCCTGATGCTGTCCATAGTTCCCGGCTCTAGGTCAACCAGCACGGAGCGAGGCACATATTTACCACCTGCAAAAAGAGTGGACATTGACTGCAGCACTGAAACAAATGTCCATAACAGTGATGGGGACGTGATTCAGGAGAAGTGTAATTTACAAAGTAGTTATTCAATGATAAAATATTTCTGTCAGCACCCCCCAGCACCGGGTGTGTGGAGGGGCCCACTCATTTGGCTCCCTCTGAATATTAAGTTAGGGGGCCCGTTGAAATTCATTGCACCGGGCCCTGTACAATTTTGTTCCGGCGCTGGCTCATCACATGGTTACTAGACGGCGCCTTACCGTGAGCCTCATTAAAGTAGACATTGACTCTCTCCAGTTGGACAGGACTGTCCCCCTCGTAGATGCCCGTGTTTCCGATCCCATGTTCCTCGCTGATTACCTCCCAAAACTGAAATAGAAAAAAAGGCACCATGGATGATTTTCGTAATAATTTTATGTGGATGAACATATCATTTTTTCCAAGTGAATGACTTGTAACATTGTTAACTTGCAATTGTTGTTTATGGATGTGGACCCAAGTGGCATGATGAAATGTCATATTATGGGTTGCTTACTATCTCGTTCTTCCTCTTTCTCGTTTTGCGTTGGCCACGATAAAAATGGAATGACCCGCCCTCACCAGTGTCACCCTTATCTCCTCTCAAAATGCCCCGACAGAAAACACCCATGTCACTCAGTTATTGGCACCACGATACCACATTTTGACTCACAGTAAATGTCACATAAAATATTAATATTAGAATAGCCGCAACTACCAATCAAGGGAGTCCAAAACTGAAAATATTATCAGTTTGAAGTATTTATGATTCACTTCTATCTTAAAAATAAATGAGAAAAATACAAAATAATTTAAATGCAATTTTTTTTCTAATAAATGTTTAACAAAAAAAAATGCAGTTGACATAATCACCATATTTTTCTCTTTAGTTGTAAATTGCAATAATAAACAAAGAATGAAATAACAAAGCCACAATAGATGATGAGTAATTATTTTTTATAATATAGATTTTTTTAATTAATCCAAAATGTTCCTTAATGCAACAATTTCCATTTTACATCATCAGAACCATACTTATATTTAAAAGGACATAACATTGTAACAATAACGAATAGCAACATAACTGGATTAAAACAAAACTATATTATAATCTAATTATAATTATTAAGTATAACTATATTTCAGTTTAATTACCTTTGCGCCGATTTGGTTGCCACATTGTCCAATTTGCAGATGTACAATTTCACGCATGGTGACGCCGGCATCAACTACAGCTGTCTTAGCGGGTGGGGTTTCTCTGATATGCCGGAGGTCTCAAACTGGTTATTTATAATCACTTGTGATGTCATCACTGATGTCAAGAAGGCAGGGAGGGATTGTTTGGAGGCGACCCCCCACTCACTGCTCCTATTCTTGGGGTACCTTGTCCATTAATGATATAGAACAGGTGTGGGCAAACTATTCTACAAAGGGCCGCAATGGGTGCAGGTTTTCTTTCCAACCCATAGTGAAGACACCTTTTCACCAATCTGGTGTCCTACAAGTGCAATCAGTGTATTGCTGTCAGGTGCTTCTTGTTTTCTGCAGAAATCTCATTGGTTAAAGTGTATTTTTTTAAAATGGGATTAAAAGAACTGGATCAAAACCCCGAAATCTTCATTTTTTTTAATAGATCTAGAACAATGTTTATTTGAGCTTTTTTCCTTAGTAGGGGAAAACGTCTTTTTTAAAGTTATGTTCAATATTAAAGTGGAAAACTGAACATATTTTTAGATATTTATTTTTAGATGAAATGCTTTTTGAACTTGAATTAAAAAATTGCAATTATTGATTTAAAAAAAAGGGAAATCAGGAAATATGATACACATCTATATTCTTTATTTAGAATTTAATCCTAAAACAGAAAGTCGAGACTCATGATTTACTTTCTCGGGGCCGTACAAAATTGGCCCCCGGGCCGCCACTTTGACACCTGTGATATAGAATATAATATCATTTGCATTCTTTTTGAAGAATAAAGCATTTTTTGGGGTTCATTTGAGTTTGACAAGAAAGTAGCATTAAGCTAGTGGATACAGATTAAATATAGAGGGAAAAGTACAGTATATTAGAAAGTATATTTTATTGTTGGAAATATAACAACAGTGATGGAACATTGACAGTCGCTTGAGTCGTCTGTGCTGACCTTTATGACCTTTTTGCCCTGAGATCCTTCCCTTTTCCCTCCTAATGGATTAGGCCGACGTAAAATGAAGAAAATGCTCAACTATCAATTATTTTAGGGTATTAAATAACTCTAATAATTCCTGCAATACATACATAATTCCCCTAGATGACAGTATTGCTTTTCAAGCACTTTTCTAAAGTCTCCTACCCGGCTTAGTATTCTTTAAACTTATTTAAATGTTGTTGGAAATGTCATTCATTTATTTTCTGAAACGGTTAAACTCACGAGGCTTGCAGGGGGTGCTGGAGCCTATCCCAGCTAACCCTGACTCGGTGGCCAGCCAATTGCAGGCCGAAAGGAGACGGACAACCAATCATGCTCACACTCGTACCAAGGGAAATTTTGGCTTGCATGCAATTAGCCTAGCATGCATGTTTTGGGGATGTGGGAGGGAACCGATGTACCAGGAGAAAACCCACGCAAACCCAGGGTGAACATGGAAAATGTTCTTGTAATATAACGACTTTTTGTCATATCATGACTTTAATGCAGGCAGCCTGACCGGCACCTGAGTGGTTAGTGCGTCGGCCTCACAGTGGGGGACCTGGGTTCAAATCTAGGTCGGTCCAACGACATGGCATGTTCTTCCCGGACCTGCATGGGTTTTCTCCAGGTACTCCGGTTTCCTCCCACATTCCAAAGACATGCATGGTAGGCTGATTGGACACTCTAAATTGCCCCTAGGTAGGAGTGTGACCGTGAATGGTTGTTTGTCTCCTTGTGCCCTGCGATTGGGTGGCCACTAATTCAGGGTGTCCCCCGCCTATGGCCTGAAGTCAGCAGGAATAGGCTCTGGCACCCCCCACCACCCTAGTGAGGATAAAGCGGTTCAGAAAATGAAAGACTTCAATGTATGACTTTATTCTTGTAACATTACAACTTTCACCTCGTACTATCATGATTTTATTCTCAATATGGAATTTTACACAAGAGGTCCACGGATTCGAACCCCATGACCTCATAACTCTGAAGCGGATGTGCTAATCACAAGAGCATCATAATAATAACGGTAACGATTACCAGAATTTAATTTGTTCTTTAATTGATCCGCATGCTTTCATACCTGAGCTACATGACCGAAAAAAAATCATAAAGTGGAACAGTAAATGCATTTTGGGCAAGCCAAGTGCTTTTATTGTCCAAGGCTCAACCGGAACTCTGTCTGTTCAACCTGACACACTTGACCGTCGTCCGTCGTTCCCAGGGTTCCGTGAGAGCCGTTTTGCCCCACCCCACCTCTTCAACGCTATCTATCTCAATGTGCAATTCTCCGAGAAAAAAAGGGGGGCACAAATAACGCCTAGCGACGCCGCCGCCGAGGAACAATTAGCTGAACAAAAACGCCAGCGGACCCCGGTGACGGCCAGACGAGCGGTCCACCTTCGGCTGTAACAAACAACGACAACCACCTTTCCTTAAAAAAACGCAGTCTACGCTCGGATGTGGGCTTGAAAACACGGCGGTAGGTTCCATGTCTGGTACACATGTAACCGCCGTCCAGCAACGGGGGACTACGAGCCGCCGCCGCCGCCGAGCTAGCTTGACAAGCGGGGGATTGCCATCCGCGAAACACCTGGACGTCGAGCTGCATTCAAGGACACGCAGCTGCCCAAAGAATTGAGAGGAGAGGAAGAGGAGAGGAGAGAGGGGGGCGAAGAAAAAAAAACACCGCCGATGTGAGGAGAAACGCGAATTAACGTGACGGTGGAGAGAGGAGAGCGAGGGAAAGGACGGCGGAGAAAGGGGCCTTTTTCAGGGGGTGGGAGGGGGGTCTCCTTGCTTGTTGACGCCGAGAGGATCTAAAGAAATCTCACCCCCCTCCACAAAAAAAACAACAACCAAAAAAAAACGGTTGTTCATCGACGGCGAGACGCTACGGTGAAGCCCAAAGAGGAAATATCTATCCATTGAATGCGCAGCCTTCGTCCAGCCTCTCCGAGATAAGGATCGAGACGAGATGGTTTGCGAGGAAAACTGAAGGAAAATCGAGAGGGAAGTGCTGCTGTGTGTCTTCATCCATGTCCATTTCACATCCCCTCGTAGCAGCGTTGATGACTTCATTGCGGATTTACAGTGGAAACACGGCGCTGTTGTCCTGACTCTTGTTTCCAGTAAATAGCCACATCCATCCTTCCATCCATCATCCACTTACCCAACCAAACATCCACCCTTCCATCCATCCTCATAGATGCCTCCCATTCTGATCCGGGTCATCCACTCTTGGGCCCGTCTCGGAATTTAGCCTTCATTTTTGCTACCTTTCCCCCGGTGACCCCACCGGGGTGTTTTTGGTCGTGGTTTTCGTCGGGGTATCGGGGAGGGTAAAGATGGGCTGTCTCGGCAACAGCAAGACGGAAGACCAACGCAACGAGGAGAAGGCCCAGAGGGAAGCCAACAAGAAGATTGAGAAGCAGCTTCAGAAAGACAAACAGATATATCGCGCCACTCACCGGCTCCTACTATTAGGTGAGCATTGTCATCAGATGTGTGTGTTCTTGTGTGTAGGTGTTCGGGCAAAAGCAGTCGCAATATAATGACCTGACGATGGGGCATTTCCCCCTCAGATGATATAGTCGCTTGTCCACGTATTGCGGCGTCCCACTAATCTGCTTGGATTGAGGCAAATTAGGGTTACTTCTGGGATTATCCGTTAGCCGTTTTCCTAATCTCAAATTGATCCTGGCAGTTTTTTTTAATAATACCACGATTCCCTGCTGAAGAGCCTTGAGGAGACATTGTCTATTTGCTGATGATTATTTACTTATGTCAGATGGCATGTAATTCAAGGGTATACAGTAATCCCTCAATTATCGTGAATTCACTACTTTGCGATTTTTTTTTCCAGCAATTATTTAAAAAATATATATTAGTATTTTTTAAGTTAAAAAAACATTTTAATATCTACAATAAAACTCGTAAGCGGAAGCCACTTTTGCTACTAGGATTTAGCATTGAATTAAAAAAATAGTTTTAGGGGTGACCCTACTTTGCGATTTTTTGATTATCGCTGCCATGTCTGGTCTACATTAATTACTGTACTATACTGTAATTACTGTAGCAGCAGTGTAAAGTTCTCACCTCTGGCGCTGATGTGATGAAATCAATTTAAATTATCAGATTTGAAGATAAATTCATTTTTTTTACATTCTACAGACCAGTCTATTGCAAACATTATTGTTACAGATGGACACTCACTGTATTATTGTAAAGTACATCTGAAAAAAATAAACAATTGGTGTCAAAATGAGCCTATTTTAAAGCGAACTTCTGATATTCATTAAAAATCATTTTGTCACATTGGTGAATACACAACTGTAGTTTTTAACCGTATCAAAGAACAGATTGGCATTTCTGGCAGTTTAGCCTGATTTGAGTTGCGAGCGTTTTGAGTGACAAGCCTAGTCACTTGACAAATCAAAAACTCCATTTGAAGGCACCTCTGGCTTTATGCAACAGCAAATAAAGCAGAAAAAATTGTCAACTTTACAAGATGGATGCACTTTAGTTTAATTTCATGTTCCCACATTGGTCAATTTCTCATTCCTCTTCCTGTTTCCAGGGGCTGGCGAATCCGGAAAGAGCACGATAGTCAAGCAGATGCGAATATTGCACGTCAATGGCTTCAACGCGGAGTAAGTTGAATTCACAATTCTTTTATTTTCCCGTTATTTGTAGACACCTGCTCGAGGCTTGTGTCCCATTTTAATCCCGAGAAAAAAATGCTGGCAAGAAACAATAGCCGCATTACATGAGTATATATAACTTTACATCAGCCAACCACATTATTACTGAGCTCAAAAAGGGTCCAAAGTGCCTAAAATTTTCATATTTAAAATAAATTGGGGTTTCAAGTTCATGTTTATGCCAACACAAAAGCAATTTATAATTAAAAGCACTCCAAAAATAACTGTAACCATTTATTTAAGCAGTTAACGCAATGGAGAGATTTCTTGACTAGGCTGTACCCAACCAGAGATCTTGCTGGTTTCATGAAGTGAAATTTTTAGACTTTTAAGACAGTTTTTTCAGTCCACTTAGAAGAGATTCGCAGGCCAATATGATGTGCAGACATCCGGTGGCGAGTTTTTAGCTCATCTGCCTCACAATTCTGGGCTCGGAGGTTCGATCCCATTTGGTGTGGAGTTTGCATGTTCTCCCCGGGCCTGCGTGGCTGGCTGAAATAGGCTCCAGCACCCCCTGCTACCCTTGTGAGGAGAAGCTATTCGGAAAAGGAATGAATGATTCCTTGTTAGTTTTTCGAGAGTTATCGGCGTGAAACGTCTAATCCATTTGAAGTGGGAGCCCTTCCAGTTCAAATGGATGGGATTACTACTAGTGATACACTCATTTCAGTTCACACCAAAAGAATGAATGGACGTTACGTGATTGGGTGATTGTGTATTGAAACCGTTTTTTTTTTTTTAAATTTAGAATAAGTCCCACTTTAATGAAAGGCATCATGGCAGCAACACCAGGTAGTGGTGTCCAGACGAGCACATGATAGGCCTTACTTAGTCCTTTCAAGGAAATCGGCAGTTAAAAATAGAACAAAAATGTGACTTTTGTTTCCGGTAGATCGACGTGATACGGGGTTTTAGGAAACTCACAAGATGAGGATGAGCCGAGGTTGGACCCGCAGCCATGTTTGCGGGAAAATGCAAACAAATGGCGCTTTCTTCTCAGATCATGCCAAATTGGAGTCCAAAACATTCAAGTTAACTCCACTGACATAAAGACGAGCATGAAAAATAGTTCGGATGAGGCAATGTTATGCAAAAAGGATTGTATCATCATAGATGAGACTATCTGGTCTTTTATCAAAAGTGTTTTAATGAAAGTCGGCGGGTTTCGGTGCCATTGACGGCAACAGAGAGTCCAATTGGCTAAGATTTCTATCGTCGTCAAAGGCAGACAATGAGTTAATATTAAATATTGTCTGATATATAAACAGCTGATATATAATAGAAGCCTACCAGAAACAGCTATGAGTATTTTTTTATGTGTGAATGACAAGAAATCATCCAACATTTCAGTTTTTTGGTCAATTTTCAAGATGATGCTTGTAATGAAAAATGAATTAATGATGATTTTACCATGAATTTTGATTCATTCATGCTAATGAGTAAAATCAGCTTTGCTAAGACCTCAAGTGTTTCCTTGAATGTAAAAGAAATTTCAGTCAACGATTCTTATCATAACAACTAGACATTACCGGAAAAAACTCCAACTCAATTTTTCTAACAGCGTTAATATTATACTTAAAGTAATCCTTAACAAAGCAAAGGTATGGCAGCGTGACTGAAGCCATACTTTTCTCGTCACCTCTTCTTTTGATCGGTGGTACCCGGAGAAAACCCGCGCAAGCCCGGGGAGAACATGCATACTCCAAACAGCGAGGACCCACCTGGGATCGAACCCTCGATCTCAGGAATGTTAGCCCAACGCGCTAACCACTCCCCTGAGAAGCAAAATGCGTATTGCAAAGACATGAATTGTATTGAAGCGTTCTCAATTGTCGGTGACGTTTGCGTTTTCTTCACAGGGAGAAAAAGCAGAAAATCCACGATATTAAAAACAACATCAAAGAGGCTATAGAGGTAAAGACCAATACGTAAATGTTGACTTTGTTTGGGAGGCCCTTGTGTCTGAAGTTGACCTCATTTGTTCCCCACTCAGACCATAGTGTCCGCCATGAGTACGCTTACGCCACCGTGCCAGCTAGCCTGTCCTGCTAACCAGCTGCGCATCGACTACGTCCTCCACCAAATGAACCAGAAGGATTTCGAGTTTCCATCGGTAAGAGCAACTAATGCAAGGGCGACGTATGGGTGCCTTCTATATTAATCATGTTATTTTGGGTTATTTTGCTCTGGGCTTAACACTTTACCCACAAGTATGTACTGGAACCAAAATGCTATATGCTGACAAATGTTGCACAATGAATTCCAAATACTTGCAAGCAAAATAGGTTAAAAAAATCATCTACAGAAATCAGACAGAATATTTTCTGTTAAGAAGCTCAAGATGATTCGCATAGAAGTCGACAAATAATTTGAGAATTGATTAATTAAATGGACATCAAAAAAGAATTTTTCAAACTGCATAGGTAATGGTTTACAACATCGTGACAAAAAACATTTATTTGTTGTCTGTGTAAAGTGAATATTAAATATGAAATATAATTCAACATTTAAATTTGATATATGTGAGTGAGTACTTGACGAGAATCACAGAGGCAACACGTGATGAAATTGAATGCATTTAGTTGGGATTGCGTTTTATGGACTCAAAATCTCTATTTTTTTCCTACCAAAAAAAAACGTTTAAAAATGAAAATGACAAAATAATATCTCTTGAGTTAGATTAGTACTCTGATTAAAACTAAAATTGCTATTCTCCTTCCAAAATTGTCCGTTTTCAAGTCAGGTAGTCATGTATGTTTTTTCCCCTAATTTAACATTGTACTGCCTGTTACTTTTAAATTAAAATGAAATAACCACATACGATACGGAATCTTTAGTTTTGGTGTTTCTATATTTCCGTGAGGAAAACACTGCCATCACATCTGGATTCTGCACCCGTAAATGAGTTAGAAACAGCTCGACAAATATTTTATCCATCAATATTAATTATCATTTACTAGCACACCTCAGTCTACTGACTGAGTAAACCAGGTGTGCTGCAGGTGAGTCAGGTATTGCTCCCTGATGCTCTAATTTGCAAGCGCTAGGGGAGACTGTCTATGAATGAGCTTCTCACTTGAGAGCTCTTTGTAATAGCAATTGTTTTTAAAGACTCCCAAAAGGGACCCACGGAGTGTCGGTCTCTAAGCAAGATAGAGTAAGGACTTGTTAATGATTTGTTACCTCAAAAAAGGATATACCCTATTAATTCATTGGTAAGCCTTTATCAGCCTGGGAATCTTGCCTTGGTTGTGAAATTAACCCAGTTTTACACCACCCCGGCGAGGTCTTAAATCTACACCTAAAGGAGTAGCCGTCATTAGACAAGTTTTCAATTACTCTTTAGGAAAAAAATGGACAATTAGTGTATATTCAAGGCTCAAAAAGGACACTGGTGATTTGAGACTCGTGTTTAATCTAGTCTTTGACCATGACATATTTAGCATTTTTTTCCTAACCTGTTCTTCTTAGCTGAATGCAGAATATTGGACGTCCATGCCTTGCAATGCGAGAGCATTTTTTTCTGTGTAAGAGGGGTTTTTAATTAATATAATAATCCCGCTTTGATTGTTTGTTATGATATTTGTTGAAATTGCGGCCAGGTTTGAGAGAGGGGGCTGACATAAAGATACATATCACAGCGGAAGCAGAACTTAATGTTCACGCTACGTGACATTAAGTAACGTTAGAAAATAGTTGCATTTTTATTTGTGATACCATTTGAGTCAAGAATGCCACTTTTGTTTTTGGGCTATGACTCTTATTGACAGTGAATGAGGTTTTTAAAGAGGCATTTTAAATTTAGCTTAAAGCATTCATTGTGGAATAATCTCGTCGGAAATCATCCATCTGATTGACCCGGATTTGCTCTGTTTCTCGCTCAACTACTTCACCCTGCTCCCTCTCTAATGGCCACAGGGCCAACTGGAAACCAGTCAGACTGGTTGACTCTGCTTTTAAACGTACAAAAAAGTACAAAAATAAAAACAATAACAGTGGTTGCTTTCTTCTAAAATGTTTTGGCCCCGGAGATGATGACGCTTTGAATAAACGCTTGGCTCCAAATTTAATTCAATTCAATATGGTCGAGATTAGAATTGACACAGTAATGAAAGCAAAACATAGTTATTAAAAAAGAAATAAAAATGGTTTGACCAGAAATACCACCAGAAGGGTTTGTGTTGTGCCTACTTTTTGTTTGTCGATACTATGTGTCAGAATCTACTAGATAAGCCCTGCAAATTTTAAAGGTCAATGTGGCCCCCGGCCCGAAAAGTTTGCCCACCTCTGTATTTGATAATACCTACATTATTAAGTGAAAACTGATATAGAAACACTTTATTTAAAGTTTTTATAAAGATTTTTAAAACTATTTCAGGCTACACATTTGACTTTGTAATCGTAAAAATAACCCAATTTCTTCACGTATAAGCCGCGACCTTAAAATTGCCTTAAAATCGTTGAATTTTACAATTTCTCGCGTATAAGCCACCCGCTGATTCACAATTTTCACCTGCATATTCATGGTTTTAATAGGGAGTACAAATGTGTTATTCTGAAGGGTAAAAAAATCATCGCACGTGGTATTTCTAAGATACTGTACGAATCAAAAGCACATTATTAGGGTCATTATCATAAGGAATTAATTCATCCAGTGATGGTTGTCTTCTTACTGCAAAATTGAAAATAACCAACAAATAGTAAATGTTACTTTGCCAACATATACTGCTGAAAAAGTATCGCAAGTCTTGTGCGCATATAAGCCATACCCTTGCTTCAGTCATCATTTTGTTTAGTTACAAATACGGCTTATATGCGAGAAAATACGGTCATTTGAAGAGGTTTTGGCGTTCAATAATATTCCGGCAAAATTTAGGTGTTCTGAAATACTTCCTGTTTTCATTCTTCTTTTGTAAAATGTACAGCTTCAAAAAAAGGTGTCACCACCTAGCGGTTAACCATAGAATTACTCCTGAAAGAAATGGGAGGCAGTCTGTGAAGTTGCAAGAAACTCATTCAGGGAATGTTACATTCCTGCCAAACGGCTCGTAAAAATGTTTTTGTTATTACAGTACCTTTTTTAGTGCTGCTATATTGTTGAAAGTACTTGGTAGACAACACTCCCAAAAAGTGCCACTGGCCACTCTTTTTGGGGGCTCAAACTCGTGCTCGATCTCAAAAAGGCTTAATTGTGCTCCCCCGTTCTTTGTGTGCGGACATCTAAAGATCTCGGCTAAGATAGGCCCTCGTGCAGTGACAGCTGAGCTTTGTGTCAGCACAAAGCTCTTGGTTTCTTCACAAACCCGATGAACTGTTCAGTTTCCGGCCGGGCTTTTCTCCCATAGCTCCACCACTCCCCCTCTTCCTCGTTCAAGCTAATATGACATCTCGCAGCTTCTTTTTAATTAGTCTTAGAACGTGGCCTCACAATGTCAACCATGCATCGACTCAAAACCCTCTTCATGTCCCTTTTTTCCTTCCTTCCAGGAGTTTTATGACCACTCAAAGATCCTCTGGCAGGACGATGGAGTGAGATCCTGCTGGGAAAGGTCTAATGAATATCAGCTCATCGACTGTGCGCAGTAGTAAGTTCAATTCCACCTATGTGTTGCAAAGCGTTTGGGGCCTATCCCAGCTGCCTTCGGGCACGAGGCGGGGGACACCCTGAATTGGTGGCTAGCCAATCGCAGTGCAGAAGGAGACAAACAGCCATTCACGCTTACACTCATACCTAGAGGCAATTTAGAGTGTCCAATCAGCTTACCATCCATGTCTTTGGAATGTGGGAGGAAACCAGAGTACCTGGAGAAAACCCATGCAGGCCTGGGGAGAGCATGCAAACTCCACACACCTGGACCAACCTGGATTTGAACTCAGGACACCCCCTGTGAGGCCGACGAGCTAACCACTCAGCCGCCGGGCCGCCCCTCTAAAATTTTATATTATCATAAAACATCTACAATGAAAAACCTTAATTTAATCCAGTTATCGCCCAGGTCTAGCAGACAACAAGGCAATTAATCTTTAAAGAAGCATACCAGTGATGCATTTTCCGGGTGTTACATTGCATCTTAATGATAACTGGCGACAAGTTCTCATCTAGTTGCGGATGAGTAATTCATGTCAAACTCAAAAGTAGGTCATGAAAAATCAGGAAAACTGAAATGGTGAAAATCAGTTGAAAACAATTATGGTCATCACAAACGAGTACTATATTAGTTTTCCTTCTTTGCACATCTCAAGAAATGTCTTCAATTGTATTTAAAACAAATTTCTTAACTGGGGACTGGACCTGAATTCCTTGCCACCCGCAATCTACACGAGAACTTTAGTAAATGGATGAATTTTCATGTGACAGCTCTTCCTGAATCCCACTTTCTGCGTTGGCCTTTTTCCTAAATTAGCTCGCCTCGCTTTTACTTGACCACACCGCAACGTGAAAATGTATTACTCCAGCGGGTTACGCAATATTAGAGTCGCTGTTGTGTCTATTTTTGCGCCCCTTTGACCGTTTCCTAATGAAATGTTTCCGCTGTGCGCTGCCCATGAGAGCATGCGCCGGTCACATGAAGCGCATGGAGGGAGGGCAGGAGGCTCACATTGTCCACGCGCAAGGTCGCCATTCATTTCCGTTGCTTTTGTGTGTTTTGCGCGTCCTGGTTTGACGTTTGTCATAAACCGTCGTAAAAAAAAAATGGTGGGGACAAGGGTGACCAATCTGTTTCAAGTGGAGGTGAATGATTTTTTTTTCGCTGTCCTCACGGATCGGACACGCCTGGAAGCAATGTAAAAATAAAAATGGTGTCTGTGCGGAGACCTATCCGTGATGGATCCGTTGTTGGGCCGGGTGGCCAGAGCGGAAGCGCGCTCCCCTCGGCGCTCCCCTTGGCGCTCCCCTCGGCGCTCCTCCTTCTGTGTACTTATGTAAACGGAGAAGCAGAGAGAACGAGCTATTTTGAGCCCGGGCGGGCTTCGGGAGGAGAAAGAGGGAGCGAGTGTGTCGGGAGAGGGACAACCTCGCCGTTATTGATGGGAGCTTGTTGGCGTTAGGTGAACACGTCCACCCTTGATCAACATGGCACCCCCAATTTTTTCACACTTGCACTGACTTTGAGGCCTTTTGGTGTGTAGCGCTGACTACGTCACACTTTCCTGATCTTGTAGTTCTGTTCAAAAAAAGTTTATTTTGCGCAGGGTGACTGGTAAAAACTGCGAATATTCAGATTTATGTTGTCCTCAATAGAATTAGTAGATGATTATATTTGCAGTTGACAGAAAGGATGGGATTTAGGATTTAATTTTTGCATACAGTGAGTGGATTAGTTGACTATTTTCAAAATGTTTCAGTTTAATAGACTATCAAAATATTCATTTGAGCCGGCCAATGTAGCTCAATCGTTGCAATTGACGACAATAGACGTCCAATTCCTTTGCACTCTTCAAATGGATTGGACGTTTACTGTCGTCAATGGCACTAAATCATAAAACCCAAATGGATAGGACTTTTATCACCTAGCACCTAACATAAATACATCACTTAATAATAGGAAACAAAAAAGGAATTATTATAGCTGTTATCCTATTGTATGTTTTAAACAAAGCCTTCAAATATAAATGTTTATTCTATTTGCTATCTGTGTTATAATAGTGTACAGAAATAAATAAACCCGTAACTCAATCGGCTCACCCGGCCGTTTCGTGACGGCCCGTGTAAACACGAATGGGGGACGCGCTGAATTGCGAGTCAACATTAATTACTGGGCTGACACGGAGATGCATGAAGTTACTAACGACAGTTTCTCCGAAGCCTAAAATGACAACTTCTGAGTACAGTAATCCCTCAAATATCGCGGTTAATGTAGACCAAACATGGCCGCGACAATTGAAAAATTTTGAATGTATATGGGAGGAAGTGTTCCTTGTGCCTTACATGGTCATATACTTTGTGCATAGTGTTGACTCATTAGCTAACTTTGTGTTCATTGCCAAACAGCTGGGACGCATTTATACTCGTTCACTAGCATTGAAACATGGCAACCAATTCATTAATTACGTCTTTTTCAGAATTGACATACTAATGTAAAGGGTACTTTCTCTAAAAATGCACCAATTCTTATACAAGTTTAGTGGAGATCACTTTTTGTTGGCGAATTGCGGCGTAACGATACGTTGATCTGGACAAGTCCACCGATTGGTTAAGCAACGATCCAATGAAATGCAAAACCGCAATCCACATTTTTTGACAGGCTTTGTTAAAAAGAATGGTTTTCCTTCAACATTTGCTTTGTATTTTTTTAAATCGCTTTTGACTAACTATGAGTGCATGTTGTATTAAATTGAGCAATGACCCTTGACAAAAATCCAATTGGGACAAATGCTGGCAAATACCGTATCATTGTTCAAAGACTCTTTTGTATTGTTTTGTCATAAAATTGATTTACATTCGTGGTATCAGGCTTTTTTCAGTAATTACTGTGGTTCCTTTTGTCCCAAAGCAGCAAGTCTCTTCCAAATATGGATAATTATTTGGGTAATACAAATTGATTTACCTCGTTTATGCAAGCTTGACGTCACTAAAATGCAACGTGTGATGTAAACCAGCCCCAAAATTTGTTTCCAAATACATTTTGAAAATCATGAATTAAGTGTATTGTGCAGAATCTTGGATTTGAAATGTTAAAATGACAAGTTTAAGGTGATGATCCAAATGACAATGCGATATTTTGACGCCTCGGTGATCATGTCGCATATGCGTAGACGTTCTTCTTCTCCCTGTAACGTGGGCATGCGCACGACATCGCCCCCACGAGGTCAAGGCGCACTCAACAATAGTGACGGACATATTTGAGTGACGCAAAGCTTCCATAATTATTATTTTGGATGCCATTTGTCAACATTTGAATGACATAAGATGTGCCAAGCTCAGGTCAAAGCAATGATTCCGTTCTTTTATCTTATCTCACTTCCTGTATATGTACCGCTTTGGCATGAGGCGCCTTCACCGCTTCCCTCTTTGCACTTTTCCGCCGCCATTCCCGTTCTGGTCCCGCTCTCCCTCTCGCTGGCCTCACTCCAGTCTCACAAGATTTGGAGCCGATTGTCTATTTATAGCGTGTGTGGTTCTGTCGCCATGACAACCGAGCTGGAGGCCAGGGTGCCGGAGAGCTATTTTTGGAGCTGCGCTGTAATGTCAGACACTGCCTCCTCTCTATTTTCTTCCCTGCTCTTTCTCTGTCTTTCTTTTTCCACACACACACACACACACACACACACACACACACACACACACACACACACACACACACACACCTATGTTTGTGTGTAAATGATTCATGAAGACGTATCGTTTTTTAGTATTTTTACATATTTTTAAGCAATTCCTTTTGACTGGACTATAAGTCACACTTTTTGAAAGAACATTTTGACGTTCCAGCCAAAATGGATTGGACGTCTAGCGCTGTCAATGGCATTGAAAGATGAGCATCGGAAACCAGTTTAAGTGAATTGGACAAGTTCATTTTAGGTCACGTCACGGAATAAAATAACAACATATTTTGTGTACGTAGATTCCTTAATTGTTAATGTATTGGCGATTTTTATTGTTGTAGATCTTTTTTTTTTCATTTCAAACTTAATTTTTCTTAAATCTTGCCACACTAACTTTTATGTTCGAATGGATTTGCCGGTTATCACCGTCAGTGAACTAAAATGAGGTCTTATTTATACGTTTTTGAAGCCTTCAAAGTTTTGTATTCCCCTTTCGAGCTGTCCAAAAACGATAAAAGCCAAACTCACTGTAGCCTATAAATAAATGCGACTTTATCCTGTTATGTAAATACAGAGGTTTCTTTACACTGTTACTGCAGCAGAAACCATTTTAATATCGCTATTAATAGAATAAAGCTCTTAAAAAAAGCAGAACATAGAGAGACGTGTTTATCCAGAGCGCGTGGGCTGCCGCTAGAAAGGAAAATGCAGGCTGTTTTTTCCCCGCTGGTTTTCATCACGCTACTTTGTTTTAAAGTTCGTCATTTTGGTGGTCCTTATTTGGCGTAACGAGTGTGTGGGGGTCAACAGCGACTCTCCTTCTCCTGGTGTGCTACCTGCAACCCTCTTGTCACATTTCACTCCTACCCGCAACATTCCCGCTTACCTCAGCGGGGGTTGCATACCTGCCCCCGAAAGCGGCGGTCACGACCCTTTTTCGTGACGGGAAAAACGGCGGGTGGGCATAGGGATAGTATTGAGACTCGTTACGCTATTTCCTCTCCAGCTGCTGGCTGGCATTGAACGATCATGTTTCTGTCTACCGCCGTCAACTTGACTTGGGGTACAAAAACTAACCCCTAACCCGAACCCTAGTTGACGAGGTTAACATTTTCTTCTTTAAAAGTTCCTTGAAATACTACTAATATAGTTTCATCGTCATAAAGTAAACATAGCTAAGTGTTCAGAAATCACATTTTGTCAAAGGTATTCACTCAACCAAGATATCGGAAATTATCTACCGTATTTTCCGGACTATAAGTCACTCTTTTTTCATAGTTTAGGCGGTACTATGACGAATACCCAAGTGTGACTTGCAGGTTGTTTTTTTCTCTCGGATACGACCGCTTATGTTATGTTGTTCTTTTTAGGTCATAGTTATCCGAATAACTGCTTTGTTAACAGATGCCGATTTAGCCTGTTTTTCTCCATTTTAATATTGTTAATTCAACATAATTTTGTTCTTGGCCTCATATTTAAAAAAAAAAAAAAAAATATATATATATATATATATATATATATATATATATATATATATATATATATATATATATATAAATAATGTTACAAATACTATTGTTAATTCAACATTATTTGGTTCTTGGGCTCAGATCAAATTTAAAAAATAATAATAATAAAAAATACAACAAAAAAAAATATATATATATATATATATATATATATATTAAATTTGATCTGAGCCCAAGAACAAAATTATGTTGAATTAACAATAGTCCAAAAAATACGGTAAATCTAGTATATGCAAAAACCACCATGTAACACTTTCTGTGCCAAATTTGGGGAGGTTTCTGGCATCACACAAACATGCTGGTTACAAAATCGAGACCAAATATTTTGGAATTGCACCCCAATAGAAAAACGATCACGATTTTACAAAGCCCAGATTGTTCTCATTTTCACAACGCCAAAACCTAAGCTTGAAAAAAAGGCCGACTGTGACCCATTTATCTGTGCAACATCCTAAATTGGAGCGACTCCACATTTCTGCTTCCGAAATTGTGTGCTAACCTGTGAGGTGGAGCATTGTGCCGCGTGGCATCCAGAAAAACACTAAGAAGTAGCAAAAGTAGTATACAAGACATTAGTGTGTAATATTGATGATTATGGCAGTATTGGCATTTTTGCAACCCCTAGTTGTAAAGGAATGAACACATTCAGTGGCTTCTTCCTGGGTAGGCACCATTCTAAACTCATGGTGGGCGTGCCTTACCTCACACACTAACTACAGATGCTCCATTGACTCGCAGTCCCTACTTTGGTCTACGGAGCTAAATGACTCCGACATGTTCCATCTGATCACACCACGAATCAAAACACACGCCCCCTGGCGGTCATTTCACCCTTTTAATCTGTTCCGTTTCTCCGTAGCTTCCTAGATCGGGTGGACGTGGTCCGACAACACGATTACACGCCAACCGACCAGGTGGGTTCACCTCAAACATTCCCAAGTTTAATAATAAATGAATGATTTCAGTCATTTATTAGGAAGGTTAAAAAATCGATGTTCATGTTTTAATCCGTGTATAATGTGTTGCTTTGTTTCAGGACCTGCTGAGATGCAGAGTTCTGACATCCGGCATCTTCGAGACAAGATTTCAAATAGACAAAGTCAATTTTCAGTGAGTCCTTCCTAAAAGAAGTCATCCGAGATTGTTTGTTGGGAGTAAAGTCCAATTTTTTTCCTTCAGTATGTTCGACGTGGGAGGCCAGAGGGACGAGCGTCGAAAATGGATCCAGTGTTTTAACGGTAAGATTGTTGCATCCCCTGCACCCGGATTAGGATTTACCATTTGACCTCTTCTTTTTGTTTGCAGACGTGACGGCTATCATTTTTGTGGTGGCAAGTAGCAGCTACAACATGGTGATCAGAGAGGACAATCAGACCAACCGACTGCAGGAAGCCCTCAATCTATTCAAGAACATTTGGAACAACAGGTCTGGATGCGTCGCATGATTTGACTCAAGCCGTACTGGGTGAACGACCTTTGATCGGCGGCGCGGGAAATTCACCTTGTTTGTCATTTCCCCCCTCTCGGCAGGTGGCTACGGACCATCTCCGTCATCCTCTTCCTGAACAAACAGGACCTCCTCGCCGAGAAGGTCTTGGCAGGGAAGTCGA
Source organism: Stigmatopora argus (assembly GCF_051989625.1). Classification (NCBI taxonomy): domain Eukaryota; kingdom Metazoa; phylum Chordata; class Actinopteri; order Syngnathiformes; family Syngnathidae; genus Stigmatopora; species Stigmatopora argus. The sequence goes on along the minus strand of NC_135392.1, from coordinate 12,298,921 downwards.
AAATTGAGGAGTATTTTCCTGAGTTTGCACGATATACGACGCCCGACGATGGTAAGTGGCAAAGTCAGAACGCCGCGGAAAGGTCATAGTGTTGTCTCCACAAAAGAAAAAATAAGGAACTATTCGATAATTTTCCCAGTCCTCGGGAGCCCCTATCCAGTCTGTTTTCCATGTCTCCCCTCCACCAACACACCTGAATCGAATAATCGGGATTGGTATGAAGCTTGATGAGTTGATCATTTGATTCATGTGTGGTAGAGGAGGGAGATATGAAAAATAGACTGGATAGGAGCTCTCGAGGACCGGACTTGGCCAACCCTGATTTACAGTGAACTTTTAAACTAGCTCTCTCCCACTTTGTTCTGTGTGTTCACCACATTAAAAACCCTACTCAGGCGCTCAATACTCCCCCGCTCACACTAAATATTAAACCAGCACTGCCCTCCACTGTAGTGGATGTGCAATTACAAATGGCATGTCTGGATAGCATTCAAAGATTCTTTTTATGTGGCGCTTATCCTCACAAGGTACACTGGGGCGCCGCAGCATATTCCAGCCACATATGGGCAATAGTGAGGGGACACCCTGAATTGGTGGCCTGCCAATTGCAGAGCACAGGGAGCCGAACATCCATTAGCGCTTATACACATACCTACCATGCATGGTTTATGCGGCGTGGGAGGAAACCTTAGCACCCGAAGAAAACCCACACGGGAAAGTCGAAATTCACCAGGGATTTAACCCTCGATCTCAAGAATTGTAAGGCAGACATGCTAACCACAAGATCACCGTTCCGCTACATGGCTCTCATTCCGCCATTTTCCCCAAAATGTGTTGGTACAATTTGAGGCCTGTCTCGGAAAGTTTAACATGAGCTTGTTATCCAAGTCAACAACTGGCAACATGTCGCTCAGGAACCGTTGTTTGATTTGGAATGTTTCTCAAAGTAAACTAACTCAAAGGCCTGTTAAGTAAGAATGGTGTCAGTAGTGTTTAGCCAACAAAAAACATTGTGGATTTGTCGTCCAACAGCAATACCGGAGCCGGGCGAAGATCCGCGTGTCACCAGGGCAAAGCACTTCATACGGGACGAGTTTCTGGTATGTTCATACTACAGATTGTACTTGTTGCAAGCACGTTTTTCGGCCAGGACGGGCGAATGAACGTTGTATCACTGTCAATGGCTGCCAATGAATTAGCAAAATTGCACAGCTAAATTTCACTTTCCTTCCGACAGAGGATCAGCACAGCCAGCGGGGACGGCCGCCATTACTGTTACCCCCACTTCACCTGCGCCGTGGACACGGAAAACATTCGCCGCGTCTTCAGCGACTGTCGCGACATCATCCAGCGGATGCACCTGCGGCAGTACGAGCTCTTGTGATAGGCTCCTCCCCACTCGCTCTTTTTTTGCGCCCCTTCACCCCTACCAGGACCATTTTCCCCAAATTCAGCAGAACCTGGATGCAGGAAGACTTGTTAACAAACACTAGTTTTGTCTCTTGAAGGCCCATCCCAAAGTGAGTTCTGAGTTTGTTTATTCTCCATGTGCTGTCCACCAATGAAGAGCAAGGAGAGAAGAGGAAAAACAGATGATTTTTGTTTTTGAGTGGGATTTTGGAAGCATTTTTTGCACGATAGTGGACAAATGGGACTTCACATTTTCACGGACGGAAGCAAACCAGAGAGCGAGAGGGAAGAAAAACCCAAGCTAAATATATAAAGTACAGTATATATAGATATTTATATATGCGTGTATATAAATATGTATATATATACATATATATTAATAGAAAAATTCTATATCCACACCTACCGTGATCCACACATTCCCCACCCACCGCCCACCTATGGCTTCATGTGTCTTTATGTTTCTGCTGGACTATTATTCTTGTACAGACTGTAAAATGTATTATTTTGTACAACTCTATTGAAGAAGACGACGACGACGATTAAGAAAAACGACTTGTAGAAGATCCTTGTGCCTTGATCACGACTGTACGTGTGTAAAAAAAAAAAAATCAACAAAAGACAAAAAAAGAGCTAATATGTAACTTATGTTTTCACTGCGCTGTACAGCTGGACGGCCGTGGCGGAGGCCTTTTTTGTCTGTCGCTTTGTTTCTATTTTGGTTTCCTCTCCCTTTATATTTGTTTGTTCATTTTTGCTATGACTCTTGGTTTATATGAGATTTGAAGAAAAAAAACAAGGCCCTAAAAAGATGAGCAGACACGCCAGTTTAATGCTGTGTAGTGACAAATATTGAACCTTAACATGAGTTAATATATAAAATGTCAGATTTTATATTTTATATATATATGTGTACTCATCTCCCCTTTTGTGAGTGATCACTGGGTTTCATTTTTTTCTTTGCAAATGATGTGGGTGCAGGGTTTGGATCTGTTTTTTTTAAGCTTTAACACTTTTGCAAGGGAGGGAACTATACAACTGCAAACCTTTTCCTTGTTTCTACATAAACCAAATTTTTTTTTTGCTTAAACAATAACAATCTGACTCCCGTGTTTGATTATTTTCATGGCGATGCCCACATTTACTGCAAACATTTTGCTCCACATTCAATTCATAATGTGCAATAGTCAACAACAACAAAAATGATTTTATGTAATTATGGGGCATTTAATCCACATCTGACCTTTATTTATTTAATCAAACAGCATTGAAATACACTGCAGTAACATATGGAGGAAAAAAACAAAGGATAAAAGAACTTTTACAAAGGATACAGCTACTGTAATGCTCAAGTAGTAACAACATAATAAATAGATCAACTACGGAGAAAAAAAGCTTCATAGCAATTTATAATTTGTTTAATCCATTTTTCAAATTAAATTTGCCCCCTGTTATTCCCATGGAAACCACATTTTACAACGACTCAGCCTCATAAAACAAAGCAATATCCGTCATCACCGGTTGAAATGGAACATAAAAGAGTCACCTAACGTCATTTTGAATATATTTCTGCACTAGTTGGCTTGACCAAGGCACGTCGTTCCAGATAACTCCCGCTTGGGATCGATAGGTGGCAGTGTTTCACAATACAAGTTGCTTGTCAAAGAGTCAAAACAACAGTAGAAGAAGAGAAAGTCTTCCCCCACCTCCGGCTTTTCCATGCATTGGCGCGCTTAGTGTTTCGTGGCCGAGGTTCCGACACCTCCTCGGGCAGCTGCCGGTGGACCGACGACCCACTCGCTCCGTGGAGGTGCTGCCTTCAACCGTATAGAGGAGAAGAACCGAAACTTCACGATATATAGCAGGCATGAGCGCTGTTCGGTCGGGTTCGGTGGCCGGCCCGGTCCAGCAGGGGCTAAAAGAGGCTCTCATGGAGACCCTGACGGCCATCCTGTCCCCGGTTCAAGAAGTGCGTACCACCGCTGAGGAGCAAATTAAAGTGCTAGAAGTGACGGAAGGTAAGTGGTGGCCCGTCAGAGGAGTTTTTCATACCACGCGAGGCCCCCTTGTGCGGGCGTCGAGAGTGGGGACGACAAGGAAGGAGGGGTGAGGGGTCACCACCACGCGCCATGCGGACAAGTCGTCTCTCTTTTCGGCTAGTATGTTAGCCGAGATTAGCCTTGTCTCCGTTCGCTGAGCTTCAAACTTTAAGGTTTTAGTCAAGAGGGAAGCAATTAGCTCATTAGCTTGGCTAAATCCTGCGTTTCAATTTGCAACAGGTCCCAGTACGAAAAAAAGGACCCATTGGACATTTATTCTATGGTTCGGTTGCCATGGAAACCAATGGCTGCCACTCACTCAGTCTTGACAGTTTCACTGTGGAAGCTCTCAATTGGGTGGGGGTCTGGGGTAAACACCTCTTCCCTTTTTCAACCGTGGCGTCACAAGTACATACAGATGGCAGATGCTAAAGTCAACAAACCCCTAAACTCAAAATTTGAAGTTGAAGTACTCGATATTATGTTTTTGTTTTTTAAAGCTCAATTTAAATGTTATTGTTTATAAACACTTTCAGTGCCATTGATGATGGTAGGCGTCCAATCGCGTGGTTCTTAAAGATTCAATAAAAACTCTTTAAATAAGTTTATCACTAGTAGCCGTCCATTCCATTTGAATTGTGAGGGCTGGGTTCATTCATTCACTGCCAACCCTCCCACTTCAAATGGATTGGACGATCAAGCCTGGTGCAAAATTATTCACCTCATGACAACACTTCTGGTGACAAACAAATAACTAATCATCAATACTTTTGCGATCAAATAATGTACCCGGATACAACATTTCTGTATTGATATTTTTCAATATTTTGGACAGCATACACCTCCAAAGTCTCCTTTTGCCAATGAATTTGAAATTATGGCGCCAAAACAGCAGACTCAACAAAACAATTGTCACCTGAAATGGAGAGTTACAGTAACCGCAGTTGAGAGCATTTGGCACGTGTCTATTGTCTGAGACTGTCAGGTTCGTTTGTACAGCAGACCCTCTAGGCAGGCCCCCCACTTGTCAGCAGGAACATTGTCCACGCCAGCCTTATCTCACTTTAGTTGTAAATCTGCTGCGGGCTCTCAAATGGTGTCGAAACTGGTGTACCGTGTGACGGTTTGGAGGAATCCCGTTAAAGTCAAGTTTCATCAAGCAGTTGCTTTTGTTGATACTCTTAGCAAAAGTCTCATTACAAAACGTATTATAAAATGCAAACACACAAATGACATCCTTTTGAGCTTTTTTTTTTGGAAATATATTAAATGCAAATCAAAATGTCTGAAATGATTAATGATATTGTTATAAATATTCAGTCATTTTCTAAAGTCAGATAAATGTCTACAAATGGTTTTTTTTGACCGATTCGGATTGGATGCGATCTATAGTGTTTCTATATCTATGTTTATTGCTTGATAAAAAAATTGTAATGGTTAACTTTTTATCTGACGTATTTTCAGCTTTATGATTCAAAATATTTCACTTCAAAATTTTAGCTCATTTTATATCCTTTTCTACTTTCGGTGTAAGGGAACGGTCAACCTCACCAAGAAACGGCACCAGTAGCAAATACAAAATACCTTCCAAAATTGGATCTTTTTCCCTGCGTTCCTTTTCACAGAGTTTGGCGTCCACCTGGCAGAACTCACGGTCGACCCTCAAGGAGCGCTCGCTATCCGCCAGGTGAATTATCGCCAACAAACTCTCACTATCAGAAGTCAGCAGCGTTGTGACCGCAAAATCTTTCACACCCGCTCCACAGTTAGCATCGGTCATCCTGAAACAGTACGTAGAAACTCACTGGTGTTCCCACTCGGAGAAGTTCCGACCCCCCGAAACCACTGAGCAGGTACCCGACTAAAGAAGGACGTCTGCTCGGATGCGTGGATAAGCGAGCGCCCCCTCTAACCCTAACCCCCCTAACCCTTTTCAGGCCAAAGCCGCCATCAGGAGCTTGCTGCCCAGCGGCCTGCGCGAATCCATCAGCAAGGTGCGCTCCAGCGTGGCCTACGCCGTGTCCGCCATCGCCCACTGGGACTGGCCAGAGGCCTGGCCGCAGCTCTTCACCCTCCTGATGGAAATGTTGGTCAGCGGTGACGTCAGCGCCGTGCACGGGGCCATGAGGGTCCTCACAGGTACACTAGCAACTTTTCAGCTGGCAATCAATTTAGGAACGTTTGTGGAATTACACCCTCTCTAGAATTCACGCAAGAAGTGACGGATACCCAAATGCCGCTGGTGGCTCCCGTCATCTTGCCGGAAATGTACAAGATCTTCACCATGGCTGAGGTAACTTCCCCCACAGGTTGAACCATTACGTGATTTTTTTCCCTTCAATCTTTTTATTACGTTCTTATAGGACAGTGGTCTCAAAATGCCATGTAGGACAAAGTTTTGTGACCCCATTTTTTTGTAGTTAGTGTTTGTCTTATCAAAACAATGTTTTTAATTGACAAAAAGATATATATCTATGAATTTTCGATAAGATAAATGAATTCATTGAAGACTCCAGTTTGGGGTTTAAGAAATCCATAATTATATAATAAGAAAATATTGTTAATTTAAAAAAAAACGCAAATTTTAAAAAGCCATGAGAAATAACACAAATAAAACACAAAAATACATTTCAAAAATGTTAGAAATGGGTTAAACATAGTAGAGACAAGAAGATTAAAGAATATGTCTCTGGTAATTTTAGTTTTAGTTTTGTTTTGTATGTAGCTGCCATTGAGGGCAATAGCCGTTCATTCCATTTTAAATCGTTCAATCACTTCCAGCCCCTCCCAGTTGAAATGGATTGGACGTCTATTGCAGTTAATTAATTTTTTTCAATATCAATTGCCCTCTTTGACCAACTTCGGCAAAGTATAATCTGTGATATGAGCTAGCAGTGATTGAGTCAAGCTAATCATTTTTGAATAGATCTGTACGGTTCGCAATGTCTGAATTTGTCTTTCTCACTGCAGGTGTACAGCATCCGTACCCGTTCCAGGGCTGTGGAGATCTTCACCACTTGTGCCAACCTCATCTGTGATATCGAGGAGCTTGAAAAGGCAAGGGCACACTTCAAATTTGTTACATGTCCAAAATGATTCCGACATTCCTAACTGTATTTCTGGCTACTTTCAGGGTGCAGCCAAAGCCTTGATTTTTCCCGTCGTGCAGCAGTTTACAGAAGCGTTTGTGCAGGCCCTACAAATGCCCGACGGTCCCTCGTCAGATAGCGGCCTGAAGATGGAAGTCCTCAAGGTGAAAAGAAATAGTAGTACTGTTACAGATGAAGTAATTAGTTTGACATATTGAGAATAATTGATCCAAACTGAGGACCCCTGCTCTACTGCTTGCACGTGAACTGTCAGTGCCGATACGGCTACGTATTTCTTCTGTCTGCAGGCGATAACAGCATTGGTTCAGAACTTCCCCAAACCCATGGTGTCTTCCATGCAGCAGATTCTGCCCATCGTTTGGAACACGTTGACTGAAAGTGCAGCTTTATATCCTCTTGCCGAGACATTTCCCGGTTATCGGGCTAAATAAGTTGCTCGAAAACGGCGATGGTACTCATATTTTCTATGAAATTCTTTGCTGTCAGACAACTCCTGATACGACAAAGAAAATAACACCTACTTTAAATTAAAATGCAAACCACAATTAGCATTCCTTTGTTTACAAAACCCTTTAGCTTAATGCCAATAAACAATCAAAGACTCTAACGATACAGTAACGAACGCTAGCATCGGTTTATGCTATAATTTTTTTTTTTTTTTGTGGTTGGGGTACCCCAGACCAACTCGTCCCCTAATTTTTCCTTAAGTTGTATTTAAACGAATGTAAATGGATGCCTTTGAAAAGCTAAACGAGGTTAAAATCCCTTAACCGAAATGCGCACTTACGTCAGAACAGAAGTCAACTACACAGAGGAAGTGGACAATCCGGTCGACTCAGATGGTAAGAACATGACGACAAAGCATACGTGTGCTAGTCTTTTGAATCTTGGTGTGATGTTTTGTGTTTACGTACTGAGGTCTTTTTTTTTCTTCCTAATTCCATATTAGGATCCTCATTGTGGGATCAATAAACTCCAAACCATAACGTGCTTTCTCACCGTCCATTGACGCAGGTGAAGTCCTGGGCTTTGAGAATCTCGTCTTCAGCATCTTCGATTTTGTGCACACGCTGATGGAGAAGAACAAGTTCAAAAGCACGGTGAAGAAGGCCTTGCCCGAGCTTATCTATTACATCATCCTCTACATGCAGATGACGGAGGATCAGGTGAGCCATAACGTTACGTGTGATCCATTTTGACCGGATTGGACGTCGGGCGCCGTCCGTGGCGGCCAGCAAGTTCACTTTTTGGGCCCAAAAGTAAACTGGTCCGGCCCACCTGAGATTTAGTTGGCATTAATGTGGCGGAACGATCTGTTTTCACGCAGATCAAAGTTTGGTCAGCCAACCCGCACCAGTTTGTGGAGGATGAGGATGATGACACCCTGTCTTATACAGTTCGGATTTCTGCACAAGATCTACTGCTGGTGGGCTAAAACATTGCTTTTAACACCTTGTCAACAATGGAGTGAGTAAAATCTTGTGTGTTAGGCGGTTGCTGCCGAGTTCCAGAATGAGAGCGCAGTAGCGTTGGCGGCGGCGGCCACCAGACACCTCCAGGAGGCAGAACAAGCCAAAAACAGTGGCGATCAGCATTGGTCGGTCTCTTGTTGTTTTGTCCGCGTAATGTTTTCCTCGTTTTGATCACCCGCTCACTTCGACCAGGTGGAAGATTCACGAAGCTTGCATGCTGTCCCTCGGTTCGGTCAAAAGCATCATCACCGAGAATGTCAAAAACGGACGCATTCAGTTTGACATGCACGGCTTTTTGGCCGGTGTGGTCTTGGCTGACCTCAATTTGGCAGGTGAGACCGCAAGTGAATGCCCGACCGAAACGAAGCGGTCGTTGAATGAGAAAACAAGCATGGCCCTGACAGTTTTGTCACCTTGTGCAGCGGTGTCGCCGTTCTTGCTCGGTCGCGCTCTGTGGGCGGCCAGTCGCTTCACCGCAGCCATGTCGCCGGCGCTTATCCAGCAGTTCCTGCAGGCCACCGTGAGCGGGCTCCATGATAGCCAGCCGCCTTCGGTGCGGGTATCTTCGATCAGGGCCATCTGGGGGTGAGTGGAAATAAAATAGTATGTGGGAGTGGGAAAACATTTTTCAATGTAGTGATTAATTTTCCAGAAAAGAGATCGTTGTCCTTGTAATGAATCAACATTAGTTGCAAATATCTGCTTTTGCTGGTAGTGAATGAGTTAAAGCGCAGTTGCACTTGAATAATCAGAAAAGAATCAGACATTCAAATCCACTCACTATCGTCACACAAATGTATATTTGAAGGAATGCAAATGATTTGTCCTTTAGCTATTGTGACCAGTTAAAGCTGTCTGAGAACACGCACATCCTTCAGCCCTACCTGCCCAGCATCCTGGAGGGCTTGGTCCAGCTGGCGACGCAGTTCAACTCCGAGGTGCTGGCGCTGGTCATGGAGACGCTGTGCATCGTGTGCACTTTTGACCCGGCCTTCACCACCAGCGCCGAGAACAAGATCTGCCCCCTCACCATCGCCGTGTTCCTCAAATACAGCAACGGTACGACTACTCTGTCTCGGGTTTAAAATGGTGGTGCGTGTACAATGTGTGCGGTGTTGTCCTCCTCAGATCCCGTGGTCGCCTCCCTGGCTCAGGGCATCTTCAAAGAACTGTCCCAGATCGAAGGCTGCCAGGGACCCATGCAGATACGGCTCATTCCCACGCTCGTCAGCATCATGCAGGCCCCCGCTGACAAAATCCCGACTGGACTGTGTGCAGTAAGTCAACAAAGATGTGCCATGATGGCAATCGAAAGAAACGCATTCTATTAAATTTCAATTCTTGGGTGAATTAGAAAAAAAATCCTGATTGCTTAATGATATTTTTCTTTAGTAGACACTGAGAATAGAAAATGTCTTTATAGATTGAACAGTTCTAATCTGCCACTCGGAGTTTCATTATCTACTGCCATTGTGATTGAAAACCAAGAAAGAACATGCGTTGAAGTAACAATAGTAAAATGGAGGACAACAGGTTAAGTAGGCATCTGTTAAGATAACGTTTTTTCAGATAACTATAGCATAAAAAAGCAACCTAACAGGCTTAAAATATATATATACAGTCTTCCCTCGATTTTTGCGACTTCACTTATCGCAAATTCACTTCGTTTTTTTCTGCTATTAATTATTATATATATATATATATATTTTAAGTTCATAAAAATTTGAAAATCCATGCTAAAACACCTAAGCGGAAGCCACTTCCCTGTCTTCCGCTTGCCACTAGGACTCAACACAGAAGGGAAAAAAAAGTTAGTTATAATAGGGGTGATCTTACTTTGCGATTTTTCGATTATCGCGGCCATGCCTGGTCCTTATTAACCGTGATATATTACATATTCATATGCATATACACATACACATAAACTACATATACACATACACACACACACTACATATACACACACGCACACACACAATTTATGAGATAAAATTAAAGCCATTAGAACACTGGGAAGGTTTCTTCAAGTTTCAGGTTTGACTGCTTAGCCCACATGAATCTGTTGCTAAGCATTATACCCGATCTCCAGGCGCCATCTAATCTGTGGCTTGGTGTTCCAATTGACAGACTTGTTCCATCTGTCAAATCTTACGTTGTGTCTATAGAAAACTCCAAAACAGTCTTTTGTCTGGTTTCAGACGGCCATCGACACCCTCACCACAGTTGTGCGCAACACCAAGCCGCCTCTTTCCGAGATGCTGGTGTGCCAGGCGTTCCCGGTGATGGCGCAATGCACTTTACGCACCGACGACAATACCGTCATGCAGGTAGATGAGACGGACTGCCCTTCAACGTCTCGGGCAAATCTCAAGTAAAGCGGCTTCTTCCTTTGGGCAGAACGGCGGCGAGTGTTTGCGGGCATACGTGTCGGTCGCTCTGGAGCAGATCGCCCAGTGGCGCGACGACCAGGGGAACAGCGGCGTGTGGTACGTCATGCAAGTGGTCAACCTGCTGCTGGATCCGAGGACCTCGGAGTTCACGGCCATCTTCGTCGGGAGGCTGGTGTCCACGCTCATCTCCCGGGCGGGGACGCAACTCGGCGAGCAGCTGGACCAGATTTTGCGAGCCATCCTCAGCAAGATGCAGCAAGCGGGGACTCTAAGTGTCATGCAGGTGATGAAAAGAATTCAACTTTGATGCAAAAAAAATGGTGATATTGGATAGTTGTTATTTTCAGTGGAATCCTGGGAATAATTTGTCTGTTTTTCTCATTCTGGGCAGTCTCTTATCATGGTGTTCGCCCACCTGGTTCACTCCCAGCTGGAGCCTCTTTTGGACTTCCTCTGCAGTCTTCCCGGCCCCACGGGCAAACCTGCCCTGGAGTTTGTCATGACTGAGTGGATGAGCAGGCAACATCTCTTCTATGGACAGTACGAGGGCAAAGTCAGGTCAGGACGTGGCGCAATTTTTTAAATCAAATCACCTCAAATGTTTGGCTAGTTATTCCAGAAAATGTTTTATATAGTAAGGCGCAGATGATTATTTGTTGCACCAATCCAATTAGGGGAAAAAATACACATATGGAGTTGTTTTTGGTGCTAAAATCCCCTTACTCCCTCACAAACTTTGCTAGCAGAGTGCTAACATAGCAGCTTTGTCATAGCAAAGTGTGACTATCCTTTAAAAAAAAACATTTGTCAAATCCCCCACATTTTTGGTGAATTTGTGTTGGTCGTGTGTTTCTGCAGCTCGGTGGCTCTTTGTAAACTGCTGCAGTACAGCCTCAACACTGACGACAAACGCCTCCAGGACATCATGGTGAAGGGAGAAGAGATTTACAATTCGGCCGAAGGCATCCGAACCCGCTCCAAGACGGCCAAAAGTAAGACCTCAAAACAATTTGAGATATGATGCCATTGGTTTTGAACGCTTATCACCCCCAACGGCAGACCCAGAGCGCTGGACCAATATTCCTCTGCTGGTGAAAATCTTTAAACTGATCATCAACGAGCTGTCCACCGTCGTGGAAGCCAACGCCAGCCGAACTAACGCAGCCGACTGGAGTCACGGTGGTCAGGAAGACTCGTCAAATAATTGAGTGCACCACCGCCGTGTTGGATATGCATCAATCAATAATTAGTACTGGTTGTATTTGCTCTCAGATTCCAGCAGCATGTGTGAGGAGGAGGAAGATGGTGGTGATGAGGAGGATGAGGATGAGGAGGATGAAGAAGGGCTGGCAGGACAGCTGATATCAGACCTCATTGCATCGAACAAATACGGTACTGATAGTTTGGGGGTTTTCTTTGCGCTTTAATTTACTTTAAAAATAAAATACAGTTTCACTTCAATGTTTGTATTTTTTCTTTTTATTATATCCGCCCAAAAATTACACCATTCTTTCACCGCCATTGACAATGATAGACATCCAATCTGTTTTCTTTTTTCACTGTGTACTTCAATGTGTTTATCAATAGTAGACGTCCAAACCATATTCAGTGTTATTGTATTTTTTCTTTTTTTTCACTGCAAAAAAATCAGTCTTGCCAAGAATGCCTCCATTTTATTTCTTAAATAAACATCCCACCGTACAATTTTGAAAGAAACAACTGACAATTTTGAGAGCATCCTGTTGTTTTAAGTTTGAATCAAATATCCTTAACCGCCACCATTTTGATTTGTTGTTTTTCCAGACGATGACTATGACGACGAGGACGACCCTGACGCCTTAAACGATCCTTTAGATCAGATTGATCTACAGGTACCCCCACCACATTTTTCAACTCATTCCCTGCTATCGACGGCGATAGACAGCCAGCAAATAATTGCCGCTAGCCCTCCCGTTGTCGTTGGGAGCCGATGAGTTAAAGACCCAAACCTTCACATGTTTTTATTTCCATCCAACCAGGCCTACCTGACCGACTTCCTGACGCAATTTGCCCAGCAGCCTTGCTACAGCATGTTCTCGGGCCACCTCAACAACAATGAAAGACAAACCTTGCAGTCCATAGGCCTCTAGCCTCTTTTCCATCTTCCTATCTCCTGACACTCATCAATTGCCCTCGGAAGAAGAGGAAGATAGAGCGCACTTCATTGTGACGACCCGCTTTCCCGCGTTTGTTAAAGACTTTGTCCCGGTGACGCAGAAGAGACTGGATGGGGAGGCTCAAATGGAAGTTTTTCACGGGTCAGCCGTGACATTGGAACTCTATGCCAATTCCTCTTTATAACGCTGCCTGTTTTTATGTGATAAAAAAACATGACGCGTTCGTTGGAGAAGCAGGAAAATGATCCTCGGCCTTATTCTTTCTCCCAGGAGATATATTGAACGTTTCTTATCATTCAATGTAAAGTTCTTTGTCCACTCATGTCTTTGCATTATCATGGTTTGTTTAGTTATTTGTTTTTGTTTTCTAGGGCGGGGTCACTGTTTTCATGGTGATTCTAAGCTTTGTCCTTATCTCGCACCCAATGGAAGGCGGGAATTAAAAAAATATTTCTAAATCATGAACAATCTGCTTTTGCAATGTTTTTCATTTTCAGATCCTGTGAATGTTTAATTTGTGCTTGCCCTGTTAAATTTCATAACAAAAGCACCCTTTTAAATTGCTGCTTCTACGAACTTTGATGTATCGCTGTATTTATTTTCATTTATTCGATACAGTATTCAAGTGAGAACCTGCAACTGGAACATATTTTAGATATGCCAAAGACCAAGTCTCTCCCCGTATTTAGAAACCACTTACTGGAAATACACCGTTTTATTTATGTTTTCCACAATTTTACATCAGAAAAATGCAATTCTGTATTAAACATGATTTCTTTTTTCGCTAGGAAGGACTTAAAGGTGTCGTACATTTGTCAGTTGGGCTGATAACAATTATACCATTTCCTTGAACGAATTTTGATCATAGTCACCACATTTACAGTAAAAAAATGAATAAAAAGACGAAGAATCCACACTAGCCTACCAACTGCCTCCACTTCATTATCATGGGGTTGTCAAGGATTTTATGTTGCATTCAGGAACCCAACATTCGTCAGTTTGTGGCTTACATTTTAAGTGAACCACTGAATATAGCAGTCAATGATAAAAAGAAATTAGTAGGTGTATTCCACGACATCAATCTTCAAATATTTAACTATAAATTATATTTACCGAGCCCTTGTTTTTGAGTAAAAGCCACCTTGGGACGCAGAATATCAATAATGCCGACATTTACAAAGCACTTGAAAGCATCACCGACAACCAAGCTCAGGGTGGAACGGCGTCATAGTCGGCTAGTGTGTCATTTTTTTACCTGTTTCGTCTCTCTTTCCTCGCCAGGAACATGCGTGGCGACAACAGTTAGTCGTTTAGTCATTTTTATTTTCCCTTGCCACGAGAATGGCGTTTCACGAGGGCAACAGCGCGTCCGTGATAGTGTCGACGACGGCCGTGTTAGCGATGCTAACCATCGTCCTCTATTCTTCTCCGGGTAAGATTTTTGAGGTTAATCCCTTATTGCCCCGGCCGCGCTGCTTTCTAACGGGCAATGCTCAAATTTGGTTATTTATAGCACCAGTTTTGTTTGGTTCTATTTTGAGAGTGTGTTGGCGTATTATTTGCGCGCGAACTGCTCGTATTTCGGCCATAATTATTTTTCTTAAAGGAAAATAAATTAAATCAACACATTTAAAATACATTCCTGGTATTTAATATATTTATATATGTATTCAATTAAAATTTTCCGCAGGAACACAGTTTAATGCTAATGCTTAGAATAGCGGGCACATCCGGGTACTTTCTGGAAACGCCGATGCAAATCAATGGTCGCCATATTGAATTTCATTCTAGTCAAGCTAACCATAATGCCTACGTATTACTACGTATTTTTGTCACTAAATTAGTGTTACTCTAGTATTTAACAATAACAGTGTGAGATATGTTTAAGAAATGGCAGGTCGAATGTATTTCCGATACTGTGTAAGTGAAAAAGTGGTACCTTGGAGTTTATAAGTTCAAATTTAGATAAAAATCACAAAACACATCTGTCATACCTACCAATTTTGTTAAACATTTGGGTCGAAAACAGATTTTCTTACAATTGAACCAATGATCAAATTCTGTAGCTTCTAGTGTACCATTGTTATTAACAACAACATGGCGTGCACGTCCTCATCTGCAGTCTCAGCAAACGAGGACTGCCTGTGGTACGTGGACAAAAATGGCACCTGGCATAACGGCTTCGACTGTCCGCTCATCACCTTCTGCTGCGGCAACTGTCAACGACGCTACTGCTGCCTGGACGCCTTCAAAATGATCACGGAGCGTGAACAGAAGCGCTGCATGCTCTTCCAGTTCAGGTCAGCGTGACCGGCCATTTTTTTTACCCTTGGGCCGCTTTTGACGCCGCCCGCCGTCCAATCCATTTTAATTAGGAGAGGCCGGCAATAAACGATGGCTGCCAAGATCTCCCACTTCCAACAGATCGGACGTCTGTCCCCGTTAATGCCAGCAAATTATTTAAAAGTTCACTGACTCCTAGCTTTCCCGTGAGTGAGCATGAATCGGAGTGGCATGGGAGTACAGTAACATTAATCCGCGAGAGGAAATGTATTTTTTCAGTGAATAGCTGGGCATACGCTTCATGGGAAAAATGTGAATAGCCAACTGTGTATATGCAAGGGGATTACACTCGGCTATATTGTTTAATTTATCCGTGTGTGGTAGCTCATTGTGCTAAATCCGTGTTGTTTCTTTCCTTTCAGTCCGACTACATTAGCTGGCATCGCCTCGTCCATCCTGCTTTTCGTTGCCATCATCGCCACCATGGTTTGCTGCTTCATGTGTTCCTGCTGTTATCTCTACCAGAGGAGGCTGCAGAGGGGCAGGACTCCTTACGACCGTAAGATTCCACATTTTAAAGATGTAGACGCCCCTCGCGCCATCTTACCCAGGTCTTTGGCTTACAGCCCAGCAAATTCCCATGGCAAGTTACCCAGTGGAGCCGCTGTATGACGCCTACGGGAAACCGCTAGGGCCGTCTGAGTACCCACATGCGGGCTACCCGATGGCGCCTCAGTACCCGGGCATGCCCCCGCAGTACCCCATGATGCAGCCAGGGCTTTATCCGCCTCCCCATATGGATGCTGCTTACAGCCAAGGTAATGACAAAATAAGCTCTAATAAGTTGCTGTTTTACAGCATATTGCAAAAATAGGTGGCATTTTCACAAGAATAGAGTTTCAGTATTTTAAACTGGTTTTCATTTTTTTTTTTTTTTTGTAATTTTGGGGAAGAAGCGTTACCGTATTTTCAGACCTATAGAACTCCGTTGCGGGTGTATTTTCAGTTTTTTTGTCAATATAAAAGGTGTTTCTTTTCAAAGAACGCACCGCTATGGATGTGCTAGCATGACACACATGTTAGCATGCATGCTAGCGTATGTTTTAAAAAAGGCAACAGGTGAAAAACTGGGTTTGATTTTGTTTTATTGACATAATGCAAAAAAAAGGGCTTTTAAGTGCGCCCTATGGGTGTGAAAATATGTTATTTTATGTGAAATAAGAGGCATTATTATGAAAGTAGCTTGAATTTGTTGTAAAATAAGGAAACTGTTTATGATTAGAAAATAAAATTCAGTCATAAAGTGACTTATTTGACATATTGTGCACAACTATAACTAACTTATATGGTATATAACTACATGTCTTCTTTCTTTTTCAGCTCCTCCTCCATACTCTCCCCCGCAGTATCCTGGTCACTGATCAGCTAAACACACTCACCCACACAAACGCACTCATCAATGTGTTAAATAGCAGCCGTGAGAGTCAAAGGACTGTTTTAAAAGAAGAATGTTTAACAACATTTCCACTCGCTTCCTCTATTTTTCAAATTAATTGACTCTGTGCGAGTTTTGCACAGTTTACGGTTTCAAAGACTTTTGACAAAAGCTGCAATGAATCTGAAAGTTCTGAAGCCGCCTCATTAACACTATCTTAAACTTATGAAGTTGTTCTGTTTGAAGAAGTCACGACGAAAAAGCAGGGGTGACGTGTATCCAGATATTTGGCAGGCTTAATGTTTGGATGATTCCTACAATTATTGCGATCAGGGTTCATGAGATATATATATTTTTTTGTATTATATACACCTATATACAAGTAATGAGGCAGAGGACAACATGCTCTCTCATTTTAGTGACCGATCCACGAATATGATACATGTTGTATGTTTGAATGTGAGCGAAACGTGCAGTTGATATGCATGTTGGATTAATGAAAAATGATTGCGGCCTATACGGGAGTGTTGAAGTGCCACACTGAAAAGAAAATCTATTTTTGTATGCAAGCAAAGTATTTTCAGAGAAAGGTTATATGTGAAGAAAATATTTCAAAGCATCATAGAATAAGTCAGAAATATATGAAAATTAGTCTCCCCAAAAAATATAGCTATTCGTCAACTAACAAAGATGTGAACAGTGATGTTATGTTAAAAAAATAAAAATGAAAAAAACATTAGTATTCCCATAAGCACAAATTTTACCGAAATGTCATACTGCAAGGATAGGTCATCAAGTCAAATTATTTATCTACATGGGAAGGGGGGGAAAAGCGCAAATTTTCCAAAACCAAACTGGAAAAAAATTGACGTCGTGACCTTTGAACTGCCGTTTTCTTCCCAGTGTGGCGCTGCTATCGTCGGTACATTTTACCATTGTTGCTGCTTCATGACGTTTGTGCTACTTTGAATTCTCTGGCTAGTTGAAAAACTGCACTTTGTACCATCTGACCAGCATCAGCACGTTCCTTACTTCCTTTCTTTTCTCCAAGTAGAGCCACTACTTTTTGTATTGATGTCAAACCAAGTAAGATGTTGTTGCGTGACTTCTGTGTTGAGTATTTATTATTCTTATTAGTTCTGTTGGAACATATCAGGTCAGGGGAGTTTGCTGCTTTGAGGTTTTGAACTGGACGCACAAATATTTCGCCTCGTCTTTGCCAGGCTGGCTTTACACTGCGGGTGAAGTTCAAGTACCTCAACTGAAGATCAGAAATCAGGTATCTTGGTATTGATATTTTGATTGATTGATTGATTGATTGATTGATTGAATGATTGATCTGTGACGACACCAAAGCAGGTCATTGACATTTTCAGGAATCAAAAGTATAACAGTCATCTGAACAGGGGTGAGTAGACTTTACACAATTTGTTACCGCAGCAGCGCCGAGAAATTATCAAATAGATGGGACGTCACCGTCAGTGTAAATTCAGTTTTTAATAGATTAACCCTCAAAAATCCATGATTTTTAATATTGCGTTGTTGTTTCAACAAGAGATTTTGGAAAAGTTGCCTGCATTAGCTTTCCAATGTGCTGATATTTTTTCTCTCATATTTTAGCTTTTGACAATAAACGGGTACTGAACCTTTGTAAATTATTACTAAATTATTAGTAATGGTTGAATGCTTTCACCTGATCTCTACTTAAGATTTTTTCTGTGTCTTTTTGTTTTTGTTTGTTTTTTTTACCTCTGACCAAGTGTCTATTTGAAGTTGCTGTGAGTTGTAAAACTGAAAGTGGAAGGGATGACATTGTAATATATAACACGAGTGAAGTTTTTCTTTCTAATGGCATAAAATTTAACTTTGGAATTGATACCTGTGCCTTCTTTTGTCCTCAGTTAATTGTCTTGTCTGGTAGTCTCCTAGTATGAATTTTCACGTAGAGAATCTTGCATATTTAAAGAGGAAAATTTATAATTTAATAGACCTTTTGGGGGGGAAATAATGTTTAAATAAAAAAAAAAAACACAGTTCTTAGGCAGCCATTTTGCAAGGCAATGTGTATCTAATCCAAGCCAAGCCCTGACACAAATCCCCCACATCAAAAGTGACCCCAAAATTGATAGGAAGTGACCCGATGACAGCAGAAAACCTAAAGTAATATAATGCGACAAAACCAACAGGAACCTAACGATCATGAATAGGAAGTGATCAAGAAATGGCCTCAAAATCAACAGGAATTGACCTGGAAGTGCCCCGAAATCAATCAGTGGACCAGCATTTTTTTTCTTACATCATTACACAACATTTGCAAAATTTGGTCTAATTTTTAGGATGAGCTCATAATTATCCAATCAATTTTCACGGGCAAGGCTACTAACAGCAAAATGCCAAATTACGAGTCCGAAATTATCACTTATTTGTGTCTTTTGCCGAGAAAACACACCTTATGGAGAAGCACTACCAATTTCGTCATACGCAGTTTCTGGGTGTGATAACAATTAGGCTTTTGTTGTTGATGATGACGACAGGGCTTATGTCCGATTATTATTGTGTAACGAGAAATTGTGTGGAGTATACACTAAGTCACATCTGGCACCTCAGTAAACTACCGCCCTTCCCATTCCCTTTAAAGGAGCGCACCATCCTCCGAACATGGACATGCATTTTCCCAGGATTCCAAGGAATGTCCCAGCCTCTCGGCAGCCTTCCGTCACTGCTCGCCCCCTCTTTGCAAGCATGTGAGCCCGGCTGGGATCCACGCCTCGCTCTTTCTGGGACGTATGGGGGATCATTTTGCCTGAGACCTGCTTGATACTTTTAATTTTTTCTTTTGTTTTTGTTTTGATTCATTTGACTTTCAAACAGCTTTTCCAAGTATGTCCAGGCGGAAGGTGCGAGGTCTGACCCGCATGGGGCGGCAGGTGAGCGAGGACCCGGACCTGGACACTCTGTTGTCCACGCTGTCCCCGGAGGAGATGGAGGAGCTGGAGAAGGACATGATGAAGGTGCCCGACGTCAACCCGGAGGACGCCCAGCTCGTCGGTCAAGGCGACAACAACCGCCGAGACGATAAAAGTTTCCGTGCAAATGATGCCGTCCGGGTAAGTTTCATTTCTGCTCGTAAATGTCATCCACTTTTAGGTTCTGGGTTCGAATCAAAATCTCCTATATGAATTCTTGCTTCATAGAAACGGTTAAATCACTTTCTGTCATTGACGTCAGTAGACGTCCAATCCATTTGAACTGGGAGTGGCTGCCAGCCAATGATTGCTGCGAATCAATGTAGTATATTAGACCATGTTGCCAACAAACTTATAACTTAATCTCCAAAAAGCGTTAACTTTCAGATCCAACATTCAAGCCCCAAATTTTAAAGGGTCGTCAAACCGCCTTTGTCGCGACCCAAGTAGTAGTTATTGTTTGCTCGAAAGATTTTCCAAACTATTATTTTTTAAGACTCTTTTGTCACTAAAAATACAGGAAAGGTTTGTTTAAGTGAAAAAAAAATATTCTCAATTTCTTAAAAAAATATCCATTTTATTTGTATGTTTTTTTAAAGGAAATAAAATAACATTCGATTTTGTTGTCTCTTGTGGCAGAAACCTTTGACCCCTTTGCGATTAGAGGAAGCCTGCATACCAAGGACATTACTCCTAACAGACTTCGAGAAGCACGAGTCTATCAGTCTGACGTTGAATGGCCGTTTGTCCATAAGAGCACTATAATTGGCTGGTGACCAATCCAGCGCCAACCCCGCTACGCTCACTCAAAGTCAGCTGGGACGAGCCCCCGAAAACAGATAGATGGAAGTTGAATGCCAATCTCCCGAGCGTGCCCGAGTGTTATTTGCGAGGCCAGATTGAAGCAAGAGGCCAGCTGGATCCATCAGATCTTTAACAGCGTTCCTATGGGCCTCCCGAAATATTCCCCATCCCTCGGCGGCCCCATTTGACATTTAGCTCCGCGCAAACAAACCCCTCTTTTGCGAGCGGAATGCTCCTTTTAGATGTCCTTTTATACGATTTGAATCAAAGCACCCCCGTCCATCGCCAAGGGAGTTCGTACGCGATGGTTTGGGCGTCCGGCTCCTTAATCCCAGGCCTCGCTGGAATTCCTCGCTTGATCGCTCCTACGCTCAATGCCTTTTAAGGATGCGTCCGCTAGCCCGCCGCATCGTTGGCCTCGCAAATCAAACACTTGGCGAACCTTAGCCATTAAAAAAAAAAGGCCACTATAAACACACTTGCTGCGCAGACGGGCGACGAGCCGGACAGCCGTAAAGAGCTTGTCTGCAAGTACAGATGATCGGCACTGGTTTTAGTATCTGTCCACACTTCCCATTTTAAGAGCTTTGATTATCGGGGGGGTTATTGTTGATCCTAAATGATTATCATCTGGTAATTATCCACAAGGAACTTCTCGACAATTCTGAAGGTTTACTTAAAAATAGCCGTGTCAAACGTGTGGCCCGTGGGCAGGAAATGGCCCGCCAGGGGGTCCGAACCAGCCCGCTAGGTTGCTCTGCCTGACGAGCACTTTGTAGCTCATTCGTACTGTGCGTACATAATTAAATGCTTTAATATTTTTCGACATTGTTAATCATCAGCTGATTTCTTCTTCGTATTTCCCGATACTTTCACTAAAGTCTGGCACCAGACTGCCCCTTACAGGTCAATCTTGGAAGTACAACAGATGTTAATGGTTAAAATGTTGTTCTGGAATGCACTGCTGCAGGTTGAACATGCTCATATTTATTCATCCTTGCAGATTGAATCCAAGAAGGAAATTCGGAAGCAGGAGTCCCCGAAGAAGACGAGTCAGGAAGGAAAAGACGCTGCCGGAGTCCAGAGGGGAGGCGGAAACCCGTTCCGAGATGGTGGCAGGAAAGCGGAATCCTCAAAGGAGGAGCCAATTCAGCCCCCGGCAGTCCCCGAGGATGGATTTGAGGGGAAAACGGCAGGCGACCTCGGCGGCACGACGGACAGACGGGAGAGCCGCGAGAGTAAAACGAGAGATGTCATCTCCAAGTTGCAGGAGAAGAAGAAAGAAGACGTCCGTCGAGACGACTGCAGGAGAAGGGATGACACCAAGACCAAGGACATCATCTCTAGGCTACGTGAAAAGAGCGAGAAGAGCGAGAAGGAAATCGGCAAAGAGCGTTTGCGCCGATCCGACAGCTTCAGGACGCAGGGATTGGTCTCCCGAATGCTGGAGAAGCAGCAGAGCAGGTCTCAGGAAAGTGGCGAGGACAAGAACCCTCGGTGCGAGGACAAGAACCCTCGGTGCGAGGACAAGAACCCTCGGTGCGAGGACAAGAACCCTCGGTGCGAGGACAAGAACCCTCGGTGCGAGGACAAGAACCCTCGGTGCGAGGACAAGAACCCTCGGTGCGAGGACAAGAACCCTCGGTGCGAGGACAAGAACCCTCGGTGCGAGGACAAGAACCCTCGGTGCGAGGACAAGAAGAAAACGGCTCGCGGGCTGGAGCGGCAGGCCTCGGAGAAGGAGAACACCACGAGGAGAGAGGAACTGCTCAACCACGGCGATCGCGTCGCGGAGAAGAAAGCGGAAGAGGAGAAATTCGACAAGCGAGAAGAAGTGGTCAACTGCCTGGCGCCGAGCGGCAAAACGAAGACGGAAGAAGGGGAGGACGACCCAGACTCCGGCATGTTCGACGAACTCCTGGAGCAGGTGCGAAGCGACGACCCGGCCTTGGCGGAGCTCAACGTCAACAACTCCGAGGCCATCAAGACCAAGACGCTGATGGAGCTGGCCGAGGCGCTGCAGTGCAACACCTGCGTGAAGAAAGTGGCGCTGGCCAACTGCCGTGCCGACGACCACGTGGCCTACGCCCTCGCCGGCACGCTGCGCCGCAACTCCACCGTCACCAGCATCAACTTGGACTCCAACCTTCTCACGGGCAAGGGCATCCTGGCCCTCATCCAGGCGCTGCGCTACAACTCCACCCTCACCGAGCTGCGATTCCATAACCAGCGGCACGTCTGCGGGGGCAAGACGGAGATGGAGATGACCAAGGTGCTGAAGGAGAACACCACCCTGCTTAAACTGGGCTATCACTTTGAGCTGGCCGGTCCCAGGATGACCACCACCAACATCTTGAGTCGGAACATGGACCGCCAGCGCCAGAAGCGCCTGCAGGAGCAGAAGCAGGCCCGGGCCGGGAACGGAAGCGACAACAAAGACGCTCTGGAGGTGCCCAAGCCGGACGGTGGAGCCTCCCAGAGGTGCGTCATCTGTCAACACACACAAAAACTCTTCCAGATCACCAAAGGTGTCTGGACGGATTTTCGTCTTTACACGTGTCTATGTTGTTAATGCATCCGGGCTAACTCGTTAATTAACACCAAATCAACAACCAAGGGCTTGAGTGGGTATTGTCATTGGCAGTCGAATGTGCTGACTACTGAGCTAAGAGTCCATTTTCATTTCCAGAAATTCCTCAACATGGAACTCCCCAATGGCGTCCCCGAAACCGTCCCCGATGCCTTCGCCGTTACCTTCGCCCAGCCTGAGCCCCAAAAGGGGAGTCGGGCCCTCTAACCCTCCGCCGCCACCCCCGCCTCCGCCTGGGGGAGGACCCCCACCTCCTCCTCCGCCTCTCATGCTGGAAGTGGACTCTTTGCGGAACTCTTTGTCGCCGGTGTCACGGAGGAGTGTGGATGGGAAGGGTCGAGGCGGCACCAAGAACTCCAGGGACCAGCTCCTCGCCTCCATTAGGGGGAGCAACGCCCAACAACTCAAGAAGGTAAGGTCACAAAATGTTTTTTTTAAAAGCTGAAATTTGATTTTTTTTTCTTTTTTAAAAAGAGGACCTGACCTTGAAATGCAAATGTTGACCGGCCATTGGCAGCCAATTTGTGCTAACCCGATCCAAAGATGGGATTTAATATGCCGTAATAGTTCTACCAATGGGCGGCCCGGCGGATGAGTGGTTAGCGTGTCGGCCTCACAGTAGGGTACCTGGGTTGAAATCCAGGTGGGTCCACCTCTGTGAAGTTTGCATGATCTCCCAGGGCCTGCGTGGGTTTTCTCCGGGTACTCCAGTTTCCTCCCACATTCCAAAGACATGCATAGTAGGCTGATTAGACGTTCTAAATTGCCCCTAGGTATGAGTGTGAGTGTGAGCGTGAATGCTTGTTTGTCTCCTTGTATCCTGCGATTGCCTGGCCACCATTTTAGGGTGTCCCCGCCTCTGGCCCAAAGTCTGCTGGGATAGGCTCCAGCACCCCCCGTGGCCCTAGTGAGGATAAAGCGGTTCAGAAAATGACGAGAGAGATGAGTTCTACCAATCAGCCTCAAGATATCCCCTATTCCCACACAAGAATTCGCTAATTGGCTCCTCCTACACACCGCGCTTGAGTAATGCATGCAAGACAATTGAAAATAGCCACACGTACAAAAAACAAAGCCACCACAATTCATTTCAACCAATCAACTATCTCATTTTTTCCTTATTATCGCTACTCAACAGATTGGACGACCATCATTTGTCCTACACTAAAAGCTGTCATATTTAATGTCTTAGTATATCGTGAGACACGGCCATTTTTCTCATATCGCGCAGCAGTCCTCTGCGGGCCGAATTACCACGCGAGAATACTATATTGATGTCCTCATCTGTTTTGGACCTTGACCCAACAGGTGCCCGTCCCCAAGTGGCTGCAGTGAGTTTTCCCTCCGACACGTGGAACTTAAGAACGCAAGAGAACGGACATCTCGCCGCAAGGAACTCAAGCCTCCCTCGGGCGGAGGGGCCTCCTCGCGGTACCGAACGACGAGGCTGCCATTTTTTTTTACCCCCAAGTCCTCTCCGTGGAATACTGGACCAAATGAACCCTCGCAGTGAACGGCAATCGTGCGTTTCGCCGTCAGGGATTCATATTGCTCTTCTCTGTTCATTTTTTTTGCACTAAGAAGTATTTTATTACATATTGGCTCATGTATGAATGCGAATGCCTTAGAAAACAACTAGCGATACCCGCGTCCGTTTCTTATTTAGAACCCTGCACGTGACAAGGACGAAAGAGTGGGAGGAAAATTTCAGGAGGGGAAAAAAGCAACACATATCTCAGGCAGGCAAAGTTGATTTGGAAAAAGCGTGTTTTAAATTGGCTTATCGGGAATTACAAATAGAGAATCGTCAGTGCTAATGCAACTTTCTTGTAATATCTCATAATGGCTTGTATCGAGCTTCCCTTTTTTTCTTTAAAGACGTCATGGCACTTTTTTTTCCAATAATGACACGCATTTCTTACGGTGTTTGATAAAACGCTTGCCATGTTGCTATTGACTGAAAAATGTATGAAATTTGCTCGGGTGTTAACTCATTGGCTGCCATTGACTGTACATTGATGACCGGTCCTTGACCATAAGGGGGGAAGAACGAACACGTGCACATGGGAATTTTTAAGATTGTTTTTTATTTTACCCTGCAGTTTGATACAACAAATTTTGTCTCATTTAAAAGTTCAGATAGATTTCAGTTTTTTTTAAATCATTAATATCTTAATTAGATGGTATCGTTGCAACCTCACGAAAAATCTTTTAAACCCCTCCCAGTCAAAATGGATTGGACATCAAGTAGCCAATGAGTTAAGAAAGTCAATGTTTTATGAGCATTTGTTTGTCTGTTTTTTTTCAAAAATATTTGAATAAAAAGAGTAAATAGTTCATGTGCTCGTTTTCATGGAAAATAAAGCAAAATATTAAGTTTTTAAAAGTATTACACAGTATTTTTATTTTGGCTAACTAAATAGCAACGTGTATGATGACAAAATTTGGAGGGGGAGACCATTCATTTTGGATATATATATATATATATATATATATATATATATATAAATATGTATATATATGTATATATATGTATATATATATATATATATATATGTATATATGTATATATATATGTATATATATATATGTATATATATATGTGTGTATATATATATATGTATATATATATATATATATGTATATGTGTGTGTTTTTTTTCTTGCCATTTCAGCTCTTTCAATGTTCATCCACATCCTTCCAAAAATCCCACACAACAAGTATTCAACTTCCTACTTGAATTTTCAGCAAAATGTGAAGTATTGAGTCGCCATTTTGGCCAAAGCGGATAGGAGCAACGAATGCTAGGCCGATTTTGGTCTGCTTTTGCCTGGATGCCAAATGTCCATATTTGGTCATTTCTTCTGGAGGCTGACGGGTTGTAATTCATTCCTTGGTGCTTCCTAATAGCGGGCCGGCGGCCAGAGAGCTCCGACTGTTGCTGGATTCTGTCTGCTGAAGGAATGAAAAACATGGTGGCGCTTCCTTGGAGCCAAAATATGCACACACACACACACTCAGGCATGTAGTACTTATCATAGCCTGATGTTCATTATAATTACGTATGTCCATCACTACTTTTTAAATAATTCCAAATGATCTGTCAACTTCCTTCCATTGCTTTTTCCTAAATTGCTCTGCCTCCAGATTCATTTTCTGAACCGTTTATCCTGGGGGGTGCCGGAGCCAATCCCAGCTAACTACGGCTACCCAATCGCAGGACAACAGTTCACACTTGGGGGCAATTTAGTGTTCAAGCAGCTAGCCTAGCATACATTTTACGTTACACTTGGGGGATGTGGGAGGTAAATTGGAGTACCTGGAGAAAATCCACGCAAGCCAGGAAACAACCTAGGCTTGAACCCACGACCCCAACTTTTGTTGGTGGGGAAAGGCGACCACTCACTCGCGTGGCCGCTTGTTTCCAGATTGCCTTTTCATTTTTAAGCATTTAACCAATCACATTTCAGCCATTATTTGTTGTCAGGGTCAGAAATCCACCCTTCATAATCAGTCCTGCGGGCCCCGTGTCGGTCAGACAATTGCTCTAGCCAATCAGAATTGGAGTTGGCGACACCAAGGCTTATGATTGGATAGTGAGTGATTGCACTGGGCAGTGTTTGCAAACTGCACTTGGAGCTCGCTTCACAAGCAACCATAGCATATTGTTTTGTTGATTTAATAGCCCTTTTGTCAACCCGCAATGAATGAAGGTTTAACCCTAACTAAACAAAACTAAACGAAACGAAATAACCCGAAAGCTAGGAACCGAGAAAAGGGAATTGCTTTGAACTGACAAAGATGATAGCCACATCTTTGTGTCTTACTCCAAACCATGATGTGTCATCCCTTAGAAAAAAAAGACAAATCACATAAACACTCTGACTCATACACACATATTTTCTTGTAACTCCTCCCACTGATCAAGTCAGTGTCCTGTTAGCTTCTGATTTTTTGTCTTGCTCTTCATCACAGAGGGACCACATCCAGCCAGGTAAGAATCATTCTTTTCTCTCTTTCACAAAAACCGGGTTGTTTATGGAAGCAGCTCATTGTTATTCCAAGTGTGTTCCTTATTCTACCATTCTGTTTCTTTGAAGTAGGGAAAGTTGGTTTTTACCTCATATTGCTTCCAAGGAACGTCCGGTTTACAAATGCTAATCAAGTAGATGACTTGCATTCGGCAAGGATAGAAATATTAATTCACCCCCCTCCCTCGCCCAAAAAAACAAACATTATTTTTTACATTTCGGGGTGTTTAAACTGCTTTCTCCAGGGAGCGCTTCCAGAATAATCAAAGGATTCTTCCAATTCCTTTGACTTTAGTGTCATGTTAGCCTTCAGTGGTCATCTATTTAAATATTATTAGCTTAATTTATTATCTGCTAACTCCCGCTAGCTGTGTGAGGGAGATTTATCCAAACACACAAAGTACTAGGACAAAATACACAATTTTACTTATTTTTTTTCATTTGTTGCTATTTATTTTCAAAAGTTTAATGTGCATTAAATTAATTAGATCTTATTTAGAATTATTAGTTTATATTTTTAATTTGCCTCATTTTTACCCAAAAATAAATTCCCAACGCTCAACACAAAATGTGTTTGGCCAGCAATTATACTACAATTCTATGTCATTCATTCATTTTCTGAACTGCTTTAGGGTTGTGGGGGGTGCTGGAGCCCATCCCAGCTGACGTGGGGGACACCCTGAATTGGTGGCCAGCCAATCGCAGGGCACAAGGAAACAAACAACCATCCATGCTCACGCTCATACCTAAGGGCAGTTTAGAGAGTTCAACCAGCCTACCATGCATATCTTTGGACTGTGGGAGGAAACCTGACTACCCGGAGAAAACCCACACAGGCCCGTGGAGAACATGCAAACTCCACACAGGTGGACCGACCTGGATTTGAACCCAGGACCCCAGAGCTGTGAGGCCGAAGTGATAACCACTCGTCTACCGGGCCTGTTAAATAGTAAATTATGATATAATATAAAAAATGTCCAATTGGCCACAATGGGCTCCTGGTCCACAGGTTTGAGACCCCTTGTCCTGCATGAATGTCCCAAAAATAGTGTTTGCGCGGGGGAATATTCATTCATTTTCTGAACCGCTTATGCTCACTACGGGCACCAGGCGGGTGAAAGAACATTGAATCGGTTGCCAGCCAATCGCAGGGCACGAGGAGACGGGCTACCATTCACGCTCGCACTCATCCCTTGGGACAATTTAGCTAGCATGCAATTAGCCTAGCATGCATGTTTTTAGGACGTGGGAGGAAACTGGAGAAAACATGCAAACTCCACACAGTGAGGACCCAACTGGGATCGAACATTCAATTGCTGCCGGACAATAAAAACCAGGCAGCGGTCCACAGTTGGCCCACCGGCCGTAGTTTTGACGCCCGTGATTTAACGGTATCATTGATCACTGACTGGTTTGTGCGTATGTTTGTTCGCAGGATGCCGTTCGGAGGCGGGAACAAGTGTGGCTGTTGTCAGAAGACGGTCTACTTTGCGGAGGAAGTGCAGTGCGAAGGCAAAAGCTGGCATAAATCCTGCTTCTTGTGTAGTAAGTCCATCTACCGTCAGACGCGAGGGCTGTCAAGGTGTGGCTGTGGATCGCAGAGGATCGCGGCAGGCAAATGTTTGCGTGGAAACATCCGAGTCCTTGTATGGCAACGTTGAATCCGTGTGACAAACTTGGCCTTTTATGGAAGATGAAGCGCACGCGCCGCCCGAGAACACAGTGTTTATCTACCGCATAGTTGTTTTCCTTTCTAATGACGTGCAGCGTTTGCGGGGATTCCAACTGGATTCACTCTGGGTGGGTCAGGTGACACACACAAAAAAATCTCAACAAAAAAATAGTGATACACTCCATACTGCAAGGTAGTCTATGTATGTTTTACTGACTTTTTGACTTCCGATCCAAACCCATTATTCACACGTTATGTTTTAACGATGCTGATCCGATGGCCGTATTTTCAGACCTGTAAAAATCATGCAAAATATACCGTAACCAGTAAATGACAAATCACCTCGTTTGGAGTAAAGCCAAGAATTGCTCTGTATAGAGATTTTAAAAATGCCCTCCCAAAAATACTATTTTTTTGGGCCGCTGCAACATATAGTCCGAAAAATACGGTAATTAAGCTCATTCGTTAAAGATCATTTGCGTTAGGACTTTAGAATGTAGGCATTCCAATTGATTTTTTTTTTACTTCTCTTTTGGTTGGAAGTGGTGTGCAAGAAGAACTTGGATAGCACAACGGTGGCCGTGCACGTCGACGAGATCTACTGCAAGTCGTGCTACGGCAAGAAGTACGGGCCCAAGGGCTACGGCTTCGGTGGGGGAGCGGGGACCCTCAGCGTGGACACAGGAGAGGCTCTTGGAATTAAAGTGCCAATGTAAGGATGTCTATATTTTACTAAATCACTCTACTTTTTCCGTCTTATTTATTCCATGGTGGTGGCTTTTGAATGAAATGGATGTATCGCAGATTTCACTGAGGTGGTCGCTGCGAAAAGGGGGAGATTACTGTATTATTTTCACATCAATTAGTACTGGATGTCATTATAGATCAAGTAAAGGAAGGAAGTTCAAATAATTATTTGAATTGGGAGGTAAACTATTTTGGCAAATGGTAATGTGAATGGAGAATTTGAGGAAGTTATTCGTAAATATGGTCATCATCGGGATTTTGTCATTTTTTAACATGATTTACAATTTTAAAAAGAGAAAGAAAAACTGGAAATACTCCTCCAAGTGAAAGTGGGTCGCTTTCCATGGCAACCAAGGAGTTTGGAATAAACCCTCACCCCAGAAACTTGCTCATTCACAGGCAATCCTCCCAATTTGAATGAATTGGATACCATTGGCAAGATCGAAAATACTATAAAATGAAAATAAATGCATAAAAAACATTTGATGGTACAGTTAGCGAGGGTGAAAAATGTCACGTTTGACTGATATGAGTTGTCAGCCGTGTCGAAAAACAAATATTCCTATTACTGTTATTTAAACTCCATTTTGGCCAACAATTTAATCTTCCCCCAACAGAGAAACTCAGCACCAAGCGACCAATAACCCGAATTCCTCCAAGTTCGCCACCAAAGCCAGCGGCTCCGATGTTTGCCCCCGTTGCGGAAAAACGGTCTACGCGGCGGAGAAAGCTATTGGCGCCGGCAACGTGAGGGAAAATCCAGACTTTCTTTAACCAAATTGATGATTTCTCTTTTAACATTTACCCACTTTTTTTCCTCAGTCGTGGCACAAAAGCTGCTTCCGTTGCGCCAACTGCGGCAAAGGGCTGGAGTCCACCACTTTGGCGGACAGGGACGGCGAAATCTTCTGTAAAGGTAGGCTAGCGTGAACTAGCTAACAATGCTAAGACGCGGTTTGAAGTGCTCCTTTGTGAATTTACAGGCTGCTATGCCAAGAATTTTGGACCCAAAGGCTTCGGTTTTGGCCAGGGGGCGGGAGCTCTGGCTCATTCCAAGTGAAGTCTTGCGTTTTGAGCTACGCCCATTTTGTTGACATCCACAAGCACCAATCCCGCTTTAGCCACGCTCAAAAGTCGAGTAGAGAATTCGGCGATTTGACAGGTCACGAAAGCTTGAAAGGCGAAAGACGAGCTATATTTCAAGTTGATCCCAGCACTTGCAGTCAATGGCATCCGTTACGAAGTTAACAGAATAAAAGCAAACACGGAAAGGTCAAAAGTCATTTTAGTCAAGCACAAAATAAAAATCCAGCAGCTACGTCACTTGTCTTATTGTAGTATTTCAAATGGGAGCAATGTGGGTGTGAATGTGGGTGTTGATTGCTCATTCTGTGGAAGAAAAACCGAATGCAATCTTTATTTCATTCACTAGAAGGCAGCAAAGATACCTACACTTGATAGGATGTGATCAAATACGCTGGGGTTTAAAAACGTGGGTGTTTAGTTAGTATGATTATTCTTCCATGCTGTAAAATATAAAGTTCTCATCTCATTTTCTGAACCACTTTATCCTCATTAGGGTGGCGGGGGGTGCTGGAGCCTATCCCAGCTGACTCCGGGCCAGAGGCGGGGGACACCCTGAATTGGTGGCCAGCCAATCGCAGGGCAACAGGAGACAAACCAGCATTCACGCTCACACTCATACCTAGGGGCAATTTAGAGCATCCGTCCATATCTTTGGAATGTGGGAGGTAACCGGAATACCCGGAGAAAACCCACGCAGGCCCAGCGCCTGAATCTGACCTTGGCCTGGCAGTAAGTGAGTTGAGCTAATGCTAACTTGTGGATAATTGTCTACTGTAGTGAAAGGGTTGAATTAAGCTATCGAGTGTACATAAATTTTTTGATGGGGGTGTGTTCGCCAAGGGAGGCGGGACAAAAGCGGGTGACGGATAAATATGCCCTCGTCTGTGCTTCCTCCCATCACTTTGTCTCACTTCATCTTCCCACTAAGGTACGTAAGGCCTAACAACGCTTTTATGCTTCAAATCATCATTTTCACCGCATGAGTTTAACATATAGTTTAACAAAATATTACGAGCTTGTTTTTAGGTTAAATTCCGTTGAGACGAAAGGGTCTTGGGACTTGTGTTGGTGACAATAATACACGTTTGATCGTGTCTATCAATTGTGTGGTTGCTTACATTATTTTGTATTAAAGAAGAAAACATTGTATCATTTTGTAACCTCGGTAATTGCTGCCATTTTGTTCTGTCACATCTGCCATCGCTCGGCTCTTTTTGCCAAAAATTCATTGAGTAATCCTAAAAAAAAGGGGATGTTCAAAGGACGGGGGCTCGGTGGGCAACTTGATGTTACCCGGCATTGCTTTTTACAACAAAGACACCCCAAAAATGAACGGATTGCGATAAGATAAGACTCGGGAGTAATTGAATAAATAGGGACGGCTCCATTCTGGGAAATGCCAGACAGACACTCATCAATGCGGTGGAATGTTTCTGGAGTGGAAAGTGTATTAAGATCCTTTGGGGGCCCCCAAAAGGTGTTATTTTTGTCTTTCAGGATCAACGCGGATAGACAAGATGCCTGAGAAAGTGTAAGTGTTGTTTTGTGTGCGTGTGTGTGTCATCTCGCCTTTGTTTATTTTTAGAGCCCGATTAGGGAAGACAATCAGTGTTAATGCTGTTGTTTGTTTCCATTACAGGGCTGAGGTAAGATTTCAAACTACCTACTATAACTTTACATGGATTCCACATTTAAGTGCATTACGTAGACATCTTATTCTGGCCTCATCAAGGCCATTTGCTTGACCAATTGCGAAATTGCATTTCACTTAGTAGAAGAAGAGTGAGCTAAACACAGAAAAATGGGGGGAAATAGGCATAAAAAAGCTAATGTTCGAAGTACAAATTGGCGGAGCAATTGTACCATTGCCATGGCTTCTCCCATTTTTAAATATTTGGATGCAGGAACAGTCGAGTCCTAATCGGATCCAAATTTGAGGTGTCCGTGAGACCACGATCTGAATTCTAATTGGATGAAAGACATTTTGCCCGTGTGTAGCGTAGCCATGAAATACTTTTAACGGGTGCTTTATTATCGTTTCCTGTTGAAGAAATCCAAAATCTCAGCTTCACGCAAGCTCATGCTCAAGGTGAGTGATGTCGCTCGCGGTTGCGTGACCGACCGCGTGGGAAATCAACAGCTTGAGTTGTTGCGTGACAGAGCTTGATGGTGGCCAAGGCCAAGGAAGATCTGGAGCAGGAGCAGCTGGACAAGGAAGCCCAGAAAGAGAAGTACCTGGAAGAAAACGCACCCGCGTTAAACATCAACTCCATGAGCTTGGAGGAGCTGCAGGTGCCTGAATTCTCTAAATTCACTATGCCCTTTCTTTGTCTCTCTTATTTTGAAATACTGGTCACATTTTTATGGTGATGGAATTGGGCTGCCTCAAGGCAAGCAGTCATGTCTCCACGCTTTTATTTTGATTTTCTTGTGAGGGTTGAAAGTGCAAAATGACTTTATAGCTTGATTATCAAAGTGGTCCCACTTTTCTTGGACAAAAACGCAAACTATGACCGCCATTTCATGTTCATTTTCATGTTTACATCTAGAAACTATGCGAAGAACTTCACTCCAAAATCGACATTGTGGATGAAGAACGGTATGACACCGAGGTCAAAGTCCTGCACAACTCACGAGAGGTAAAAAAACAAAAACAAACAAAAAACAACAAATTGTTAAAGTGCTACATTGTTCTTTTAGATAAAGGATCTGAACATCAAGGTGCTGGACCTAAGAGGGAAATTCAAGCGACCCAGCCTTCGGCGAGTCAGGGTCTCGGCCGACGCCATCCTGCGCTCGCTGCTGGGCTCCAAGCACAAAGTGTCCATGGACCTGCGAGCCAACCTCAAGTCCGTCAAAAAGGAAGACACGGAAAAGGTCAGTGCGCTTTGAACACAAAGCCGCAGTCCGGAACATTGACCGTTCCATCTTCAGGAAAAGACGGCGGAAGTCAACGATTGGAGGAAGAACGTGGAGGCCATGTCTGGCATGGAAGGACGCAAGAAGATGTTTGACGCAGGGGCTCCCGCCCAGTAGAGCCTCACTGAACAAAAAAGAAGCATTTTCATTCATTTCAATCCAGCAGAAAACCAAGTATGAAAACACTCGATTCTCTCCAGTTTTCTTTCTTTGACACAGCAATAAAGACAAAAGACAAACTCAGTTTTCTGTTGATGGCAGGTTTTCCCCCCCCCCATCAAACTGAGCATAAACTAACCTCTTTAGATTTGGTAAAAGTAAACAAACACTATGCCAACACGGATACTAGTATTGCTATGAAAGAGGACGAAGATGTGACTGGTAACAGAAAGTACTAAAAAATAACTAACAGAATATGCAGTAATTGAGTATCAAATGAAATAAAAATGAGCTGTTTCAAATTATATGGTATCATTGCAGAATTCTATATGCTATATAAAGTATTAACGTCATTGAGAACCAATGATTTAAAGAAGCATCTGACCAATCTGCGATAGCAATGACTTGATATAGTTAAGTCAGCAAGTATATAGTAGAGTATAGTATAAACATTTTTTTTTTAAAGTGATATTAGCACAGTACTGTCATCGGCCGATTGATTAGAATTTAGGATAGAATTTTGGCCCTAATTTCTAGGGCCTGAATTCTAAATGCTAATTTTCCATCCCAAGTCTTCAGCAGGAAAGTAGTAATAAAAAAGTTATGCTGCTAAACGGAGGCTGGATTTTCAACAAGAAAAAGCCACATAATGCATAATATTGTAAGGCTACGTCCTCTTTAACTAGAGTAGCTAGAAGGCTAGCAATTTAGCATTTTAGCTTAAGTGTATGCATGTTAGGTATCACTTTGACCACACGGTGGTAATGTCAACTCACCTCCAAGGTCAATGAATGCAGTAGTAAGTACATCTTTCAACAGACAACTTTACGTACTTTACTTTTGATTACTTTGCATGTCTTCCATCATCTCGGGAAGGGAAATAAGCGCTCTTTTTTTGGCTGGTGGCCATCTTGCGTAGGTCGACTGGCGCTTGGAAACAAGACCTCGAAAAATACACATTGCGCCGCATCGGCACATAATTTTTTCGTACTCCCCGATACGCATGACCTCATTTTAGCGCCATATCGGTACTGATGTGGATGTCGATTTTGGTGCAACACTAATAGCTTAGCAAGATTTGATGCGTCCTCATCTGTCCACTGGGTGGCAGTGACTCAATTGTTTATTATTATCAGTAGTAGTACGTATTATGATTATTAATTATTATTATTAATATTTATTATTATTACTTATTAATTTTATTATTATTATGTATTGATTATTTACCTGTCCGTTTTTATGTTTGCTGTTGTTATTTGTCCACTTGGTAGTGAAGCTTTGAATCTTATTATACTTTTATTATACAATAAAAGCATTTCAATTCAAGATACGTGGTACAAATGATGCAATTATCAATTAGCAACCCCACTGATGGTGGAAAAAGTTTTGAAATCATTCTAATATATGATGGAAAATGTGGTTGTGTTCTTTTATAAGCTTTTAAAAGCTTCAATGCAGTTATGCTGAAGAGGGTCCAATTGCATCACGGGTAGGCTTTTGTGTCAGTTACACAACCCTGGCACTCATTCGCGACCAAGGTCTTAATAAAAGTCTTCGTACAAATCAAAGAAGCAGGCCGGGGGGGCCCCTGAGAGCCCACCGGAGTAGGTTTACACGCTCTCACTAAGCCTACTCTAATCCCCACTCTAGTGTCCAGCGCGTCCAGGTTTTTTGCCGTATAAAAATAGTCAAAGCACATCCAGTAAAGAGCGTATGTTTGAATGTCCGTCGCCAACTGTTTGCAGGTATGCGCCCGCCGCCATTGTGCCGCCATGTGATCCGGACCCCGGTTTAAAAGCTTACCCGGACCGGGGCGGGGGGACAACGTGGACACTTTCACCCTTGTCGACGTCTCGCCACAGTGTCCGGGTGAGTCTGCTGCGGCTGCCTTTTCATTTTAAGCGTAAGGTGACATTTTGGGTGTTGTTTTGAAAGGCGCGGGTATTTTGCGGGGTGCAAAAATGTCGGACGACGAAGAGGCCTCGTACGAGTGAGTATACGACAAGATGGCGACGTGATGCCATGATGGAGACACCTGGGACTAAGGCCTTGTTTTCGGTGTGTCTGTGTGTTTTGTTGCAGGGAACAACGTGAGTCTTTTGACACATGCTTTACATAGAAAATGCCAAAGAAGATCTGATCATTGCAAGATAATTAATTTTTTTTTTGGTTTAATTCAATATTTGCGGTGACCATGCTAGGAATGTTGGAGAATACACAGAAATATTGTTGTTTTTGTTCGCAAGCATGTAAATGAATATTTGTTTTTATTATTGAATGAAGATGAAAATTGATAACCTTAGTATTGCAATACATCACAATTGGGATATATCGACAGGCCCCTAATGCCAATTTGACCCCCTTGTTGAAACAAACTGGTCCTTAAGTTACCGTATTTTCTCGCACATAAGCCATATTTGTAACTAAAAAAAATGATGACTGAATGAAGGGTATGGCTTATTTGTGCACAAGACTTACAGCGTTACTATACTCTTTTTCACCAGTAGATTTCGGCAAAGTAACGTTTACTATTTGTTGGTTATTTACTGTTTTGCAGTAAGAAAACAACCATTACTGGATGAATTAATTCCTTATAATATTGACCCTAATCATGTGCTTTTGATTCATACAGTATCTCAGAAATACAAAAAAATGTGATTATTTTTCTTAAGATTTTCCCTTCAAAGTAACGCATTTGTACTCCCTATTAAAACCATGAATATGAAGGTGAAAATTGGGAATCAAGGGGTGGCTTATACGGGAGAAATTGTAAAATTCAACAATGTCAAGGCAATTTTAAGGGTTATTCGCGCAGCGGGTAAATACAGGTGACTTCCTCGTGAATTTTAGGCTATTTGCGTGCCACTTCCTGTCATTTTTCCATCGCAACGTGACATTTGCAACGGCCACAAATACACCCCTTATTTGCGGTTGTTTGTCCCGGGGCTTCGGGGGCTTTAAAAATCATAAAGTTGCCCGCCACCCTTCCCCATCAGCTGCTTGTGTTATCGCTGCCACGTTATTAGCTGCTTTCCGCGCTTAAGCAACACGCTTATCACGTCGCGTGCTAAACCGCCGTGCTCTTTTGTATTTTTGTCCCGCTGCCACCGTCCAGGCAGCTGCGCCCGTCTACCGCCTTGACCTTTATGCCCCGATGCCAATCACCCAATTCAACTGCCAAAGTGTTAAATAGGGATATCTTCGGCGTCCGATCCTATCGACGGTGTTCCATTCGCTGGCTAACTAACGGCTAACTAACTAACTAAAATGACAAAAAAAACAATAGAGTCGTTGGCTAACTTATTCCACCCTGGAATATGTATCATGCAATAATACATAGTATTCACAGGGTATGTGTTGTGGTAGTTAGTAAAGCTTTTAATGATTTTTTAAAATACAAATATGTCAACTTTTTCAAGTGAGCATTTTTGCCAGCTGTTACTTTTGTTTGTAATTTTTCTTAGTTGATGGCGACGAGCAGGAAGAAGGTGAGGCGTGTTGTCACTTTTCGTCATGATGTCAATTGAAATATATTATATAGTAAATATATATTTTTTGTTTTTCATGTCAAAGATGCCAAGAAGAGATCAAGGTGAGAGATGATGGATTCCATTGAATTAAACTATTATGATGTATTCTCGTTATTTATGCAGGTACATTATTATTTAGATGTTTACATACCAATAGCTGATTTGAGTTGGTAATCTAAAGTTGTATTTGAATTGTATTGTCTTTGTATTTAGAATACATTTCGTACATAGTGTGTTCAATATTTTGAAAATTAGATGAACAGAATTATTGAAATCAATAATTATATCATTTGAGATATTTAAGACCATATACTTAATCAAATTATTATAATTGCATGAAAAAATTCTACAGATAAGAATTTAATCTTTTTAACCAAATATGTTTACCTACATTATGCTGATGTATTATTATTCAATTACATAAAAAATATATTACATTTTTTGGGTGTACTATAAATTACTGCAATTAAAAATATACAAAATACATATTACTATCATTGATATATAATCCTGATGATTTCTTTTGGTGGAACCTAAATCATTTATAAGATAAAAGAATATTATAACTATAATCCATAACCTTAACAT
Organism: Stigmatopora argus; assembly: GCF_051989625.1. Taxonomy (NCBI): domain Eukaryota; kingdom Metazoa; phylum Chordata; class Actinopteri; order Syngnathiformes; family Syngnathidae; genus Stigmatopora; species Stigmatopora argus. The sequence continues at coordinate 12,261,534 of NC_135392.1, read as the reverse complement.
CATTTCAATCATCAAAGTGTCTTCATTCAGCGTTTTAATGTTTGTATTTGCTAATGCACAGTGTTATAATTTTATTTTTTTTAATTACTAGCAACTATGACCACAAAATGTACTGTATGTGATGACATTAACATTTACTTATTCAATTTTTTTAAATTTATGATTCTGAATTTTGTTCAGGCCTGGTTTTGTGGCCTGCTTGTCAGCCCCCAAAATCCCGGAAGGCGAACTTGTGGACTTTGACGTGAGGCGAACCTGCAATTTAAAATCACGACTATCGATATCGATCTGTGAAATGGGCGCATCTCCTTCCAGGACATCCACCGCAAGCGGATGGAGAAAGACCTGACGGAGCTCCAGACCCTGATTGGGGACCACTTTGAGAAGCGCAAGAAGGAGGAAGAGGAGCTCCACGGCCTTACCGACCGCATCGTGAGTTTTCCCGTCCGCCCGTCGACGTCTCCGCAACGCTCGCTCTGCTCTCGCCCTTTTAGGAGAAGCGGCGATCCGAGAGAGCCGAGCAGATGAAGATCCGTGCGGAGAGGGAAAAAGAGCGGCAAAACAAAATGGCTGTGAGTGCGACTCGTTTTTCTCGATCGGGTTTGGTTCGGAAAAAGCAGTCACAGCCAAACAATGGTTTGAAATGACGCATCGCCTTGCCAACAAACTAACCGTATTAAAAAAAACAACTTGTTAACGCGTTTTTATTTTGAGTTATATATATATATATATATATATATATATATATATATATATATATACACATACATATATATATATATATATATATATATATATATATATATATATATATATATATATATATATATATACATACATATATATATATATATACATACACATACATACACATACACACACACACACATACACATACACACACACACACACACACACACATACACATACACATACACATACACATACACATACACATACACATACACATACACATACACATACACATACACATACACATACACATACACATACACATACACATACACATACACACATACACACACACATACACACATACACATACACATACACATACACATACACACATATATATATATATATATATATATATATATATATATATATATATATATATATATGTATATATTTTTACTAATACTATTGTTAATTCAACATAATTTGGTTCTTGGGCTCATTTATTTATTTATTTATTTTTTGCTGGACATTCCATACACTTTCTGTTGAACACTTTCTTTTTGTAGCTCATGATTGTTCAACTTGTCATATTTTATGCTTATTTTTAATTTTTCTATATTATTTTAGGAGGAGAAAGCGAGGAAGGAAGAGGAAGACGCCAAAAAGAAAGCTGACGTTGAGGCCAGGAAAAAGTCGATCCTGAGCAACTTGACCTTTGTCGGCTATAAAGTAATCAAATATGATTCAGCTTTTCATAAATATTCCGAGTTTCTAATGTTTAATGTCCTTTTTGAAGACGCAGACGGGAACCAAGCGGCAAACGGGACGTGAGACGAAGAAGAAGATCCTCAACAACCGCCGCAAAGAGTTAGACATCGATCACCTGAGGGAGGACAAACTCAGGTGGCAATCTGGCGACCGATCATGCGACCTTTCGATCACGTCATCGCTATCTACCTCTCTCTGCAGGGAAAAGGCCAATGAGCTTATGGATTGGTTACGGCAGCTGGAGGCGGAGAAGTTTGAGCTTCAGTACAAATGCATGAAGCAGAAATATGAGGTGAAACGATTTTTTTTGTTTTAAACTGATCGATTGATTGGCATCTTTTTAAGAGTTCGTCAGAGTTAACATGTAAGAATGATCCATTATTGTAATTGACCATATTTCGAAACTAGCAGGGGCTCTAAGATTGAGCCCTGGGGAATCCCATTCTTGTGCCTAACTCACAATTAACAAATTAAAGCGACAACATTCTCTGCTAAATTGTACTTGCGCACTCGCAGGTGACCGTGCTGAGGAACCGTGTCACAGACCATCAAAAAGTGTAAGTCCACCCAATTATTTTAGGGAGGGTAGGGGCTTAACTGGGAACAAAAAGGTGCCTCAAGTGTGGCTATGTAACGTACGTGTAAAAGTAGTCGGTGCGGAGAGATGAGGTACAACAGCTGAGAGGTCTTAAGTGCAACGCGATCATTTGGTGACCTCGATGCCATTCAAATCATGCCGCTAAAAACAACAGCGCGTGCTTTGTGAGCGGCTCAGATGTACTGATTTGAGCTTTGTTTTTCAGTTCAAAGGGAAGAACCAAGCGAGGCTTGAGGAAGTAACATCAAACGTCTCCGTGTTGATAAAAATAGGAAAGCATCTCCATGACGATTTGCCTCAAATAAAAAGCAAGCAGCAAATGCACCTTCCATTTTGTTGTTGTTTCATCTCATCTCATCCCCCATTTTCGGAAACGCTTTATCCTCACTAAGGGTGGCGGGGGGTGCCGGAGCCTATCCCAGCTGACTTGGGGCCAGAGGCAAGGGACACCCTGAATTGGCGGCCAGCCAATCGCAGGGCAAGAGGAGACAAACAACCATTCACGCTCACACTCATGCCTAGGGGCAATCTAGAGTGTTCAATCAGCTTACCACACATGTTTCTGGAATGTGGGAGGAAACTGGAGTACCCAGAGAAAACCCACGCAGGCCCCATGAGAACACCAAACTCCACATTGGTTGACCGACCTGGATTTGAACTGTGAGGCCAATGCGCTAACCACTTATCCGCCGGGCCGCCAATATGTTACTTTTTTCTCTCTCTATATATAATATTTTGCTTTCTTTGGGTGGCAGGTATCCAGCCAATCATTGGATACGATGCAATTACGCTACGCAGCCAATCGCGGCATTGACAGTACGTACTTGTGCTGAGGCTAAAGCTAAGTCGGCTAACTCCGCTAAAGTGAATGTAATAAGTCGACTCCCCAAACGAAAGCAAAAAAAGAACGGTGGATCTTTTAAGTTGGAATGGCTGTCGGACTATGTGCAAATAGAAGAACAAGCTCTGAAACTGGGGGATATCTTTTGTTTTTCGAGTGAAACAGCTCTGTTGTGCAAAACATGTAGCGAAGCTAAAGTTGTGAGGTAAAGATCTGGACTACTAAATACTAGAAGATGGACTACCTCAGCAGAAAAGTCGTTTGAATGACAAGTGAGAAGAACAGACGTGAAAAATAAGGTAAGTCAGATTTGTGCAAATTCTAGTGACATTTATGAAGATGTTTTGTGTATGGATATTAATAATTAAATGTTATTATCACTAGATCATTTATGGGTAGTAGAAATGCTGATGGCAGGTGTGATACGTATTTTGGGGTGGCCCGGCGAATGAGTGGTTAGCGTGTCGGCCTGTGGAGGACCTGGGTTCAAATCCAGGTCGGTCAACCTGTGTGGAGTTTGCATGTTCTCCTGTGAAGGTTTCCTCCGGGTACTCCGGTTTCCTCCCACATTCCAAAATAAACATGCATGGTAGGCTGATTGGACACTCTAAATTGCCCCTACGTATGGGTGCGAGCATGCATGGTTATTTGTCTCCTTATGCCCTGCGATTGGGTGGAGACCGATTCAGGGTCAGCTGGGATAGGCTCCAGCACCCCCGCCACCATAGTGAGGATAAAGTGGTTCAGAAAATGAGATAACTTCTGTCATACAGCCACAAAGAAACAAGTATTTATTCCTCCAAGAACATTTATTTTGCCCAATGTACACATCCACATGATTGCACTTTCTCAAGAGCATCAAATGCCAATAGAGAATAAAATACCGCAGTCAAACTTGACAAAATTATGGAAACCGTAAGGCCGCCGGGTGCATTCATTTAGCGGGCTTGCAGTGGCGGGACGTGCGGCGATACTCGGGCAAGTGGTGGAGGATCCAAGCCGCCGGTGCCAGCGTGGCGACTGCAAACGCTGATATCACTAAAAAAGTTTGCTGTCACACAACGGGGCCTCTTTAACTTCTACTTGTAAAAGATTAGAATTCAGGCGTTGAGGGTTCTGGTCTTACCCAGGCTCCAACGTGACACTTAGGAGGTTTGCTGCTTATAGACGCCGTGCTGACATCCATCCAAACCATCTTAGGAGCACCTGCCAAAAACCAGAGTACCATCTTCGTCTTTGCTGTCTTCGCCATCGCCATCCTGCTGTGCGCTCAAGCCCAAAAATGAGTCATTGAGTTCACTTGATGCTAACAAACCAAGGAGTATAATTTGGGGGCAGGACAAGATTCACCGAGAAACTAATTGCATTTAGTCCTCAAGAAAAAAAGACCTGACAGGGTGGAAAGGCCTTTGAAGAAGCACGGCAAGCTGAAACAGCACACATTTCGAAATTAGATTGAATTTTGTTTAATTGAATAAAACAACCAACACACACACATACGCACACAAATATAAAAGGACATTTTGTTCAAAGTATAGAACTATCAATACTGAAATGGTTTAAAAAATGTATCAACACTCATGCTGTTAAATATCATATATATTTGATAGCAAGAGGGTTGATACAATTTTTTTCAGTTTTTGTACATGACAGATCACGAGAATATGATTTTTATCTACTAATATTTTTGCATTTTCATTGTTAACTCTTTGACAGTGTTAGACGACCTGTGTGGAGTTTGCGTGAGTTTACTTGAAAAAGAGGTTAAGACATGTTCTGTTGAATTCACCCACATAGGGAAACAAACAAAATCTTGGTCATTTCGCTTTTATTTCCGACAAATGCAATAAATTAAAAAACATCCATGGGAATGAGAGTGAGTGAAGGCCCCTTTTTCTCTCTCAAAGATCTTTGAGACCACGAGAATCTGAAGACTTGGACGGAGCTGAACGCTGGTTGCCACCCCGTCGCAGGTCACTCTCAAGCTCCTTCTGTTTCTGAAGCAAACCCTACGTAGCAGACAAACGCAGTGGTTTTTGAAAACACGTTGGCCCCCTTTTCTGCACTTTTGTTGACTTGGTTACCTGTCGTAGTTGCTGGAGGCCTCGGAGGATTTCCTGCTGCCGCTGTGGGCTCGGAGCTGTTAAAACAATGAAGGATTGTCAACAATTTTTCAATATATTTCTAGATAGGGAAGCCATGATTCATCGGCAACTCACGGATTAGCAAATTTACCTCTTAAGAGGGTATTTTTTTGTAGTTGAAAAAAAAACTTGGACAACTTAAGACATTCACATACCCTTGTGGCTTTGAAAAGGAGTCTGAGTGGGGTCCGAGTGGATGACGTCTTCTGTACGGATATAAGGGATGAACTGGAACTCTGGAACTGAGGGTTGCGTGTTGGGAGGGGAGCACTCCCTGAAGCGCAAAAAGCATACAGCGTGGCTAAGAAATTCTGGCACGCCTAGGCCCTCTAGTGGTCACATTCTGGAACTTTTAAACAAGCCGTTTGAATAAGAAATGATTAAAGAAAAATATTTGACCATCAAAGAAGACTCCAGAAGTCTCAAAGTCTTGCTACTTCTGTACTAGTTTGCCTCTGCATAGGTAAAACCGATGAAGCAATGAAACGCAAGGATTACGACAGATGGCGTATGACTTGTCGGAAAACGGTAGTGGAGACTCGTTGTCTTTATCGTGCGACGAGTCGGAACACGAAATTGAAAGTGGCTCCATAGAAGATGAATTTGCTTTGCTATACCAATTCAAACTGGAGACAGAATCCCCTTAACATGGCGCATATTAGTTGGAGATAAAAAAAAATGTTATGTTGATGTCACATCTCACCTTTGAGCAGAGGTGCCGGCACCCTTCCAGTTGTCCTGCAAGGAACATACAAGTCAGAAAAAAAGTCCCGGCACGGATAAGAGCACGACGACGCTGCGTCACAGTGCTCACTTTCCGCGACTGGCAGTTGCGCTCCTGCAGACCGAGCATTTCCTCCTGCCTCTTGAGTCGACTTTCCTGCCTGCTCCTCTGTAGAGTGGCCGGGTAACGCTCCGATGCCGGGATGAAACGCCGGTCGGGCCTGTTTGGGTGAATAATGTCAAAGGCAAAACGCAGGCAAACAGTAGATCATCATAGCACTATACTAAAACTATGTCTGATCTCATCTCATTTTCTGAACCACTTTATCCTCAGGGTCGCGGGGGGTGCTGGAGCCTATCCCAGCTGACTCTGGGCCAGAGGCAGGGGACACCCTGAATCCATATCCAGGGGCAATTTAGAGTGTCCAATCAGCCTACCATGCATGTTTTTGGAATGTGGGAGGAAACTGGAGTACCCAGAGGAAACCCACGCAGGCCCGGGGAGAACATGCAAACTCCACACAGTTGGCCGTGACCTGTATTTGAACCCAGGACCCCAGAGCTGAGAGGCCCATGCCCTAACCACTCGCTCCACCGGGCCCGCCCACTAAAATTACGTATTAATTGCCATACATTTGCTACTTTTAAAAGAGTAAAATGCTATATGAGGTCATGGCTCGGCAATCTACCAATAGTACATTGATATATTGACCACACCTAAAGTAAATGGATGGTGAAAATAATGGCCGATTGTTTGGGTCAACCCTGGGTGTCACCTGCGTTTGTTCCAGCCGGGCTTTGTTTTCTCCGTCTTGAGCGTGGGGCCTCCTTTGGCGGCGGTGTTCTCCTTGCCGGCTTTGCAAATGCAGGTCGAAGGAGCTGCAGCGAGTGTGTCTGCGCACAAAGACGCCTGGATATTAGCAGCTAAATTAAGGAATACTAGTGGTGTTTTTTGTTTTGTTTTGTTTGACCTGTCTGCACAGCCGTGTCTCTCCTGTCGTCTGCGCTCCCTGCCGGATGTGGAGCTGAACGGCACACGCGTGTCAAGGAGGCACACTTGATAGTCAGTTAATGAATTCTACTTACCACGTCCGTGCAGCGACTCCTTTCTTTCTCCATCTTCCGCATCAATTTTTGGCTGCTCCTGCGTCATCACAAGTTGTTTTATTTTTTTTACTTTTGCGGAATTTAGAAAAAAAAATACAACAAATTTTATAAAAAAAAAAAAAAAGAAAAAACAAACCATTTTCCCTTGTGTAAAGAATGCATCAGTCAACTTGACTATGCCTTTTTAATGGTTTTATTCATCAAATATACCATTGATGGTTGAATTGGCATTTAAACACAAAAATATATTTATTATTAATTTAATTTCATTTAATTACATTTTAAAATATATGAAGAAAAAAATTAAAAATATTTTGCACCTTTTTTAATTAAACTCTTCAATATATTTATTACTAATTTAAAAATGTAATTTCAAAGGGAAAAAAAACGACTCTACTTACAAAAAATTCCAACCACTTTTGCAACCAGTTAATTTTGTAAGTAGAGGTACCAGAGTAGTTTTTTTTGTACTGACCTTGCCTCGTTCCCGTTGCTTGTCCTCCTCCTGCTGGAACCTCCTGATCAGCGCGTCCCTCTCCAGCACGACTTTCCTCTCCTCTTCCTCCTCCTTTTCTTTCCTCCGAGCCTCCTCCTCCCTCTTTTGCTTCTGCCGCTCCTCCACCTGAGCTTGGATGTCCTTCTGTTGCTGCAGCTGCTTGAGCCTCCTCCTCTCCCGCTCCTCCATTTGAATGGGGTCCAGCAAGGCCGTCATGCTCCGGAGATAGCTAGCAAAATTTGCCTGTTCATTGCTGATTTATATCCCCCCTAATTTTCCCCGGGAAAGACGGTATCACCTGCTCTTGGAGGCGTCTTTGGCTCCGCCTCCCGCCGCGGGGATGTCGCCGTCCCCCGTCGTGGACGAGGTGGGCGACGGCTCTCGGTCAACGGCGGGCGGTAGAGTTAGGACCGGAGCTTTGCGCTGCATCGAGTCGAAATGCGCAGCCCACAGCTGGTGATCCTCCTCCTGCGAGTATAGCGGAATCTTTGAGTTGGGTGTCGTGGCATTGCTGGTGACGGACGGGGTGGTGACCTGAGCCAGCAGAATCTTTTCCCGCCTCCTGCGTTGGCTGCTCTCCTCCTTCTGCCGGTCCAAATCCTCCAACCAGAGCTTCCTCTGCTCCTCTCGCTTCTCGAAGGCCCATGCCTCCTCTTCGGGAGTCACCGCCTAGTAAGGTGACCATGATTAATCGACTAACTAATCCATTATCAAATAGCTGTTCCGGTCAAAATGAATTGGACGTCTATAACCGTCAACGTCAGCCAATTAGCCCATTAGTAGTTTCGCTTTTTCATGTATTTTTTTTTATCTTTAATAATTCAACTTTTTTTAAAAAGGGGTAAAAGAGTAAACATTTGCTTATTGGTTAATACATTTTTTTATATTCAATTATTATAAAGCACATTTTACAAAAAAATAAATCAGTATGAACTTCAATTTTACATTTATCATAAAAAAAGTTATGATTTTAGATTTTCTGCAATAATTTTAAATTTTAAGTTTTTTTAAAATACTTTTGGAAATTTAGAAAACGGTGTGAAACCCATTTTCTGGAGGCACGTTATTTTTGATATTTACTTTAAAAAATAATTTGTAAACTGTAGTCTTATTTTGTAATGTATTTTGAACACAATTTTCAATGAAATACAACATTGGAAAAATATATATATTTCATGTGCCTCTTTGGAAATTTCTCAATACAATAATCCCTCGATTATCGCGAATTCACTACAGTGGTACCTCGTCATACGACCGTTCGTCCAACGGAATGCTCGTCTTACGGGGGAAATTTCGATCGAATAATTCGCCCGTGATGCGGTCAAAGTTTCGTCATGCGACCAAGCCAGGTTGCCATGGCATTTTTTTTGGCATATCTTTCGTGTATAACAATATTTACGAGCACCGGATGAGCTATTCAGACCAGGAAACGCACAACGCGCATGCGCGGTGAAAAGAGGGCTTTCTGGGTAATGAAGTATACTCGTGCTCGCAAAAGTATCCCCGGTAGCAACTCTATCATAGGCGCCGTTCGATGGGACGCGAACACAGATGCTACAAGCTAAAAGGAGCCGCTAGCCAGCTAGCTCCCATGAGAAATCCGACTCGGATCGCTGCCGCCTGTGCGACGAGGAAACAGAGTCGTCTGAACACTTATGGCTCCGCTGTCCGGCCTTAATGACCGAACGCTACCATCGCGGCTTGGGCAACTCCCTGGATGAACTTATCCGTGTTCCAGTGGCAGCCCTAGCGCTGCTGAGGGTAATCCTCAGGCGCCTGAGGTGAAAAAGAAGAAGAAGAAGAAGAAGAAGATGAGCAGCGGGGCGATCGCTGATAAGACTGCTTGCTGCTCGTTGGCAAGTGGTCGTGCGTTCTCCGATTGTGAGGACATTTGTGTGCATCATTTTCGGAATATTTTGAAGGGAATAGTACGACAGCAAACAGCCCATCGATAGCGAACGTGAGGGTGGAGTGTTTGTTCTGTTTACGAGTGCGTTGTGTGGAGGGAAAAAAAAAACGAAGCCCCTCTCCCCTCGGCGAAATCCGGCCAATTTTAGTTAGATTAAACACTTTATTTCTATTAAACCACTCGTTATTTATTACTTTGTCAATATATGGCGAATTATAAGAAATAAAACATTTTTTTTCAATCCAATATCCTGTTTCTGGTGTTTTTTTCAGAGAGTTGGAACAAATTAAATTGTTTCCCATTCATTTCAATGGGAAACTTTACCTCGAGTTACGAGTAACTTGTCATACGAGCTCAGTCCCGGAACGGATTAAGCTCGTATCTCGAGGTACCACTGTACTACATTTAAAAATATATATTTTATTTATTCTTTTAAGTTCATAAAAATGTAAAAATCAACGCTGAAACTTATAAGCGGAAGCCACTCTTGCTAGTAGGACTCAGCACTGAAGAAAAAAAAAAGTTACAATAGGGGTGACCCTACTTCGCGATTTTCGATTATCGGCCATGTCTGGTGTAGATTAACCGCGATATTCGAGGGATTACTGTAGTCTTAACAACAAAAGCAAAAAAAATAGAAAGGAATTGAGTAAATAGGATTTTTTTTAATTCCTTATAATTAGACAAAATGAAAAAAACTGACAATTTTCTTTTTAATATATGTATTAGATGTGTTTTTACCCCAAGTCTGAGGCTTGACCTAATGGCTGCCGGCTGCTCCCTGTGGCGGCTCCGCAGCTGTAGAGGGCGCTCACTTCCTCCTTCCTCTTCAACCTAAACAAGTCACACAGTTTGCATTGTAAATCACTGCGCTAGACAATGTACTTCTTAAATGTAATATTTTCCATCTTACCTGTAGCCTTACCGAGGGTAAACATTGCTGCTGCTTCAGCTCCATCTGTGCATCTGCAACACACAACAATTATAAACAATAGTAGGTTCTTCTTTTGGTTATGAATTAGCCAGTAGTGGACAGCCTTCAGCCTGCATTACACACTGTTGCTCATGTTTAACACAGAGTCCCAACATTATTTGAATGTTTTTTTTTTTATAAGAAAGAGACAAAATACTTAATTGCTGCAGCCACCGCGCCTTCTTTTCTTTCTCGTTCACTCTGGTGTCAACGTCGCGTTGCTCCAGCCAGCCCACCAGACCTCCGTAAGACCTATAAAGCCATCATCAATATTACTGGCTGCCATTGACGGCAATAGACGTTCCATCCATTTGAACTGAAAGGGCTCACAGACCACCAATTTATTTTAAAAATGTAAAAAAAGAAAATCTATTACCGTATTTTCTGGATTATAAATCGCATTTCATAGTTGGCTATTGACGGCAACAGACATTCCATCCATTTGAACTGGAAGGGCTCACACACCACCAATTTAGTTTATAAATGTAAAAAAAGAAAATCAATGGCCGTATTTTCTGGACTATAAATCGCATTTCATAGTTGGCTGAACCTTTGACTAATATTCTATTGCAACTTTTTTTTTAATCACTAACCACCGACAGACATTATGTTGATTTTTTAAAACACATTTTTTAGGCTATAGTTATCTGGAAAACTGTTAACAGATGCCCATTTAACCTGTTGTTCTCCATTTTCCTGTGCTTTCTTTAACGTGTTTGTTTTTGGTTTCTGATAAAGAAAAAAAAGGCCCTCCAAAAATGATATATATTAGTATTATAATAGTCAAAAAAAATCCAGTACTTTTTTCAGGTTCTTTATATAATAAAACCTTAATAAATATAAACATGCAAAGCTCCTCATCTCACTTTGACACGGTTTCTTGTGGCGACATCTCATTTCTTGTTGTTTCATCACCCCCCTCTGCTAATTCATCTTGTACTGCACATTGTAAAAACACTGAGTATCAAAGCAATAAAATGGCTATTCAACATGTTTTTTTGCTTTGTTTTTGGTCATCACTCACCAGCAAGACCGGACTCTCCCGTCTCCACTGGGACGTCCTGGATGTCGTGCAAATCCTCCTCGCCGCTCGAACACACCGCCACGTCTTTCGGTAGGTCGACATCGAGCAAATTTGTCGGTCCGGACGTCTCCGCGGTCTGTGAAGACGTTCCCTCGCCTGATGTGCAGCTGCTTTTCTGGAGCTCTGACTTTATCTCCAATACACAAATGTAACGTCACTAGTCCGTAGTAAAAGTCAAGTTTGGCATCCCTAGTTAAATGCTGCGTACGTCTTCTGGTTCAGGTAACATAAAAAAGCTCTAATCTCCCAATATTATGACAGTGTCAATCTACACCAAACATAATTTTTGGAAACTCACCTTGGGTGCAGTTTTAACTCCAGGCGTTATCGTAGGACGCTCCCATGTCTTGGAGGCCGTTAGACCGCCTCGTACCCTGGCTGCCACCCCTACGGTTCTAAAGGAGTTTCCGCCTTCCGCCAAATGGGTCTTGGTACCTCTGGGTCGAGTCCGAAGGGAATTCTGAGGAAAATATCCCTATTTGTCTTTATATATATATATATACTTATTTAAAGCTTATTAGAAACATTAAAGGGGGTGGAGGGGTCCTTGTTGATTGGCTGTATGTATTATGAAGCAACTGTCATGTTGACAGTTCAGCATGTTAAAAAAAAAAGCAAAGCACATCATTTATTGTTTCACAGCAAAGTATCTGCTCATTATTGAGGGGTCTTACCTTGACATTATTTCTGTCAACGCCTATAATGGAGAAATGATGAAAATATGAACGTTAATGCAGAGGAAGAGAGATGAACGCGGGAAAAAATATTCTTACGCTGGTTGAGGACAACCAATTTGGGTTTTCCATTTTGAAGTTCAAACAGCAGGCCATCTCTGCTCAAAGACAAACACAGAAAATATCTATTTCTTCATCGTAGTATGGATTATATATCATATTCTATTTCAATTCAATCCAGTGAGAAATGCGAGACAACATGCTAGGCGAGCTAAGTTTATCTGAAAACAAACGTACCCGAGATACATGGCAACATAGGATAATCGCCGCAAAAATAAATGTTACATTAAAAATAAATCAGTGGGGTGTTCGGTTCACACACACAAATATAATAAAATCCAGAAGGCTGTTTGTTTTCGCTTTTATTGCATTCCCAAGCTTTCCTGGTTGCTATATTGGGCACGCTGGAGGCTGACAGCGACCTCATTGATTGGCTAATTTAGTTGAGACTTTCGAATGAACCGCCAATCACGTAGTTTTGCGTCGTATGACCCTGCCGTTAGTGCGATGTTGCGTTTGAAGACAACTCGGAAATAGTGGGTTCATTTTTAGATATATTTTTCCAGGATGGGCCTGTTTAATGTTTGTGGAAACAATGACATATAAAATGTATCCTTTGGGTATGTCCACAGATATTACATTGATTAAGCGCAAGATTTAGAGTTTAGAGAGTTGGAGGGATAAAATAGATCAATGCAGCTATGAGTCAAGCTGGATGTTGGGAAAATACATTTTTTCAACTACCATATGATATGCATTTTAATGAATTTCAAACGTTTATGAAAAAAAAGCAAGCCATTTGGAAATCCTTTGAAAACGGAATAAAATGCAACCAATTCCATGTAGATTGACACAAAATGGCCGAAAAAATGACGGCCGTTCCGACTGTCTCATAGCGTGCATTACGCATCTAGCTCATTTACCACACTGTCCACAAAAGTGGCAGAAGTTGAAGCATTTTAAACCTATTTATAATAAAAGTAACTTGTACTATCTGCAAACATTATTTTACACACATATATTTAAAGATAATACAGGTAATAATAAAAAACTGCAAGAATAGAAGCCGCCGAGAAATGGTTTGGATTCGCGTACTTCCCAAAACAACCCGCAGGAGGCGTTAAATCCCCACATCGTCGCATAACAAGTCTGAAAAGCCAAACATGACGTTAGCCTGATGCTGAATGTTTTCGCTGCCACCCTCGCCATCGCCCTCGAATTTGAGCGAAGCAGAATTCTGACATATATTCCCCAGTACCCCGTGCATTTCCACCACACTAGTGCACGTCGCAGCAGTAGGGTAAGTCGTATCTCGTCGTCGTTTGTGTCCGCAAAAGCGGAGGAGGGTGCTTGAGCCGTTAGCCTCTTAGCTCCGTGTTAGCAAGAAACAGGCTCCGTTAAAAGCAAGTCAACTGAATTGACGTCATCCGGCGGCTAACCCGATGGCTACACGGTGCTAAACTACCACCGCTTCGATTCCCAAGAGTTAAAGTCACCTATTTGTTTGAAATTATCGTGATTTAAAACAAAGTACAGGACGTGTTAGCCCGGGAGCTAGCGTGTTGCCAGGCTAAGGTCAACAAGCTTGGTCGGTCTTGACAGCGAAGTTGATTGGAAACGTAAACGCGATTAAAGTGTCCGTTTTCGGATGGGAACGTTTTGGGGGTGAAATTCGGAAGCCGAACAAGGACAATGCCCCATAGTTGTCTAAGTGCGGGCAGCCTCGATATTCGTGGAGGTTGGAGAGCCAAGACGGTACAAATTGAGTCAGATCGCCGATAATCTGGGGCTATGAAGTCGTTTGCTGCAATTGACGGCGATATACGTCGAATTCACTGTAAATGAGTGATGTGTATGGTAGTCAATCATCTGCTTTCGTTGAATTCGAAAGAAATTTGAATGTTTTTTTAATTGATAAATAAAAACTGAACATTGCGTTTTTTAAAGTTTTCTTTTTATTGATGGATGCAACAAGCCAAATAAAGAAAAAAAAGTTAAAAATAAACCAATAAATGAACAGGAACATTAATATTAAACATTTATCTGTTTTAAGCATTTAAATAAATAAAATGTACAAAATGTAATATTTTTTTAAGTTTAAGAAATATATAGAGAAAATGTACTGTTCTTTTAAAAGAAACCTTTCTACACAAATTGATGTTTTTAATGTCAACAAAAAATTACAAAAACAATACACTATACATAAGAGGATATTTACACGCTAAAAAAACTGGATTTTTTTTTGGCAACAAATAATTCATCCAGCATGCAAAAAGCCATATATTAAATTGATCATCCATTAGTTGTCCATTCATTGTGGCCACACAAAAGTTTGATTAAATCATCTGAGAATGAGCTCACCTCTTAATTTTGTTAAAGCATCCGACGTCATGAGGAAGGCTCCCTCATCCTCACCATCATTAGCTCCTCTTCCTCACTGCAGCCTCTGGAAAACGTCCTGTCGTGTTTGAACGTCGCCAGAGGAAACATGAACGTGAAGGACACCTTCCGTTTAGTGATCGGATGCCGAATACACCCAGATAAAATCACCCCGAAGCTTTCGCGTAGGACAATCCAATCAAATCAACAATTGATCCGAAATGCAGCTGCCACGTTCAATGGACCAATCGACTATCAAATTAGACGACTGTTATATACTCCTTAGGTTTTTAATGTTTTTTTGTAAAACTGTTTGATAAAAAAAACCTGACAACTTTTTTAAAAAACTTTTCTATAAATGAATCCTCTTCTATTTTTGCCATCAGATCCACCAGCGTATCCCGACAGATGAGGCGAGATAAGAGCCCCCCTCCTCCTTCTGACGTGACTTGGCGTCTCGTCTGATGTGAGTCTGCCCGCCGCCAGCTTCTGGATTTGCTCCCATTAAATCAAATTGACCAAAGAAAAGACGCTTTGAAAATGGGATTAGGGTTTAAAACGGAGATTCACACTAAACGTTTGAAATTTTCCATCAGGGTTGTCAAGATTAATCGATTAAGATGGTTTTGCGTGCAATGATTGCTTCATTTGCTTCCTTACATTTTTAGTTAAGAAAAATAATAATAATTTATTATTCCTTTGTGTTTTTCTGTTATTGTATGATATATATTTAAAATCAAAAACGGAATTAGAGAAAAACTAAATATTTTATAGTTTTATTGATTTATATCTTTAAAAAACAATGTTTTTAGGAAAAAAACAAAATATATCATTTATAAATATCATTATTTAAACAAGAAAAAACTAAATCTACTCAGGTTTTAAATTTTTATTAAAACAAAACAGAAAAAGGGTGTGGATATTTTTTTTAATTTTAGATTTTATTCATTTTTAAATAATATTTTATAAAATAAACAAAAGGAAAAACACTAGGTATTGTCTCTACTTTTTATTTATTTATTGCAATATTTTAAATATGAAAAAAAATCAAATTTAAATGCTTTTATTATCTTTCAATTGAATATAACAAAGACATTTGCAAAAAATAATATCAATCAATCAAAAATCACTTATGAGAAAATCCAATTGACCGTGCGGCCAGCAGTGACAACCATTTCTTGTCCCCGCAGGAAGCGCTGACCTTTGTGCTCGAGAGCGGCGGTCCGAGGGCTTGCCAGCCGGTCATCCGGGCTGGCGCCGCCTCCCCCCGGGGCCGGCGTGCGCTCCCAGCAGCCCGTGGTCCCCTGTGCCCCGCCCTCGCCATCATTGCCCGCCAGAGTCCATGTGCCGGGTCAGGACACGTCCGAGCAAGGGCTGCTTCGGTAGCCAATCAGTCGTTTAGAGACGTTGTTGAACTCAAAATTGGCAAAATCCTCTTAAAAAAAATTAATTAATTGATTTATTTTAAGCGTCTTAATCAACTCAAGCTAGTCTCATCTCGGCCTTCTAAGCTGCTGCTCCAGAGCCGCTTATAGCTCTTTTTATCCTTTCACTGAGAATTCACGCTAGCCCTAGAACATCTATCCCTGTAATGTATTGTCTTATTGCATAATGTTTATTTTAAGAAAATATATTTTTAGCATAGTAGATTTTTACATTGAAAAACAGTACCCTCAGATACATCGTTTCATAACGTAACATTTTCAGCAAAAAGTTTTAGACCAGAGTAATGCAACAACGAATAACGTGATTGCTACGTTAGTCCACTAATTGCAAAAATAATGGATCGAATACATTGATCAGTTGCGACCTGAATCTGAAATGATACATTTCCATATTTTTTTTTATTTCAAAGCGGCACTCTCGTCTGCAGGAGGAGGTTCGGTTCTTCTGCCAGGAGCCATGTGCCTCCCGCACACCAACAGCATGGACAGCAAGCTGCAGGGGGCGGGGCCAGCGGCCGGCGCAACACTTCCATCCCGAGAAGGAGGCGTTCCACTTGAACCCTTTATGCATCAGGTGCGGGCAAAGATGTCCAAATGACATTTTGGATCTATCCATAAAACTTTATTAACCAGATAAAGTTCCAATGATGTGTTCCTAACCATTAGTGTATCAAAAATAACGCACAGAGTGGGGCGGAACTATTTAACCCCCCCTTATATTTCATCAGATTAGTTTGCATCCTCTCATTGTGCCTGTTTGTTTTTAGGTTGGTGGTCACACCAGCATGATGCGCTACGACGACCACACGGTGTGCAAGCCCATGATCAGCCGAGAGCAACGCTTCTATGAATCTCTGCCTCCGGAGATGAAGGAGTTCACCCCTGAGTACAAAGGTACACATTTATTTGAAGTGGCGTGCACCAGCAACTTTGGAACTTATCTCTAAACTAAATTACAACACGTTGGAAACATGACCAGGCCGCATCGGACCTTTAAGAATTCATATGACAAATTGGCTCGTTCTCGGTTGGTTGCGAAATTAGCGAGTTCTCAATCTAGAGCAGAGGTGTCAAACCCAGTTTGGTTGGCGGGCCACATTCATTCACATGCCGTACCATTTTAGATATAATATTTAGATTTTTTTTAAATAAATGGATTAAAAGCCCTGAATATTCAGTTTTTTATAGATCTAAAACAATGTTTACTTTAGCTTGTTTATATATTTTTAGATTTTACAAACTGATTTTTGAACTAAAAACACAGAAAAAAATGATTAAAAAATGTCAATTATTGATTTAAAAGGGGGAAAATCAGGAAATTTAATATACATCTATACTCTTCATTTTAATTTGATCCTAAAACAGAAACTCGGCACTCATGATTTACTTTCCCGGGCCACACAAAATGATGCGGCGGGCCAGATTTGGCCCCCGGGCCGCCACTTTGACACATGTGATCTAGAGTGAACTTCTGTTAAAGTAGCGTCGCTTTGAGTGGTTTGTGACCGTTTGAATGCGGCAGGCGTGGTGTTGGTGTGCTTCGAGTGCGACTCGGACGGCTACATCAACCTGGTGGCCTATCCGTACGGGGAGAACCACAACGCCAGCGAGGTGGGGACCGGCGAGCACGAGGAGCGGGAGCCGGCCGAGCGCGAGCAGCCGCGGCGGAAGCACTCCCGCCGCAGCCTCCACCGCTCCTCCTCGTCAACGGAACACAAGGAGGAGCGCGCCGAGCGCCGGGAGGCAAACGCCGCCGCCGATGCCGCCGATAAGTACGCTCGCCACACTTTTGCATTATGCACACGCGCAATAAATTTGTCGATCATTTAATCTAAATTTGCCTAAATTTACATTTTACATTATAATATCAAGAAAATTAAAAGTTAATTAATTAGGAGACAAAGAAGATGATACAAATAAAATTTAAATAAATATTTTTTCTGTTAAAGATATGTATTAATGTCTATTTAATTATTGTGGTTGGGTTTTTTTAAATAAAAAATGAATCTGCATTTATCATTTTCATTAATTTTATATTAATTGGTTCTTTTTTTGTCTTGTTTTTAAATTTGGTTATTTATTAGCTGTATTTTTCAATTCAACCTTCTCTATTTAGTCATTAAACAGTATGATTTTTTTTCTTTAATGTACTTTTGTATCCATCCAATGTTTCATGTATACGTAGTTGTTAATTTTTTAAATTATTTGTTAAACTGATAAATACTGACTAAACCTTATAAGAATTAAACTCCTCAAATAAATGAAACTCAAAATGTTGAAGTAAATCATAATTTAAAATGGAACTCAATAAATGACAACTCCTTTTATGGCAGTAACCTGACCGAGCTGAAGAGTCCCAGGTTAGAGCAGAAGATCCACATGGACCTGCCCTTCCAAATGCTGGACTGGAACAGCGGACTGAGCTCCGAGAAGATCGGCCACAACCCCTGGAGCCTCCGTTGCCACAAACAGCAGCTCAGTCGCATGCGATCCGAGTCCAAGGATCGCAAACTCTTCAGTATCCTTCTCCTACTTGACAAACGTCAATTCAGTCATTTCTATGGCTTATGGAAATGGTTTTACTATTGAGCCCGCTAAATTCAGCAAATTGGTAGACTTGGCATTTTATAGCCATTCTTTAGCATTTTTATAGCTATTCCAGTGGAGTTCTTTCAAAGTACAGTCCTACCTCTACTTACGAAATTGGTTCCAGAACTTTTTTTTGTAACTTGAAAATGTTGTAAGTAGAGTAGTACTTTATATGTAAATTCTCTAATTCGTTCCATGGTCCTCACACAACTAACAACTAAACCCTATAAAATTGGTCAGTGTCCCAATTTCGTATGAAAGATGTGAGAATCACACAAAAATGAAAGAAAACTATAAGAAAATGATTTATTAATGTCTTAAGATGAATAACAAGCATACAAAATCTCTCCGCCTTGAAACGCGGGGGAACAGGAGGAAGCTAACAGTAGGCAACAGAAAGAGAGCAGTGCTCAGCACAACACATGAACACATAAACTCAACATTAAAAATTCAAACAACATTAATCAACAACATACGTTTTATGATTTCTTTGGAATTTAACGTTTTTCACCTATTTTATTAATCGCTACTGGCTCTTACCTGTTTGGACTCAACTTGTCCTTCTGCAGTACTGGTTGACCGACATTTTGATTTGAAAAACTATCCAAAGACAATTGCCTTTGGTTTTTAATAATGTTTCTGTAATGCAACAGACAAATGTCGTCAAAGTGGGCGACAGCACGACTCATTAACACTTAGTTTTTTGCTACGAAGACAGTCTGTGAAATTTCTCCAGTATTTATTTTTTTGCTGTTGTAATCCTCGCTGCCGAATGTTCCATTATCTCTAGAAATTTAGTTTTTATGCCCTTTGACCAACTCGTCGAGCATTTACTCTTTGGGGGATTTCGTAACTTGGATCTTTTTCGTAACTCGGGGCACTCATTTGCATATAAAAAGCTTTCGTAACCCCAAAATTTCCTACCTAGGGCAGTCGTAAGTAAAGGTATGACTCTAGTCTGAGAATTCTTCCCACAAAATCGCTCGGCATGTTGAACTTAGGAAGGCTCCATCATGACTAGACCTACTAAAAACTCCAAAAAGTGGTTGCCCTTGTGGTACCCATTTTACGGTTGTCCTGGACTTGGCTTCCCTTAACATCACGCCCCACCCAGAGTTCCTCTTGCTGGAAAACGTGGTCCACCATTTCTCGTACCCGTGCATCCTGGACCTCAAGATGGGCACCCGGCAGCACGGCGACGACGCTTCCGAGGAGAAGGCGGCCAGGCAGATGAAGAAATGCGAGCAGAGCACCTCGGCGACGTTGGGGGTGCGACTGTGCGGCATGCAGGTAAAAATGGCGCTTCTTCGCCGGCCCCCGTACGTGGTGCTACTCATGAATGGTGGCCAATCTCACTTGGGCGCAGGTGTACCAGCTGAGCACGGGCCACTACCTCTGCAGGAACAAGTACTACGGGCGGGGTCTGTCCGCCGAGGGCTTTGGCCAGGCTCTGCGGCAGTACATGCACAATGGGCGGGGCTTGAGGCGGGACCTCTTTGAGCCCATCCTTCATAAATTGCGCAGCTTGAAAACGGTGCTGGAACGACAGGCGTCCTACCGCTTCTACTCGTCCTCGCTGCTTATAATCTACGAGGGAAAGGTACGTCGGGGGCTTGAAATATTTCTGGCAACCAGGGAGGTCCAATTTATTTGGAACTGGGAGGAACGGCTTTTAGAGTTCATGTTTCAGGACCTTTGTTCATCTGCCCATTCCACTAAAAATGTTATCAATAGCAGCCTATGAGTTTGTTTAAAATATTTTTAAATAAGAAAATTTGACTGTCACTTTTTGTTCGAATAAATGAAACAGTACTCTTCTTTTTTGTGTAATGTAATGTATTTTTTTCATTAGATAATTAAAATGATCCAACACATCTAATTTTAAAAAAATTCATAAAATGTTTTATGTAAAATCAATTCAAGTTGATTAAAATTGTATCAATTAAATGAGTTTAGTAAAATAGATGATTCAAAATCCAAGAATTTTAAATGTATCTTTGTCATTTAACAAAAACAGAGTATTATAAAAAATATATTTTAATAATAATAATAGATTAATAATTGTTATTAATTAAGTGAATTGAATTTAATGTGTTTTATTGCCATGTTTGTTGTTTTCCTCAGAAATCGGACGCTTTCGCTAGTTTGGTCGGCAAGCAGAAGAGCCCCGAAGAAGCCCACTGCGTTCCTCCTGCGCCCCTGTCGGCCACGCCTCCACCTTTGGCCGAGGAACCCCCGCCTCGTCCGGACTCCTCTTGCGCCCCGACCCCCCTCACGCCGCCCTGTTCCCCCCAGCGGCAGGAGCCGCCGCCCCTGTTGGACGTTCGCATGATCGACTTCGCCCACTCCACTTTCAAGGGTTTCCGCGGCGACACGGCGGTCCATGACGGGCCCGACCGGGGCTACGTTTTGGGCCTGGAGAGCCTGATCCGCATCTTGGAGGGTCTGCGGGCCGAAAGCCCACAGTGAACACGGGCGCAATATCCAACCTCCAAGCATATTCTGCCGCTGGCCTGCGTCGCCACGGCAACAGCCCGCGTCGAGTCCCCTTTTCTCTGAAAAAGTGAAGTAGGTTGGGAATTCTCCACCTTCACAAAGGGAATGTCAGGATGACACCCCCAACACAGCACTTCCCCCGCCATGTTGGATCTGCCTTTGTTTTTGCAGGGATTATTTCCGCCGGTTTTGGCCGCCCGGCAGTTTTCCATCTAAATTTGATTGCGTGTCGCAAATTTCCTAGAGGTAGTGAAGGTGTCAAACCGAATACCCAGAAGTTTCACCCATTCACTCGCCCAAATTTTTAAAACGCGAAAAAAAAACTGTTGAATCCTCTGTTACAGCTCTACCATTACTCTCCGCTTGGAAGGAAAACAACCAATTTCCCGTCTCTTGTGCCCCCACCAACTGCGAAATGGCAGCTTTGTGAACCGAAAGAGCATAAAAGCAACTCTGGAATGATCCCAGCGGTTAAACACTCCAGCGATGATGTCATCCAAAGTTGAATTTGGACACGGAAAAGGACAACGAGGATCGGTACCGAGGGAAGAAGGTCAGATCTTTACCGCCATTTTGCAGCATGAAGCGGCGGTCTACCGCCGTTTTGCAGCATGAAGCGACGCTCAGTGCTGTCAGTCAAACAACTTTGAAAGCAATAGGCTTATTTTTCTTCTGTCTTATTCCTCAGCATAGACGAAGGGCCTCGTGAGAAGAAATTCTGTGTTTTCTGCTCCATTTAAAAGACAAACACATCCAGTATTGCGTACTCTACGTACACTAATGTGCACTAGCGTGGTATTCCCTACTGCTCTTTTAGTTATTAGTGCAACCATTTCTTCACTTTACACTTAGGGGGAAAAAGGCACTTTTCCAGTGTAAAGTTGTTTTGAAGTCACTGGTGGACATTGACGCCGATAGACGTCCGTTCCATTCCAATGGTTTTCGCGGCGCACCGCAAAATGTGGAAAAACGCAAAAAACGAGGGAATACTGTGAAAAATATTTTTGCAGTAGTCCCCTGTTTTTCGTGGTGTGCTGCAAAAATCATTAAAACGCGAAAACCGTGCCACGTGAAAAACAGGAATATTGTGAAAATCGGACACTGGCCGTGTCGCCATTTTTCACCACGAGTGGGTTAACTCATTTTGCCTCACCCGAATGAACTCATCCTCCGTGTGTGAGTTAACTCAACTGATGGACGTCCATCGCCGTCAATGACACCAAAACGTGATCACTCCCCGCTTTTTAGGACGCACTTCCTGCTTTCCCGTGACATCACCACACACTCGTCTCCGGGACCAATCGGCGAGCCTC
Source organism: Stigmatopora argus (assembly GCF_051989625.1). Taxonomy (NCBI): domain Eukaryota; kingdom Metazoa; phylum Chordata; class Actinopteri; order Syngnathiformes; family Syngnathidae; genus Stigmatopora; species Stigmatopora argus. The sequence goes on along the minus strand of NC_135392.1, from coordinate 12,239,236 downwards.
CGAGGCCGTAAAAGGCTCTCGCCGCCCGCCCCTCCCCTCCCCCCAAAAAGGGCAAATGTTTTATTTTTGGGGGTTTATTGACGTGATAATTTATTTTTTTATTGTACCTTTTACCTGCCTGGGTGAATGTCTTCTACGTGTCTCTTCCAAAGTGTAAAAATAGATGATATGCTCATAGAGTGACATTTTCAGGGGATTATTTAGCAGTATTTTACCAGTACTCGTCTGGCGCTTGAGCCAAAAACTGCGTGTGTCTGACATTTTCAGCGCAGGAGTCGCATGCACCCACCCGGTTCAAAATTCTAGACCCCTTAACTGTGCTCCCTTACACACGTGTATGTTGCCATGACTATTACTTGCATTTATTTTCTACAGCCAAAACATCCCCAATTGTTTGGTAGAACGGTGACAGTGAGATTAAAGCTTTCCAGGTTGTTTTGGCTTCCTGTTGTACTTTGTTTTTGTTTTTTAAGTTTACATGCTGCGGTATGATTGGATAAACTTGGCCTTTTGGGGCGTTTGCACTGAATTGATCGAAAGTCCCATTTGACACTTAATATCTTTGGATCATTACTTTGTCCTACTAAAGAAAAGTGAGTAAACACATGGAAAGTCCTCCTGTTTTATACTTTGTTTTAATGTGCTTGTTGGCCTTGTTGCAAGTCAAATTTAAGGCTAAAAACTTTTTTGATAACATGAGGTGAAATCAACATAAGTTTTAGATCCAAAAAAGCACCTGTTGACTTTGTCATAGATGGATTTGTATTCAATTTTGACACCAAAATTATTTTGGGGCATGCCTTTGTCATATGGCCTCATTATGACCTTTCATTGAAGATATCACACTGCACTGTCTTAAATGTTATTTGAGCTAGTATAAAGGGAAATTAACACAAAAAAATGGATTCATCAACAATTCATCAGAGGGGAAATTGGTGATTTAACAGCATAATCTGGAAATCCCCGATCAAGGCCTTTCATTAGATACCTAACTCGCTATGGTTTGCAGGGATCGGATAATCACGTGTGCTCATTGGCTTTTCCCCGCAGGTCGTACTCGTGGTACCGGACGTAGTCCTTCAGCGGTGGGGGTAGCGGCAAGAAGCTCATGAAGACAGGCGAGCGCAGACGCAGGCGGCCCAGGCAGCTGCGGATGCGCAGACGGCACAGATGCTGCAGGCAGCGGGCGTTCTCTGCGGGAACCATGACAGTCGAACCACGGCCTTTCCGTGGCTAAACCAGGTAATGACGCTACAGTTCACCTTGCAGCTTGCAGATGTCGCCCCACTGCCGCTGCTCCATGACCGCCGCCTTCAGTTTGCCGCACAGGCTGACGTGATCCACGTAGTCCAGCAGAATCCGGACCACGCCACCAGACAGGTGCTTGAGCCACGACACCGTGATCACCTCGCAGAACTGACGCGCACACATACACAAATGATGAGTTCCATAATTTGCTTTCAAGTCGTACGCCATTTAGAGATGTTTTTTTTTTTTTTACTGTATATACTATAAATATATCATTTTTTTTAATCAATGAGGTCTATTACTACTAACCTACCATCGTGTCTTTGATGACAGTGTCGCTCCAGCCTTCGTAGTCCTCGGGAACATGCGACCCGTTGCCATATGGACAGTCAAAACAACGCTCCACGTGGTAACCATAGTTACACAGCATCCTCATAACCACCTGCCGCACACGTACGTCAATCTCGCCCCTCGCCAAAGCGGGGGACGCCCGAAATCAAACCTCGTCGTTAAGCGCGTACTGCAGGGCCGAGGGGAAATGCGTGGTGTTGATCCGGGAATAAAAGTTGACGTTTGCACCGTACCGCAGCAATATGTTGATCAACTCGTAGTTGCCTAGACGTAAAGCCACCTACAAATCAAAAAATACTCAAAGAAGGGTTGATTTTTTTCTTTTTCAATAGGATATGAATCACCAATGGTTGGAAGACATGAAGGAATACATACTGGTAAGTCTGTATCTGGGATGTCTGAAAAGTTTGACTTTAATTGAATGTATAACACCGTAAACATTGCTACATATTGATTTGTCAAATCAACATGGGAGAAAATATGTTTTTGTTGATTTTGTCATAGTATGAGTAGGCAGCCACAAAATTATAATAGGGATTGAAAGTTCTCATCGCGGCTTTTGATTTGAGGTATGTGCTTAACTGTAAATTATTTTTTAATCTGCTAAAAGGCAACTATGCCACAAAAAAAACATTAGTTCTGGTCATTTGCTCATTCATTGGTCTTACAACATTCATAAATCTACTCCACGTCATTTTCTTAAGCACACTTAAATCTAAGTTGATTAAAATGCAAAATGATTATAATTTCAACATGTTGTTTTGTTAAACTTTTTTAATGAAAAAAAATCTGATGTTTTATCAACAAAATTGGCATAGACATCCAAACTTACTTGGATTTAAAAAATATATTTTTGATGAATTAAATCTCACAGTTAAATGTGTTGCAGATTATCCTATAATTACCCAAAGAATCAATGTATTATAAAAAGGTGGCTGCCTCCCTCTTCCCACCTCAAAAATATATTTTTCTAGATCCACCCCTGCACCCCCACATAGTACTTGAAGACCTGTCCTGTAGTACCTGCAGACACTTGATGGGGTCTTGGTTGGTCATGGCGCCGGCCTCTAACAGCAGGCGCACCGACGCCAAGTCGTTATTGGACACGGCGAAGAACAGCGCCGATTTCCTCTCGTCGTCGTAGCCCCGGCGCACGCACGGATGCAAAGTGTAGTTTGGGTCGAAACCAGCATCCAGAAGGGCCTGATGGAAAGACAGGTAGAGGATACGCACACCAAAACATAACACTTTGACACACCTTGATGCAGTGGGCGTGGCCGCCAGCCGCCGCGCAGTGCAACGGACTCATCCCGCTGTTGTACACGTCTTCCGTGGAAGTTAACGAAATCAGCAGCGTCAGAATTCTGCCCGCAGAAACACACCATATGACACCGTGAGGCTAATTGCTACACGCGAATGTACTTGTCCTACTCCAGGTGGCCCCTGTGGGCGGCGCGATGGATGGGCAGGTGCCCGCTCTGCTTGGCTACGTTGGGGTCGGCACCGTATTCCAGCAGCAGCGCTACCACCGACACGTCGCCGCCGGCGCACGACTCGTACAGCACCGACGCCTCGTCGTTGGCCCGTGAAAGCGCGTCCGCTCCTAGAGGTGGAAAGACAAAAATGGCAGCCAGCCCTCCGCGTTCACGTGGATTGGACGTCCACAGCCGCCAATGGCAGCCGGTAAGCTAACTGGTGTCTCGGTTGTATTTTCCACTAAAATTGTGTTGCCATCTAGCGCACACAATGGCGATCAACAATGGCAGGCTAACAGTTAAGAGACTTGTTTGTTTACAACGTTGCAATATTGCATAATGTTTCTATAGTTACTGTATTTATTCGCATATAAGCCACACCCTTAAATGGCCTTAAAATTGTTGAATTTGACAATTTCTCGCATATAAATTGATTCCCAATTTTCACCTCCATATTCATGATTTTAATAGGGAATACAAATGTGTCATTTTGAAAGAAAACTCTTAAGAAAAATTGTCACACGTGGTATTTCTGAGATATTGTATGAATCAAAAGCACATTATTAGGGTCAATATCATAAGGAATTAATTCATCCAGTAATGGTTGTTTTCTTACTGCAAAACAGGAAATAACAAACAAATACTAAATGTTACCTTGCCGATATCTACTGGTGACATTGTAAGCCATACCCTTGATTCAGTCATCATTTTTTGACTTACAAATACGGCTTATATGCGAGAAATTACGGTATTCACAAAAATGTTGCACTGAATTCTTCTTTTTGTCTGACCTTTCCTGAGAAGCAGCTCCACCATATCCAGGTGTCCGGCCTGCGCGGCCAAGGCCAGCGGTGTGAGGCCGAAGCGGCTGCGGGCGTCAACGGCGGCCCCGGACCCCAGGAGCAGGTCGGCCAGCTCCGCGCTGCCCAGCCGTGAGGCCTCGTGGAGCGGTCGCCGATCGTGGGCGCCCGCCTGGTCCACCGCCGCGCCTCCCCGGAGAAGGAGACGGACCAGGTTCGGGAGACCCCGGCGGACAGCTGATATCCGAGTCCCTTATCAGCTTCCCGACTTGTCTTGAATGTACTGTCCTGTTTTTTTTTTTAGCCTACCTACGTGCAGCGGCGAGTCCCTCTCCCGGTTCTGCGCGTCGGGCCTAGCCCCGCGTTTCAGGAGGAAGTCGACGTTGTCTGCCAGTCCTCGCTCCACGGCCAGGAAGAGTGGCGTCTCGCCCTGCGCCGTCTCACTCTCCACCGCGTCGTCGCCCGAAGCTGGGGAAGGTTTCGTATTGCACTTATTCGTTCATCCATTCGATTTCCTCACCGTTTATCCTCACAAGGGTCGCAGGAGTGCTGGAGCCCATCCCTGCCAAATACGGGGACCAGGCGACATTGGTGGCCAGCCAATCAAAACGAGACGAACAATCAATTTAGTGTTCAACCACCCTAGCATGCATGTTTTGGGGATGTGGTAGGTACCCAATGAAAACCCACGCGTACACGGGAAAAACATGTAAAGTCCACACAGGAAGGTCCGAACCTGGGAAACTTCAGCACAAAAAAAGTATATCGAATTTTTAGATTTTTAAGTATTATTTTAAAAATAAAATCATGATTAACCACTGCCCATGGCATTTTGACGGTTCTTCATCCTTGTAACAGATTCGGTTTTAAGGAGTCTGATCCTGACCTGCGTACGTGAGCTCCAGGATGGCAGGGTTGCTCTGGGCGGAAGCCTCGTGAAGGGCTGTCCATCCTCGACTGTCCGTTTGGAGGAAAACGTCTTTGCGTTTGGCGCTCAGATGCTCCACCACTTTCACTTGTCCTGAATGACAGACAGAATACAAACGATCACTCGGTACAGTATCAAAACATACTCGTGGGGAAAATATTGGGATATTTGCAACAGGAAAAATACTGATATCAATCTAATAGAATTTTTTTTGTTAAATTGTTTTTTTTTCAGTGTTTTAATTTTTTTTTCTGATTATCATAATAGGCATTTTTCATGTTTCATCCCCAAAAAGTTGGTCACATTTATTTCATTTTTCATTCTTTTTAATACAACAAAAATCTAATTAAAGGAGAATACTTAGTTTTTGTTTTCTGTTTAAAATTTCTTTTTTTAATTAATTGGTTTGAAATTAATTGTTTTCCCCTTCACTGTTTTGTTTTATAAAATGATGAATCTTCCTTGAAATGTTGAATCACCCAAAAACAAGATCAGCGATTTGATCCCGTCTCACCTTGTCGAATAGCCGTAAAGATGGAGATGTTATTAGCACCTTCAGAACTGCAAAAAAATCCAGTTAGCATCATTTTTGGGGGGGTCAATGTGTGCATCAGAATAACACGCGGACTTGCTTGCGTTTGCTGGCGTCGAGCAGACTTTGCTCAATTGAGTACTGCAGGTCCATGTCTTCATCCTCGTCCTTCATTGTCCACCTTGATGGACACAATTTATCCGTTGACTACAGTTCTAGTGCGCAAACGTCAAATGGATATTCAATTAATCACTCGTTTTTTAACAACAGATTTTGTTCCTTTTAGAAGAATATGAATGAAAATTCTGCGATCGGCCTGGAGTCAGCTGGGATAGACTTTAGCACCCCCTCCGACCCCAATGAGGAGAGAAAATAAGATGAGGAATACAAATTAGTATAGTATGTATATAATAATTACAATGGATTGGACATTCAACGCCAGACATCATGGATGAAATTTTCAAATTAGATTGAACGCCTTTGATTGATTGTCAATGGCAGTAAATGACTGAAAACAGGTAGCTGTTTTTTTTTAATCCACTAGTTTGATTTTCTGCTCATTTCTTGTTTGTATGACTAATTCCTATCCATACATGACAAATCAGAAGCAATATGAACACATTAAAAAGGCAACATTGCCTTTTTTGAAAGGTCAAATTCAAAACTGCTAAATTAGGACATAAAATGGCTCATACTGTTACCTCTTGTCCTTTTGCAGGTGCAAAGAGTTGAGCTGCTTCTTTCCAAGGTGAGTACGATCCTCCACTTTTAATGAAATAGCTGCATGAAGTGTTGTTTAAAGTTGACTGGGGCCTTGTTTGTGTTTCTGTCTTGTGTAGTGCGTGTTGTTACTATATTTAAGTCAGCAATGACCGATGACGTCAGTCTAAATAGAACCGTGTCAACGGCATTTTAATTTTTGATATGCTGTTTTTTTCCCACTACGGCCCCCTCTCCACTTTTAAGTGATCCACAACAAACAATTAGTATCCACTTCATCGAATATATTTACTTTAACTCAGCCTACATTTTGTTGCACCTCTCGTTTTGGCCACCAAAGGGAGCAAGTTTGCCCCTGCAATAGCTAGGGGGTTAACTTGAAAAAGATACAATTCGTGTTTTCCTTTACATTGGGCTATTTGTAAAATAATTAATGCAATGTGATCGGTTGAGGTTCTCTTGACTTTTTAAGCTGTCGATAAAAAATTCCTTTGATCTGCGAAGTTTGTTTCATTGGTGTAAAAATGTATCTGTTGCTTGTGGCTCTTCATTCTTAGGGATGTCACCTATATTAGTATAACTCTTAGTCCCCCTGGTGAGGGTCCAATCACATGGCTTAAAAAAAAACTGTGACTATGGCAATTTGTCACTGATAGACTCAATCCACTTGGATTTATTTAGTGTTCATTTCAAAATATAGTTTGGGGGAAAAAATACACATGGAAATGTTCAAGAGAAAACATTTATTTAATTTTCCCACAGTCCCATTTTAGGACCTGGGTCGTTCCTTTTTGCCTTTGTAGAGCGCCAGCAGCGAGACGTTGGCCACTTTGACCACCTTGAAGCGAACTCCAGGGATGTCACCCACGGCGTGGCCCTTACGACCGAAACCGGCCACCAAGACCTCGTCGTTCTCCTCGATGAAGTTGAGGCACCCGTCGTTGGGGACGAAGGCGGTGATCTTCTTGCCGTTCTTGATCAGCTGCACCCTCACGCACTTGCGGATGGCCGAGTTAGGCTGCTTGGCTTCCACGCCACTGCCAAGTAAGTACTCGTCATGCACCGCACCAAATTTTCCAACCCAGCATTTCCTTTTTTGGGGGACTTACACTTTCTCCAGCACGATGCCTTTGGCGTGCGAGGCGCCTCCGAAGGGGTTGGCTTTGAGGGCGGTGCCCAGGTGGGCCTTCTTGTACTGCTTGTCGTGCCATTTCTGCTCACGTCGGTGATTGCGGAGCTTCCTGGCTGTACGCAGACCACGACACTTTCCTGCACCAGATCAAAATGGGAGTTAAGACTGTGGTAAGATCAGGACAATTATTTAGACTGGAGTGCCTTCTTGACCCAAAACTTGTTCAAATCCTCTTCTTTTTGAGACTCTTAAGTGTCAATATTTGCATAGTTATTCAAAAAACGTGTTTTTTTATTTTTTTACTTTTTAAATTACAAAATAAAAGGCAAACGTGCCTTTAAATCTCAAAACCATATTAACTATATAGATTTTCTTAGATTTCGCCCGTCCTAATTAAAATGAGTTACTGGTAGACATCAGTTTTACTTTAGAAAACAAGCATAGTTGCATATGTCAAAACAATTGGTCTCCTCGCGTTGTTTTGGCTCTAATCCTGCCAAAATGTTTAAACCAGAGTAAACTAACAAACATTAACATTTAAGCATGAAAATATTAATCATCACATTGACAACCGAGCATTGAAATATGCGGCTATGATTGAATGTCTTACGAAACTCGTCTGTAAAATGGCAATCTCAATGTGATTGTCGATTACCTTAAACGCACACTAGAATAACAACTACAACCTAAAAATAATCATTTAATCATTCGAATTGCTTCACTTTATCACAATTATTTTAACTAGCCGCGCTAAGCTAAAATGCTAACTTGCTGAACGATCTTATCATGGCCGCTCCACGTTGCGGACTCCCGGAGGGAGCAAATAGTTCCCTTTGTAAGCCACGCTAAGACGTTTTAATGCTCATAAAATATTTACATTAGCACATAACATGATTACACAGCGAGGTGTTACAACTAATGGTCATAATACCAGCGATAGGTGGGTGAAAATGAAAAAATGCTGAACCATACCCATGGTTGCAGAAGAGAGTCTGGGATGGAAAGGAAAGACCCAAAATGCACCGCGCCGAAAAGACCGCTCTGAGGACCCCGGAAAAGGCGTTCATGTTGAACGCCGTATTCAAATTCCCCCTAATCTTAGTTTTTTTTTAAACGTATGTTCAAGCCAAATTAGATGTCATTGAAGTTTTCTTAATACATATTTTAAAAATCGAGTTTGGCCGTTTTCACAATTTATCACTTCACAAGTAAGTTTTTTCAAATTATGTGTATTTTTTCAATGCTGTTACCTGGACGAGCAGAATTATACTGTAAAGTACAAAGCAACTGAATGTTTTTATATTTTTAAAAGTCTTAACCAATGTGGCTCCGAATGTATTTAATTTGACATACACATTTTTGTGTGAATATACTTAAATGTTTTCTTGTGAAAAATGAGAAATGCCAGCACAATTTGATTACAACTACATATATTACCATTAAATAGGGCGATAATAAAAAAGGTAATAAAAATAAAAATGAAATTTGTTAAGGTTAAATACAAGTACCCGTTTTAAAATCAAAATGGAAAAATACGTGATTGAAAACAGATTTTAAATATAATAAATTATTTCATTTTAAAAAAGCATCTTCCATGCTAAAATGTCTATTGGACAATTTATAAACAACAGACGCAGTATGTTGTCAATTAATAAATACAGTAATGCATATATCTTTGCTTCAAATACCCTCAAAATTGAAATTTGGGGACCAAAGTAACAGAGATGCTGCTGTCTTCTGATTGGTTGCTCAGTGAGTCTATCAGAGAGGGGGGTTAAGTAGATTAGAACTGGCGTGTGTGTGCTGGCATCACATCACAGCAAAGCAATGGCTCCCAAATCTTCAGCAGCCTCCTTCAGCATCCTCCTCCTCATCATTTCTCCTCTTCTTATTTTTCAGCCGCCATGGTCGACGGCTGACCCGCTTCCTGCAGAAGGGTAGGCGAGGACACGCATTGCCTCCGTTGACGCTAATCTGATCTTTGACTTTGAGCCGTATTGTCCCCGATTTGCCTTCGTCTAAGTGAGGCAGCGTGTTCTGTTTCAACAATGGAAGGCTTGAAAGTGGAGGAAAGATGATTAAAATTGTCTTTTTATTGTTGCTCTAAATGGGATGCCACGAGTAATCGACAACTGATTGATATTCAAATTCATGGGCAACTATTGGATAGTTTGTCAATTGTTCAGAGGCTTTGTTGACATACTTGATTTTTGATGCACTTAATTTTCCATTTTATTTTTTAAAGAAAATGTCACCTATGAAAATAGTATCTTGTCTCCTGTATGCCCAAAAATATGTGGATTAGTTAGATGTTAAAAATGCATCAAAACCCATTTAAAATGACTTCAAATTAGCTGTATTTGCTATTTTAATTTAGTTGGATTTACATGGTGACCTTGAGTGACCTAAAAGGAGCCTATCAATAACATGAATGAATTAAATTTTATTATTTTCGTAAAACACATTGATATGAAAGATATCAGTGTTTTTAATATTTTTTTAAAAGCAGATGAAGGGCGGATTTGACCAAAATCAATTGCGGTTTTGTGGACTAAAAGATTGATTATTAAACAAGCCAGATGCATCATGGGGGATGAACTAAATTGCTCTTGTCCTCTTGTTACAGTGCTGCTGATTGTCCAGGAAATGGTGAGTAAAGGCATTTTACATTGGTTGCCATTAACTGGTTGACATTGTTATTATTTTAGGATGTGTTTATTTATTTTCAACTGTATACAAAAACATCCTGAAATAATTACACATTCGGTTACACATTGAAGTTTTGTATTCCAATGCCGCATTATTTAATTTAATTTCAGCACTCCTGATCTTTCATATTCAATATATATATATTACCCCCAAATCTGCCGTGTTTGCCCAGACGAAGCGACGTCGGCGGACGGCGTCACCGCGGGAAGGAAGTTACTGCAGACGGCGGAAGCCGAACTTCCCTTCCCTCCCCTCCAGGTAAAGTGGATATCGTCAAAGCCCGTTTGAAGATTGCAACTATTAACTTGACCGTACGTTCGTCAGGTGTCGTCCAATGGGAGACCGTGCGTCATGTTCCAGGCCAGGAAGTTGGCGCTGCGCTACGAGCGGCGCAAGCAAGTGGACCTGACCGAGCGAGCCTTCTCGCCTCGCAAGTCCGTCGACACCAGCCAATCGCTGTGCCGCCCCGACACGGCCACGTACGTTCTTACTTCATTTTGACTGGCTGTCGAGATTGTTGTTGTTCTTGTGGTCACTAATTTTGGCCCATACGTTTGACCTCCCCTGAACTAAAGGGAAACTAACGCCACGCTCAGTGGCCACATTTTGTCGCACGACAACCCGTCGCTGACTCCAAATGGATTGGATCTCTATTGCAGCCAATGGCAATCAATGAGTTAATGTCATGTGTGCTAAAAATTCTGCTTTTTGTACTTTGCGCAGGCTGGTTATGCAGTTTGGAGATGTGGATGATTTGCGAGGCCTGTCCATCAGGTAACAATGGAGCTGTCAATCATTCTTGAAAAAAAATGAAATCCATAAAGATCTGGCGTCCACATATATGGACTTTGCAAATTGATTGTCGGCCACAATATTAACATTTGCTGTGGCCTAACTGACCCAAAATATCATTTTGCCATATGCAGATGCTCGGTCTGAATTATAATTAAATTAGATTATACTTTATTTCTTTTGATTAATCATGACTTTTTCCATATTTCTTTTGGCATATAAACCATTTATTCATTTTCCGTTCTACTTATCCCAGAAAGGTCGCAAGGGGTGCTGGAGCTCTGCTAACGATAGGCAGTAGGTGGGGTACAAGCTGAGTTGTTTGCTCTCGATTTGCATGTTAAAGGCAAAATTAATAAAATCAAAATAAAATAAAATAAACAGAAATCCACTGTCTATAGTCCACACTAACACTTTCAAGTAGTTTCCTTTTTTTTAATTACATTTCTTAGTATTGAACCCGCGCCGTGAATTGTAGCCAATAAGTTAAATAAGTGCTCTATAAAAGCCTAACCCCGTAATTTTCTTCTTCTTCCCAGAATGCATCTTTCCAACACCTTTTACGAGTCGTCGGGCCAGTGGTGGTTCTCGGTGGACAGCGTGTCGTTGCTCTACAACAGCTCGCAGGAAGCCGTCTTCAATGCCAGCGACGTCTACGCTCCATCTTCGTCTTCGTACACCTGCTCGCGGGTGAGCAGCCTGGAGCGCCACAGCGCCCTCCTCAGGCCCGGCAGCGACCCCGCCCGCCGCTGGACGCTCACCTTCACCGACTTTCAGGTGCCCTTTTGGCCGTTGGGGTGTGTCTTGCCTCAAACACACACGTACAGATCCATTCAGAGGGAGTTTCAACCGATACGAAAATTGCGCAATGTCATATCGCGATATATCGCTTTATTGATTTTTCTTTTTAAAAACACACGTTCACGTGGTGGCATCTTCACCTTTCCCCCCTGTCCGCAGATTCAGGCCTTCAACGTGACGTCCGGCAGCTTCTCCCCGGCCAGCGACTGCGCCGCCTTCCTGACGCCGGCCATCTTGATGGGGTTGGTGACGTCGCTCATCCTGTTGCTGGTCCTGGCCTACGCGATGCATCTGCTGGTGCACCTCAACCGCATCGAGAACGAGCGAGAGCGCAAGGCGCACGCTCGCTTTCTCCGCAGTCACGAACAGTTGGAAGGCTGCTGCGCTGAAAACGCGGATGATAAAGACGCTCCCTAGGGACGAAAGACAGTTGTTGTTTTTCTAGCAATTGTACTTTTTAAAGGGCTTTTTTTGTTCTTATCTTTTTAATCACACATTTAATTTAATTTTACTTAAAAAAACGTTTGTTGAAAAGTATGAAAAAAGAGAACTAATGTACATATTATTTATTTAGATTTTCAAACAAAAATGATATTTACTACTGGTATTTGCTACGTTAACCCTTTATTGAAGAATACTGCAACTTCTCAAAAATGTGGTACATAACTTTATTTAAAATAAAATCATTAACAAAATTCATTTTACTCATTTCACTGTGTAATGGGATAACATTTTTTTCCACAAACAATATTTAATTTTTTTTAAATGACAAAAATTGCTGTTTTCTGTGTGGAAACCCCCCCAATAATTTTAGCACATCAATTTTCTCCGTCTTGCATTATAAAATCGTCTAAAAAGTACTCTGCTTTGGACAATTAAATTCAAAACAAATGATTTTTTTATCGAGAAAAAGCACATTTACTTATAGCGTATCAGTACGTTTTCTTCCTTCCAGTAGGGGGCGGTATAATTCTTTAAGTGGTGGTCATGTCACAGAAGAAGATCATCGTGTGTAACTTTTAACACTATAACGTGGCTTTGACTAACGTCTGATTACGTTGTCTTACAATATTGTGTTTAATTATACGGTTTATTACTTTTAATTGGTGTGCGAGTTCGCCAAATTCTGCAACGACCCGGACGTTCGCCGTTTGCTGCTAATCAGGAAGTAGTGGTCCCCGGTTGAGGAGTTCTCTAGTTAGTTCCGGGGCACTTAGCTCGCGTTTAGCTCGGCTTGCGAGTCAACCGCGCGGGGCTTCATGTTCAACAAGCTCGCCGCTGTCCTGCTCCCATTTCACCGCCGCCTGCTTTCCGCCTCGTCGCCGGTAACTCTGAGCCGGGTTCGCCGCCTCTGCGGCAGCATGGAGACGGCCGCGGTGAGGTGCGTCGCCGGGGAGCCCCAGCTGACCATCTCGTTCCGCATGGACGGCAACCAGAGGCACATGCGGCGGGAACAGGACGAGCCGCTGGGGAAGGTCCTTTCCCGTATCGCCTGCAACCAGGCCAAGGGTAAACACAAGGCGAAGAAGGCGAAGAGGAACGCCCCGCAAGACCCCCCCGATCTCGCCGTGGTCAAGCTCTACTACGTGGACGGCGGCGGCGAAGTGCCGGGGACGGTGCTGAACGCGGAGGCGTGGCTGGACGGGACCGTGCTGCAGGTGGGCGACATGCGCTACTCGGTGGTCAGGAACGAGCCCACCTTCACCAATGCCGAGCTGCCGTGCTCGCTGCTGGCCGGCTTCCCCGTCTGCCCCAAGCTAGAAGTGGAGTTCGGGGAGTTGGAGCACTGCCAATTTGCCTGGTACAAGGAGACGGAGCCAAAACACAAGTAACTTTACATATTGATTTCTATGCACGTGGAAAAAAAAAAGAATAACACTAGTAGTATATAACTTGACTTATTGTTTGCCACAGTCGCTTTAAAAATCAACTTGTTTTTTTAAATTATCATATGACCACAAGGTGAAGAAGAAACCCCATCAAAAACCTTTCTACTCTTCTAATATTGTTTCATACATTTCATATATTTGGTAAAATCACAAAATTCTATTCAGTTTGTTGCCAATTTTAAAATCAGAAATCAAATTGGCCTGCATGAAATGATTTCAATCCTGTTTTTATTGAGAAATGAATCCAATTTTTTTACTCCAAACATGCAGCAGAATTTTTGGTGTTCAAAAAAGATTTTTAAAATGTATTTTACAAATTTTTGAATCTAAATTTAATGAATGCAACTTATTGAAATGATTTATTTAAAATTTCCAACTAAAGATATTCTAATTTGTATTTTCAGTATTGATATTACTATTTCACTTTTTACAAATTAAAATTTGTATTCATTAATGTCCTCATCGACTGACAATTTTTTGTTTTAGATTTGTTTAAAAATTTTTTACATAATACAAATTGCATTTATTTATATTCATTCAAATGTTCTCAGTATAATCAAATTTTCTTTTATTTCATTTTACATGTATGTCGTTATTTACATGTTTTTTGCCCATTTTTTTGTCACGTGTTAAACTTCATGTTTCAATTCACAGCAGTGTAACAGCTTCCGGGGATGCGGACTCTCCGGACCACTGGACCGAAACGGGCCGCTCCCGCGTCTACGTCCCCTCCAACCTCGACATTGGGCGTCGGCTCAAGCTGCGCTGCACGCCCAAAAACGACGGCGGGCGCGCGGGGCCCCCCGTCGATCTCCTCTCGCCCACTTCGGTGGAAGCCGGGCCGGGCGTGGTCACCTTCGACGAACGCCACGCCTACACGGCCGAGGAGACGGCGTGGCCGCGTCTGCGGGCCGTGTCCTACAACATCCTGGCCGACATCTACGCGCAGACGGAGCTGTCCAAGACGGTGCTGTACCCCTACTGCGCCCCCTATGCCTTGCATCTGGATTACAGGCAGAATTTGATCAAGAAAGAGCTGGCCGGGTATCGCGCCGATATCGTCTGTCTTCAGGAAGTGGACAAAGGTGAGTGTTTTTTGGCCAGGTAAATCTAGTTGATTGGCACAATTTAAAATGAGCTACCGTATTGTCTGGACTATAAGTCGCAGTTACAGTGAGTCACATACTGATATGTTAATTTGCATTTAAAGGACATTTTTATGGTTGGTGATGGATTTAATTTTTAATTTGATTTTTTCTTTTTCCCCCCAATCAATTTTTTGGGGAACTTTACCAGGAGTGTTTTCAGACAGCCTGACTCCTGCTCTTGATGCCTTTGGCCTGGACGGCCTTTTTAAGGTTAAAGACAAGCAACACGAAGGATTGGCCACCTTCTACCGCAGGTTTGTTTTTAAAGACTTCTCATTGGCTTTGATTTGAAATCATGTAATGTGTTTTTTTTATTTTCTCCTTTAGGACAAGATTTAAACTGGTGAGTCGCCACGACATCACGCTGAGCGAGGCCCTGATGTCGGACCCGCTGCACAGCGACTTATTGGAACAAATTTCGACTGACGACACACTTAAAGAAAAGATTCTGAAACGCTCTACTGCCTTGCAGGTATTGAACCCGCTTCCCTTCCAAAGTAGGATTTGGCTTTCTTCTTGACATTGGTATCTTTTGCAGGTTAGCATTTTGGAGGATGTCCATCAAGCAGGCAGGAAGGTGTGTGTGGCTAACACACATCTTTATTGGCACCCTCTAGGTAAATTTTCTGATGATTCAACTTTAGCATGACTTGCGCTAGTATAGCACACTACTTATATGTGGCTAGCCTTAAGGCACTGGTGTCAGAGTGGCGGCCTGGGGCCCAAATGAGGCCCGCCGCATCATTTAAAGCGGCCCGAGAAAATAAATCATGAGTGCCGACTTTCTGTTTTAGGATCAAATTCAAATGAAGATTAAAAATATATTTCCAAATTTTCCCATTTTTAAATCAATAATTGCATTTTTTTTAATCCACTTATTTTTCTTTTGTGTTTTTGGTCCAAAAATCATTTTGTAAAATCTAAAAATAAATATTTAAAAATATTTTCAGTTTTCCACTTTAATATTGAACATAATTAAAAAATATATTTTGTTTCCATTTGAAATGAAAGACAAATGATTAAAATACATTTTCCATTACTAAAGAAAAAAACCCTTAAATAATTAAATAAAACATTGTTTTAGATCTCTAAAAAAAACTGAATATTTAGGGCTTTTGATCCAGTTCTTTTAATCCGATAAAAAAAAAATCTAAATATTATATCTAAAATGGTCTGGCTCACATGAAAATTGAGTTGATGTTAATGCAAACCATTCCGAGTTTGACACCCTTGCCTTAAGGTGTTCTTCCATAATGGCACCAAGTAGCGGACAAAGCCTTCTTTGCTCTAGCTTGTGATTTGCAGATTATATTTAATCGAATATATTACAAAGACAAGATATTTAATGTTAAACACGCAGGATTAAAAAGCAAAAAATAGCATCAGAAATTTTCAGAACACAAATGTCTTTTTCTCCCGTGAAAGGTGGGAACGTGCGCTTGGTCCAGATGGCCGTGGCTCTGCGGCACCTGAGTCACGTGATTAGCCAGCTCCAATCGGAGGCTCCGTTGCTCTTCTGCGGCGACTTCAACTCATCGCCCGACTCTGGTAACTACCCCTACGAAAACAATGGAATCAGGAAAAACAATGTGATAAAGATATATATTATCCTGTAGTTATATATTATAAGTGTTACAAAGAAAAACAATGATTGGAGGTGATGGACGTCTAATCCAATTTGGGCTAGCAGCGACCGTTCCATCGTTTCGCCTTCATTTGGCTTAGTGACGAGCCCGCCGAATCTCCCCGTCCTCCCCTCAGGTGTCCTCCAGCTGGTCACAGAGGCGGCGGTGTCCCGGCACCACGGCGACTGGCGCAGCCGGCGGGAGGATTCGCCGCCGCCGCCGCCGTCGTCGTCTCCGTGGGCCGCCGACTTGACGTCGCCGATCCCGCCGCTGCTGAGTGCCTGCGGGCCGCTGGCTTACACTAACTACGTGGGCGGCTTTCAAGGCTGCCTGGACTACATCTTCATCCAGCCGCCGTGTATGAGCGTGGAGCGGGTGGTCCCCATGCCGGACCACCGCCTGGTCACCGCCTACACGGCGCTGCCCAGCGTGGCCCATCCGTCGGACCACATTGCCCTGGTTTGTGACTTCCTCTGGGAGTGACGTTTTACTCGCCTTTTGTTTATGTTATGCTTTTCTTGTGTACCATGTCGGTTACGGAGTGAAAAAAAGCCAGTGAGGTTTTCTTACTATAATTTATTTGAGGGGATGTTTTGTTTTTGAAAGATTTTTTTTCCCTTTCAAATTTTCTCTTACTTAGACTTACAGAGGGACAATTTTTATTTAGCTAAGAAATTCTTGTCTTTTCCTGACTTTTTTAGTTGGACAATTTCTTTTCTCTGTTTTTCCCCAATAGTATAGAGAGGAGCTCTTTTATGAATGATTTAGAGCAGGGGTGTCAAACTCATTTGGCATCGTGGGCCACATACGGCCTAGGGAGATGTCAAGTGGGCCGGACCATTAAAATTATACCATGCTCTGCTATAAATAACCCAAATATCATGTCTTTCCTTTGTTTTGGTGTAAAGAAGCACAAGAACATTAGGAAAATATTGAAATTGAATGAACTATCCTTTTACAAAACATTTCATGAAACACCTCATATTTCCTTAGACAAATGTGCAATTGACTTTTATCATTCACAAATATGCATTGCAACTGATCCCACTGATTGTACAAAGGCACAAAACTTTAATTGGTACTGAAAAATATAATCATGCACTTTAAGATTAAATGAGACTTTTAAAGAAAGGAATTTTTAAACCACTTACACATACGCATATAAAATCTAAATGTAATCCCTGCGTGCACCTTACAAACTAAGGAGAGTGATTTTAAATGTGTAATGAAGAAAGTGTTCGCCTGTCCTGTAAATCTGTAAACTTCATACATGAAACATACATACACATACAATACATACTGAAAATTTATGGAGTTGCTGCTGTTTTCAGTCTGTCTCAGTGATGCGGCTTGTCTTCTACTCTGATGGAAAGAGTGCGCCCCTTAACGGATAATCCATGAATTGCAGCGAATTAAAAATATTAATTCCATGTCTTTTATGCATTTTTTCCACTTTCAAATTATCCTGCGGGCCTGATCGAACCTCCTTGGGGGCCGGTTCCGGCCCGCGGACCGCATTTTTGACACCCCTGCTTTAGCCAAATGAATCCCAATTGAAAAAGCATATCCAAGTATGTAACCTTAGAAGTCAAAAACAAACACTGAAGTGCATGTCACCGCAATGTTCATAATGTGCAATATTGTATCTTAAAGTATTAAAGCCCAACCAAAAAGTATTTACAGTACGTTATTATGAAAACAATGTATTTGTTTTGAAATATTAATGCCCAACCTAAAAGTATTTGCAGCCCCAGCCCCCTGACTAATGCACTCTATGATGAAAACGATCTCTTTTTTTGTGTCTATGTGTAATAGGCGTGGCCGAGGCGTGGCTGTGGTCAGAGTTCAATAGTTTTTCAAAATGGCGGATGAGCCGGAGGCTAGGCGCGTTGGACTGCTGAGCTGCTCAGAATTGACGATTTCCCGAAGAAAGAGCCGACAAACTTCTTCCAGGACAATGCAGCGCGTTCGGTACTTTGTCTTTTGGGGATTTCGTAGCCCCAGTTCTCATTTCAAGAGTGCTTTTTGACGGGAACGTGCTTCATTGGCGTGATGTAGCCCCGACGTGGATGCAAACACAAATGTTTGCTAGCAAGTTGGCTACATTGCGTCACCTATTGCTCTTAATGTTTAAAAAGAAACCCTTCTATTGTGTGTTTCAGTCCCTCAACGAGGACAGACTGCTGGGAAACATCAAGAATGTGGCCATAACGGCCAAAAAGGAGCAGTTTGTCGGCAAAGTGAGTCTTTTTTTAATAGCTTCTAATTCCTCTACCCGTGTAATTGGATTGGATAACTTTATTCATCCCGTATTCGGGAAATTTTGTTGTCACAGTAATGTTTAGATATCAGCGACCAGTGTTCACGGCTTTCCTAAATTAGCTTGTTTAGTATCATGATACACTCCAATTTTGAATGAAGACACTTAAACTGGGTTGGCGTTGATTTTTTTTTTTAATAGCAAGTTCCTGTGTGGGTAACTCACACTCACACTAGTGCCATCAAGTGGAGGTGTAAGGAATAAACAGTACACTTCTAGAATACGTATATACCTTTGCCCTTCCCTTTCCTAAAGGAAGACTTCAGGGCTTGGACCTTTTGATTTTTAATTGTGGTTTTGACAAAACCTAAGCGAGACATTCATTCAACCGTAGCACAGGGGTCATTTTTGACTCGTTTAAACAAGAGCTTTGTGAGACATTTTATTTTTTTGATTGAATGGGAGTCATTTGTGCATCAAAATGGTTAAATAAGCAATGACATAATCATGCTGTGGTGTTTTGCAGAGGTTTAAAGCCACGGAGATAGTGGAAGCTGTCCAAATCTACAAGACCAAAGAAGTCGTGTATGACGTAAGACCTGTTTTTCAGGTTATTTGATTTATTATTTTCATGTCATGTGTACTAAAAATACTCTATTTTGCTTCTCTTCAAGGTCCACCCAAGTTTACCAAATCAACGCTAAAGAAAGGTGACTTTGGAGTGTGGCACAGCCTTTGACACCAACATCTTGAGGGCCCCTATCCAGTATGTTTTCCATATCTCCCACCACATCTGAAGTATATGATCAACTCCTCAGCAAACTGTCCAGGAGCTTGATCATGACTTTGATTTGGGTCTGTTGGAAGACATGGAAAATAGACTAAATAGTGGCTCTTGAGGACTACCTCTGCAGTGGACAAAAAGCCAACTGAGCAGTCATCAGCGAGGTATGTCTAATTTCCCTTTTCCCCCCTCCTACTGTGGCTTTAATGTTGCCTTCTTATGCAGTGGGATGAAGGCTTGCTGACTGAGGAAAGCAGAGATGACACTTCTGGTAAAACCTAACTCTGTTTTATTTTTTTGATGTTGGACTTAGTCTATTTTTCCCCCCCAGAGCCAAGAAAACATTCTTTGTTCATGGATAGAAGCATCACCTCATCTTTAAATGCTGGATGGGATTTTATCTCAACCCCTTTTTGTGGAAAAATAAAGCCCTTGAAATGTACACATGTCTTTCTTCATAACTAGTAAAAGAATGGAACTAACATTTCATTTTAAACATTTATTAAAAGAAATACATTTTCACATGTAGAAGTTATCACATTGAAGTACTGATTGGCCAGTCTTCTCCACCTGTACACAAACAAATTTATTGCACTTTGATTTTAAAAATACATTCAAAATATTTTACAAGGTTTTTTTAATAAACACTTAGTAAAAAAATAGGGCAAAAAGACTTAGAATATAAACACCAAAAATTAAAGGAAAAAAAAGACCATTGAGGGTCTTGGGTCTTTTTTCTCCAAGTGTTTTAACAAAGACAAATGACACTCAAATCTCTTTTATTGAAATTTCTGATTGAAAAAAAAAAGAAATCCTCACCTTAGGGATCGGGACATCACCTATAAAATAAGAGGGGGTTAGTAAATTGCAACTTTAGTCAATAAAATAATGTGAGATTGGAATGTTTTGACTTGGATACATTACAATATAACCCGGAAATAAGCTGCTTCCGGTAGCCAGCGCTATCACATTTCGATCTTAATCCAAGAAAGTACAGAAATAGCACTCCTTACTGACACTGCGGCGTAAGAAACGATGCGCCAAATAGGCGTGAAAATACGGTATTAACCTCAGAGCAGAGTTCAGAGACGATGCAGCATCATCTTCAAGTGGGCAACCTGGGAAGATCACCTGGACATCACCATGGACCTGGTGCATGCAAAAAAATAGAGCAAAAGTTATCATATACAGAGACTGGAGATTCAACAGATAGGTTTAGGTGGGTTTTTTTTTGTGGGGGGGGTAATTAGTATTACCTTGATACCTTGGCCCAGTCTCCTCTCCCCTCAAGGGTGTGCATGGTTCTGGACACACGGGAAAAGCTTCATCTTGATTTAACCAAGCTATTTGGGAAGTGCAAACAATTATTACAGGAAAGAGAAATCTTAAAGTAAATGATCAAGATAAAGAATGAAAATAAGTTAGCCACGCGAGTGTCAATGGCTGTTACAGCGCATCTCTCTAGCAGTGTGCCGCGGCAACGCATGCAGTGTGCCGCGGCAACGCATGCAGTGTGCCGCGGCAACGCATGCAGTGTGCCGCGGCAACGCATGCAGTGTGCCGCGGCAACGCATGCAGTGTGCCGCGGCAACGCATGCAGTGTGCCGCGGCAACGCATGCAGTGTGCCGCGGCAACGCATGCAGTGTGCCGCGGCAACGCATGCAGTGTGCCGCGGCAACGCATGCAGTGTGCCGCGGCAACGCATGCAGTGTGCCGCGGCAACGCATGCAGTGTGCCGCGGCAACGCATGCAGTGTGCCGCGGCAACGCATGCAGTGTGCCGCGGCAACGCATGCAGTGTGCCGCGGCAACGCATGCAGTGTGCCGCGGCAACGCATGCAGTGTGCCGCGGCAACGCATGCAGTGTGCCGCGGCAACGCATGCAGTGTGCCGCGGCAACGCATGCAGTGTGCCGCGGCAACGCATGCAGTGTGCCGCGGCAACGCATGCAGTGTGCCGCGGCAACGCATGCAGTGTGCCGCGGCAACGCATACAGTGTCCTCGACTGTGTGAAGAAGGTGTGAAGTTATGTGATGTGTGAAGAAGGTGTGAAGTTATGTGATATGTGTGAAGAAGGTGTGAAGTTATGTGATATGTGTCACGTTTCTTTTTTTTATTTTAATTTTTATTATTATTATTTTTATTTATTTATTTTATTTATGTTTTATTTGTTTTAGTGCATATTATACACCCATGTTTGACATATTTTATTACTTTGCCCTTCTTTTGTACAAATTAATAAAGTTGAAATACGCAATGTTTAAAAAAAATAATAATAATAAGTTAGTGAGTGCTCGGTGCTAATTTCCCCTTTCCAGACAAAGCGATTCAATCTACAGACTGATGTTAAAAACTAGTAGAAAGTCGGCTTAACCATTTTGGTATCAATGATTTTTGTTTAAAACAGAATTACAAATTGGAAAAGGGCGTTTAGCAATCGCAGTGAAAACTATCATTACATTCAACACACCTTCACCTGGCAAACTGACCGTTGATATCTCGGCTTTGTTTGATAAAATGAAGTCTTCCCCCACGACTCAATAATGGAGAGAATACGGACAAAATACTTTTGAAGTCAAATGTCGTGAGGCTAATGCTAAGCTAGCTAGTGACATGACAAGGAGCCCATACTTCAAATGTCGACTGTGTTCGACCTGGCAATAAACTAACAGATTTGTTGGCGTTTTGGCTCAATTGATTCCTAAAAAAATCTCCCGGTAGGGTGTTAAAAATGCACATAGGCCAGTAAATTGCTCTAGTCTAGGGCTTACCTCGTTTGGGTGCTAGTCGTTCGACCGACGGCATGGAAATGGCTGACCCAAGGGGCGCGATGCTGCGCATGTGCATAATTTACGCACCTGCGTCACCAATGGGCGTAACCACGCCCATAGGAGGTGATTTGTCCTCCCGACTCAATGACCATGTTTGGAAGATGACGCCATTTCTACCAGGAAATGGCATCGTTTCACAAAAGTAAAGTATTGATAAAAAAATAAAACCTTCAACGCTGTTGTTTGCTTGGCAAGTTGAATTAAGATAAGATATTTTGTTATATATTTATAAGAAAATATTGTTTTTTCACGCCTTTGTCTCATAAATTGAAAGAAGAGTCAAGTTCATGCTACGTCTTGCTTTTAATTTGAAATCCAAAACAGGATTAACTGGTTGTGGAATTCCCGTACTCGATGCGTAGTGGAACATCCGGAAGTCAAACAAGGAAGTGGGAATTGAACGCAATTACGTGTCACTCCTCGCATGCACCCGGGAATGTCTTCGTAAACCAACCATAACTTGCAGAAACGTGAGTATTTATATCTTTTAAACCTTAATTTGACCAACTAATGGAACGTGAGGGTGAAATAGTCACACGAAAACAAAAAGAGTCGTCTTAGTCCAGCTAACATGTAGCTCCCTTCATAGTGTATGAACAACTGTGTCTGAATTTAAACGCGTTAATTTATAGTTGCTCAACGAGAAAACATTTCCGTTGTTTATCAAATGTATAGTTAAATGGGGGGAAAGGGTCAAATTGTTGGCTTGTAAGATGCTTTTGCATCTACTGTGTGTTATAAAAAAAAGGAAAATGATACATAAAAATTGAATGGTTGAGAGAGTATTTTCAAGGGGGAAAAAGTGCCATATTTGTTCCCATTCTATTATTAAACAAATTGTAATTTTCAGAAATGAATGAAGTTTGCTTAAAGGGAAATAATTATTACAGCAATGTCAAAGAAAGGGACCTTTTCCATGAAAAATTCTGTTTTTCTTGTCTGAAAATAATATTTTCATTAGAAATATTGAAATTCATTCTGGAGAGATGTGACCATTAAAAAAAAATAACAAACGGCACAATTGTATTCATTAAAAGGAAAAAAATCTGGGATTTTTTTAAAAATATATTAGAAGGCAAAATTACTGGCAACTCTGAAATTTAAAAAAATACTCGCGCTGACTGCAATGCAAGATTAAAAGAAAGTGACATATTTTATGACCCCTAATGTATGAAAAACAGCACCCATCGTCACCAAAATTCATGTGCACATCCTCTACTCATTCCCATTACAATCTATCCATTTTCAGAACAAGGAAAAGGAGAGACGCGTCGTCGTCTTGGAGCCCTTGTTTCCGCGGTCACGCCCGCCGAAGACATCGGGGAATATGAAGGCCTTGATTCTCGTCGGGGGTTACGGCACACGCCTGCGACCGCTCACTTTGAGCGTCCCCAAGCCGCTGGTGGACTTCTGCAACAAGCCCATCCTGCTCCACCAAGTGGAGGCCTTGGTTAAGGTAGGCGTGACCTTCCCGTTGCCCACTGAGGGCGCCCTAGCGTTAACTGCACGTCCACGGTTTCTTCCATCCAGGCCGGGGTGAAGCACGTCGTCTTGGCGGTGAGCTACATGTCGGAGCTGCTGGAGCGGGAAATGAGGGTCCAGGAACAGCGAGTAAGTCCAGCACAGCACCGCAACCACCCACCCATTTTCAACAGTTACTTTCGAAGGTCTAAAAGTTCCGCTGTCACGACTTTTTACCCTCTAATTAAAAGCTGAAATTTATTCAGAGTATTAAAAATATATGATCAGGACTTACACCGATCCTAATCTTTGAAAATTTGTGGGAAAAAAAAACATTTTTGCCATGGTTTGCTTCCGCAAAGTCGAAAGCGATGACTTGGTTATAGGCAAGGGTTCCGGCAGAGGGCGTATGAGTCAATGGAGAACGGTAGTCGAGACCTGTTGACTTTATCGTGCGATGAGTCGGAATATGAAAATTTGTCACCATACAAAGGCGCAATTGAGTAAGAGAGAAAGCTATAAGAGAGTGCCTAACACGAAGGCATCCCAAGCTAAAAATAATAAGTTATCATTTGAAAATATTAAAACCAAGATTTATTTTCGCTACCCATGTCATTGTTAATAACTTTTTATTTGGGTAGATGTCATTTGTCACTTGGTTGGTCTTCACAAAAATGTTTTGATCAAAACAACAGGATACCAATTAATGCATTTCCCCCATAAACCGCTTCAATTTCTGTTTGGATTAGCAACATCTCTCTTGCAATAAATACATTATTTACTCTGGTTTCTTCTCCAGTGCGTCTAACCTTTGAGCTCTTTTGTCATCCCGTGTATTTACTTGCCCCATTTCTGCAAATAGTAGTAGAGGAAATGTATTGACTTTACGTCAGGCCAATTGAGTGATTTATTTCCAATCCTGAGTCACGTTTTATTTTTGTTGTTGTTGGTTGTGCTCCTCAGCTTGGAATTCGTATCTCGCTCTCACACGAGAAGGAACCTCTAGGAACGGGTGAGTCATGCTACATCTTTCACTTTGTCGCACACGTTTCCGCAGCAAGCGGGGGCACAAGATTGAGCCTTGAGGAACTCCGCCTCAGTTGTGTTGTCCCGTTTATCCCTGCAAATTAAAGTAACAGTGTTTGTCTTGATCCGGCGAACCCAGCGGGTCCTCTGGCGCTGGCCCGCAAGCTCCTGGACTTTGACAACGAGCCCTTCTTCGTCCTCAACTCGGACGTCATCTGCGACTTTCCCTTCCAAGAGATGCTCAAGTTTCACCGCGACCATGGCAAAGAGGGCACCATTGTGGTGAGTGAGGGAATTGAGCGCCGTCGACGTGCGGCCGATCCTCACAAACATTTCTGGAAAAGGTGACTCGGGTGGAAGAACCGTCCAAGTACGGCGTGGTGGTCTTTGAGACGGAAAGCGGCAGGATCCATCGCTTCGTGGAGAAGCCGCAAGTGTTCGTGTCCAACAAGATTAACGCCGGCATGTACATCTTCAATTCCACTGTCCTCGGTAGAATCCAGGTCGGGGAAAAAAACATTTGACGTGACTCTGTGGTTGCTTGCTTTGTAACCGGTTGCTTTTTCCTTTGCGCAGTTGAGACCGACGTCCATTGAGAAAGAGATTTTCCCCATCATGGCTGAAGAAGGACAGCTGTACGCTATGGAGCTGCAGGGTAACTATGATTAACCCAGTAATGGAAATGGCTGGAAAGCGGGAAAACTTTAATCGTAGCCCAAAGCGGAATATTCCAAACTTTTACACATTTGGGTTGTTTTGGTTTCCTCAGCTGACAGCCCCACAAGACGTAAGTTTTTAATTTTATGTTTGTTAAATCCCACCCGAGGCCCTTGACACCAAGCACTGGTACCAAAACAAGGACCATAGTGCTTAATGTTGCTTTTGGTACACTCTAGTTTATCACTACCCATCTTCTAGTTTTACCAGGTCCTTCCCATAGTCGTACCTCGCCAGATCAGGTCCTAGTCCAAAAAACCCCAAAGTGATCCTTGGACCTTGGTGTCGTTTCAGGTTTCTGGATGGACATCGGTCAACCCAAAGACTTCCTGACGGGAATGTGCATGTACCTGCAGTCGTTACGGCAACAGGCGCCCGAAAGGCTGCACGCCGGACCCGGTTTCCTGGGCAATGTTCTCGTGGTGAGTCCGTCGCGCCGATAGGGAGCGGAACCGCCGTGATTCTCATGCCTTTTCCTGCGCCAAGGACCCGACGGCTCAGATAGGCAAGAACTGCACCATCGGGCCCAATGTGACCATCGGGCCCAACGTGGTGGTGGAAGATGGCGTTCGGGTCAAGCGCTGCACAGTTCTGAAAGGTGCTCGGGTTCGCTCGCATTCCTGGCTGGAGAGCTGCATCGTGGGATGGAGCTCCTCTGTGGGCCAGTGGGTAAGCGGACGCCGCGACTCGATCTGTGGCACGATTCGATGCCGATTAATCACGATACTGCACTTAGTGGCGATTTTTGTTCATCTTTAAAATGGACGTAAAACTACAGTTAATGCCCCCCCTCCCGCAGGTCCGCATGGAGAACGTGACAGTTTTGGGCGAGGATGTCCTAGTCAACGACGAGCTTTACCTGAACGGCGCCAATGTTTTGCCGCACAAGTCCATCAGCGAATCTGTCCCAGAACCACGCATCATCATGTAGTCCCAAAAATTGGACCTGCTTCTCCTCGTAACTGCGCCCAAACTGGTGAATTGTGTCGCAAATTTGGTGGAACGAGACGAACCTTTTCTCTCTCTTTCTGAACTTGAGCAAGAATTCTGGCCCCCTGGCGGGACGTCCATGAAGATGCCACGCTTCTGGAGAACTTTTCGGTTTGACCACCGGAGGGGAGCAAACTGAACGCTAAAGTTTAACCGTGAAGTACCATTTGTTGTTTTTCATATGGCTGCTGTGCGAAAGGTCGAAATTTGTCACGAAGTTATCGGAAAACGTCCCTTTTTTGTCAAGAAAGCTCTCTCTGAATAAATATAATGTAAACAATCAACATGGGAAATGTTAAAACTTCATTTCATAAAGTAAAATTCTCATACCCCTTTTTTGTAGCAGAAAAGGACCTCGTTGCTGGATTAATGCCTTCGCTGCGATTGATTGTGTTAAGCATCCAATCTATTTGAATTGGCTGGGAACAGAATGTTGATTAAAAATGAGTACTTTTCAAGAAAAAAGTAAACCTAAAAAAAGAATTAAAATTGGAAGAACTTACATACAGTGCTGAATGTCACGTTTTCCCCTAGAAAACTTTATTAGCACATCAAAAATAGCAAAAATGCTCCCCGATTGAATACCAAAACATTAAAATGAAATGAGAAGCAGAAGGCCTTCCTAATCAATCACCTGACTGGACTTGTGGGCTTCCGTGGTGACGTCGTTGACAAACGCCGACTTGGTCATCCCTTGCTGTGGGGTGAAAATACAATGAAAATAAGTCGAAAAGCCGCAGCAAACTGCTGCTGCATTCCCGGGAAATCAATCCAGCTGGTGGGAAACGTTTGTGACAAATGCCGGCGCGAGGCATGGAAGGCAATTCACCTTTTTCAGGAGGCTTTGGATCTCCTTGTCGGACCACAAATGGTAGAGAAACACAGACGCCGACTTGCTGGATTTGGGGAAATATCTACAAAAGACAAGAGAAGTAACGATTGAGTGTTGAGGCCACAAAAAAGAAAAGATGACACTACGACAAAAAAATACATTCATATTGTGCAATTATGGCTTTTTTTTTCAATAAAAATGACTGTACTAAGGGTTTTTCTTTCATTAAAAACGTATACTAAGGCCATTTTCAAAAAAATACCATGTATACTACGGCTTTTTTTAATTAAAAGGACCATGTATAGTATGGCTTTCTTTCTTAAAAAATGACTATGTATACTAAGGCTTTTTTTTCTTAAAAAATGACCATGTATACTAAGGCTTTGTTTTAATTAAAAAGGACCATGTATACTAAGGCTTGTTTTCTTAAAAATGACTATGTACGATACTAAGGCTTTTTTGATCAAAAAGGACCATGTATAGTAAGGCTTTTTTTCTTAAAAAATGACTATGTATACTAAGGCTTTTTTTAATTAAAAAATGACCATGTATACTAAGGCTTTTTTTTTTTAAAATAAAAAAGGACCATATTTACTAAGGCTTTTTTTCCTTAAAAAATGACTGTGTATAGTAAGGCTTTTTTTCTTTAAAAATGACCATGTATAGTAAGGCTTTTTTTCAATTAAAATGGACCATGTATACTAAGGCTTTTTTTGATTAAAAAGGACCATGTATACTAAGGCTTTTTTTCTTAAAAATGACTATGTATAGTAAGGCTTTTTTCCTTAAAAAATGACCATGTATAGTAAGGCTTTTTTTCCTTAAAAAATGACTATGTATAGTAAGGCTTTTTTTCTTTAAAAATGACCATGTATAGTAAGGCTTTTTTTCAATTAAAAAGGACCATGTATACTAAGGCTTTTTTTGATTAAAAAGGACCATGTATACTAAGGCTTTTTTTCTTAAAAATGACTATGTATAGTAAGGCTTTTTTCCTTAAAAAATGACCATGTATACTAAGGCTTTTTTCATTAAAAAATGACCATGTATACTAAGGCTTTTTTTGATTAAAAAGGACCATGTATAGTAAGGCTTTTTTCCTTAAAAATGACCATGTATACTAAGGCTTTTTTCATTAAAAAATGACCATGCATACTTAGGCTTTTTTTTATTAAAAAGGACCATGTATACTAAGGCTTGTTTTCTTAAAAATGACCATGTACTATACTAAGGCTTTTTTGATCAAAAAGGACCATGTATAGTAAGGCTTTTTTTCTTAAAAAATGACTATGTATACTAAGGCTTTTTTTGATTAAAAAATGACCATGTATACTAAGGCTTTTTTATTTTTTATTAAAAAGGACCATGTATAGTATTTTTTTTTAAATCAAAAAGGACCATATATACTAAGGCTTTTTTCCCTTAAAAATGACCATGTATACTAAGGCTTTTTTCATTAAAAAATGACCATGTATACTAAGGCTTTTTTTGATTAAAAAGGACCATGTATAGTAAGGCTTTTTTTCTTAAAAATGACTATGTATACTAAGGCTTTTTTGATTAAAAAGGACCATGTATAGTAAGGTTTTTTATTAAAAAATGATTATGTATAGTAAGGCCTTTCTTTCTTAAAAATGACCATGTATACTAAGGCTTTTTTATCAAAAAGGACCATATATACTAAGGCCTTTTTTCCTTAAAAATGACTATATATAGTAAGTCTTTATTTCTTAAAAAATGACCATGTATAGTAAGGCTTTTTTCAATTAAAAAGGACCATGTATACTAAGGCTTTTTTTGATTAAAAGGACCATGTATACTAAGGCTTTTTGTCTTAAAAAATGACTATGTATAGTAAGGCTTTTTGTCTTAAAAAATGACCATGTATACAAAGGCTTTTTTTGATTAAAAAGGACCATGTATAGTGAGGATTTTTTTCTTAAAAAATGACTGTTTACTAAGGCTTTTTTTAATTAAAAAAGACCATGTATAGTATGGTTTTTTTTCTTAAAAAATGACCATGTATAGTAAGAATTTTTTTCCTTAAAAAATGACCATGTATACTAAGGCTTTTTTTTATCAAAAAGGACCATATTAACTAAGGCTTTTTTTCCCTTAAAAAATGACTATGTATAGTAAGGCTTTTTTTCTTAAAAAATGACCATGTATAGGAAGGCTTTTTCTCAATTAAAAAGTACCATGTATACTAAGGCTTTTTTTCTTTAAAATGACTGTATAGTAAGGCTTTTTTCCTTAAAAAATGACCATGTATACTAAGGCTTTTTTTCATTAAAAATGACCATGTATAAGGCTTTTCTTCTTAAAAAATGACCATGTATAGTAAGGCTTTTTTTTCTTAAAAAAGACCATGTATACTAAGGCTTTTTTAAATTAAAAAGGACCATGTATACTAAGGCTTGTTTTCTTAAAAAATGACTATGTATACTAAGGCTTTTTTGATTAAAAAGGACCATGTATAGTAAGGTTTTTTATTAAAAAATGACTATGTATAGTAAGGCTTTTTTTTCTTAAAAATGTCCATGTATACTAAGGCTTTTTTATCAAAAAGGACCATATATACTAAGTCATTTTTTAAGGAAAAAAGGCCTTAGTATATATGGTCCTTTTTGATAAAAAAACCTTAGTATACATGGTCATTTTTAAGAAAAAAAAAGCCTTACTATACATAGTCATTTTTTAATAAAAAACCTTACTATACATGGTCCTTTTTAATAAAAAAAGACTTACTATACATAGTCATTTTTTAAGGAAAAAAGGCTTATGTATAGTAAGTCTTTTTTTCTTAAAAAATGACCATGTATAGTAAGGCTTTTTTAAATTAACTATACTCAGTCTTGTTTTTATTAAAAAGGACCATGTATACTAAGGCTTTTTTTCTTAAAAATGACTATGTATACTAAGGCTTTTTTTCATAAAAAATGACCATCTATACTAAGGCTTTTTTAAAATTAAAAATGACCATGTATAAGGCTTTTCTTCTTAAAAAATGCCCATGTATAGTAAGGCTTTTTTTCTTCTTAAAAAATGACCATGTATACTAAGGCTTTTTTAAAATAAAAAGGACCATGTATACTCAGGCTTGTTTTCTTAAAAAATGACTATGTATACTAAGGCTTTTTTTCATTAAAAAGGACCATGTATAGTAAAGTTTTTTTTCTTAAAAAATGACTATGTATAGTAAGGCTTTTTTTTCTTAAAAAATGACCATGTATACTAAGGCTTTTTTTTTATCAAAAAGGACCATATATACTAAGGCTTTTTTTCCTTAAAAAATGACAATGTATAGTAAGGCTTTTTTTAATTAAAAGGACCATGTATACTAAGGCATTTTTGATTAAAAATGACCATGTATACTAAGGCTTTTTTAAAATAAAAAATGACTATGTATAAGGCTTTTCTTCTTAAAAATGACCATGTATAGTAAGGCTTTTTTTCCTTAAAAAGGACCATGTATACTAAGGCTTTTTTTTATATAAAAAAGGATCATATATACTAAGGCTTTTTTTCCTTAAAAATGACTATGTATAGTAAGGCTTTTTTTCTTAAAAAATGACCATGTATAGTAAGGCTTTTTTTCAATTAAAAAGGACTATGTATACTAAGGCTTTTTTTTATTAAAAAGGACCATATATACTAAGGCTTTTTTTCCTTAAAAAATGACAATGTATAGTAAGGCTTTTTTTAATTAAAAGGACCATGTATACTAAGGCATTTTTGATTAAAAAGGACCATGTATACTAAGGCTTTTTTTCTTAAAAAATGACTATGTATAGTAAGGCTTTTTTTCTTAAAAAATGACCATATATACTAAGGCTTTTTTCATTAAAAAATGACCATGTATACTAAGGCTTTTTTAAAATTAAAAAATGACCATGTATACTAAGGCTTTTTTAAAATTAAAAATGACCATGTATAAGGCTTTCCTTCTTAAAAATGACCATCTATAGTAAGGCTTTTTTTCCTTAAAAAGGACTATGTATACTAAGGCTTTTTTTGATTAAAAAGGACCATATATACTAAGGCTTTTTTTCCTTAAAAATGACTATGTATAGTAAGGCTTTTTTTCTTAAAAAATGACCATGTATAGTAAGGCTTTTTTTCAATTAAAAAGGACTTTGTATACTAAGGCTTTTTTTGATTAAAAAGGCCCATGTATAGTAAGGCTTTTTTTTTCTTAAAAAATGACTATGTATACTAAGGCTTTTTTTGATTAAAAGGACCATGTATAGTAAGGTTTTTTTTCTTAAAAAATGACTATGTATAGTAAGGCATTTTTCTTAAAAAATGACCATGTATACTAATGCACTTTTTTAATTAAAAAGGACCATGTATACTAAGGATTTTTTTCTTAAAAAATGACCATGTATACTAAGGCTTTTTTTTTTTTT
The DNA here is from genome assembly GCF_051989625.1 of Stigmatopora argus. Classification (NCBI taxonomy): domain Eukaryota; kingdom Metazoa; phylum Chordata; class Actinopteri; order Syngnathiformes; family Syngnathidae; genus Stigmatopora; species Stigmatopora argus. Next base: position 12,207,776 of record NC_135392.1, on the reverse strand, counting down.
ATTAAAAAGGACCATGTATACTAAGGCTGTTTTTCTTAAAAAATAACTATGTATAGCAAGGCTTTTTTTCTTAAAAAATGACTATGTATACTAAGGCTTTTTTTAATTAAAAAGGACCATGTATACTAAGGCTTTTTTTTTCCTTAAAAAAATGACCATGTATACTAAGGCTTTTTTTTAAATTAAAAATGACCATGTATACTAAGGCTTTTTTTTAAATTAAAAATGACCATGTATACTAAGGCTTTTTTTAAATTAAAAAGGACCATGTATACTAAGGCTTTTTTTCATAAAAAATGACCATGTATACTAAGGCTTTTTTTATTAAAAAGGACCATGTGTACTAAGGCTTTTTTTGATTAAAAATTACCATGTATAGTAAGGCTTTTTTTCTTGAAAGAATGACCATGTATACTCAGGCTTTTTTTGATTAAAAAATGACCATATATATAAAGGCTTTTTTCATTTAAAAAAATTACCATGTATACTAAGGCTTTTTTTCACAAAAAAATTATCATGTATGGTAAGGCTTTTTTTTCATTGCGTGGCACGAATACTCATCTCATCTAATCTCATTTTCTGAACCGCTTTATCCTCACTAGGGTCGCGGACGTATACTCCAACGTACTTAAAGCATACTGTTCCTCTAATTAGCTTAATATATTTTTTGCTTTTTTCAACTCACCTGTTTTGACTGAGTTCCTTGAGCGAGTTGATCAAGCCACCGTTCAGCAGTCGCTTGGCGCTCTCAGGTTCTCTGGCCACCAGGAAATTGGCCGTCTGGCACGCCATGGACAGCGTGTCGTCCGACTCCTTGCAGGCTCCGGTGCCCACGCTCACCACGCCCAGTAGCTCAGGCAACACTTTGCCAGCTGCGCCCACAAAACAATTGCATTATTTAGGCTTCATTATTTGGCTGACGTAAATGAACAATTTTATGACATGTTATTGATACTTTGAACCATTAGAGACTTGGGAATTTCGTATGTATGTAGATGAGGCCTGTCAAACAAATATGGCATTTAAGAACTATTTAATTTGTTTTGTCTTACCCAAGATGTCTTGCAGATTGGGGTTCCTGCTGAAGTTGCGTATCAAAGCCACCGCATTCCTTTGTAGGGTGACTTTGTCTGACTTTAGAAGCGGCGTGATGACCTGCAGACCGTCTAGCTTCTGGGCTATCGTCTGGCTCATCACGTTGGAAACCTAAATAGGGGAAATGTGTCATTAATAATATTAAAAACATTCAAATGGTAGTTGAAAATGACAATTATTTTGGACTACAAGTCACAGTAGTTGAGAAATACACAAAGAGGAAAAAAAATCCAAAATGCATTTTCGTACGGTTCCTTCCTGTGCGGTGAGGTTCTGCAGAGCTCCGCAACATGCCTCCTGAGTTTCCTCCCGATGACTGGAGTCCAATAATGCTAAATAGTTCTGCAGGGTTTTGGAGTGGATAAGCCAACCGGCCCCCGCTGGGTTTGGGTCCTCTACCACCGGGAAGTCAAAGTGGCGCTAAAGACAGACGAGGAAAACCGTCAGCGAATGACACGGCGTTGCCAGCGACGCCATCGTCATCGTTGTACCTTGTTGTCGGGGGGTTTTCCAGGAGAAAAGCAACCGATGGGGCCAGCGTCACCCTGACTGTCCGTAGAGATGACAGGTTTGACTAAAGCCGTGATTCGGTTGAACAACGCTGGGGACTCGGCCTCCAACTCGAAGGTCAGGTTGTGAAGGATGCAGGCACAGTTCTCCACACACTGTTATGAAAATAGATTTCAACTTTCGTAAGGCTATCTGGACTGCGATCGGTGGATCTCATCAATGACGCGCTCACCTTATCGTCGACCCTGCCGTTATCCACGCATTCTTGAAGGTAAGCCACCAACGAGTCAACTAAACCTCGACATTTTCTCATTGTCTGCCGGTGGACCTGCTTGGCGCTGCTTAAGTTTCTGTCACAAAGTGAAAGCAAAAACATATTTTTGTCACTGTTATCATGTTTATAGGAAATTGCCCCCAGGGATGACCAGACATCCCCGATCGGCTCAATTAGAATTAGAGTCAAACTTTGGCAGGGAAATTGTATTATGCAATTTACAAAAAGAAAAGACATCCAGGAATTGCACCCAAGGATGACCATATATTTATATATGTGTGCAAATTCTCATATCAAACACATTAAAACGATTCATGTGAAATTTGAACAAACATTCTTGTGAAAGAACTTTGTCCACATTGTTTCGAGAGATTAACGTAACCTGTGGGCACCTGGAAATTGCACCCAAGGACGACCACTTTTCATAACGTATGACATTAGATTCATGCCACAATTCCATATGCGATGCAAATGCCAGATAATTTGAACTAGAATGTTTCCTTAAAATGGAAAGGTTTTTACCGCAGACAGCCAGTAGCGTGAAAGAAAGCTTCGTGATCCGGCCTGCTGGCGCTTCCACGCTCCGGGCCGCTGACGTAAGGCAGGATGATGCGCTCCATCAGGACGGGCAGAGAATTCTTCAGCAGGTCTGTCTTCAAGCTGTCGGCGGACGACAGATTCCACAGAAGACCTGGAAGAACACATGAGGATTGCCGCCAATTGCCTTGTAGGGGCCGTCGGATTCGCCGTATCGTCTACCCGTGAGCTGCTTGTGAATCTCGGGCGAGTCGCTTTCACGGAGAAGCGCCACGGTCGATGGGATGCCGGCGCAGCGCTGGATCTCCTCCTTGTTGTCGTTGTTCTTGAAGGATAGGTTGCGAAGAGCGGCAGAGGCCGTCTGCCCAAGGGACGCATTGGGGCTCTTCATCAGCGCGACCAACGGGGCGATTCCGTTGCACCTTCGCACCTGACACACGTAGACTTTTAAAGCGATACAGATCCAATGCGTTTAGACAGCCGTTAAATGCTCATGTTTCGCCAGATCGATTTTGTATTATGTTGATATGCCTTCATATTACACATTATTTTAGCCACTTAGCAATTAGGGTTTAAAATGGGGAAAAATGGAATTAAACTGTTCTCTTGAAAAAAAGTTAAAAATAATTTAGCATACGGACAAAACAAAATGGGAATAGACTTGCTGTGTGAACACATTTTAGATTAAAACCTGCGGAAACAATTTGCCATGCTGGACTAGTGTGCACAATCCACACTCAACACCTTCATTTACAATGTGTACTTTGAAGAGATAGCGCTAATCTCTTAGCTTGCCAGATAAGTCACCTCGTCCTTGGCCTTGTCGTCGTTGAACGTGTTGCGCAGGATGTAGGAAGCGCCAGAGTGCTGGAATTTGACGTCCTCATTGGACAGGAACTCTACGGCCTCCTTCATGGTGATGTCGGCATCTGCATTCTTCTCAATGAACCTGCAAGTGCAAGACAGTGATTGGTACCTCTGCTTAAGAATGTCTCTACATTCAAAATAGTGTGGGAGATTTTATCTCAAGATACAAAAGAAACTCAAGTTAAAAAACATGAAATCAAACATCGCTCTAAACGTAAACACGTTCCCAGCATCCTGTATTTATTTTCAATCTCCCAACACATTTCATACAAAAATTGTATACTTTGATCATTTTTAGGGATTTTGTTGGTAGTTATATGGCCCTCGGGACTTTTACAAGTAAAATGCATCTCTACTTACAAAACATTTCAAGTCACAAAACCCCTTCTGGAACCAATTCATGTAGCACTCACTACACATAGCTGTATACAAACCGTGGTTAGTATTTTTCCTTACCGAGAATCCACTTTGTCAGGCAATTTGTTTTGCTTTGTTGATGTATTCGTTACAAAAGGCTTGGACTGCGGTTTGCTAACGTCAAGTGTTCCACTAAGCGAATGCCGATTGTTGCTTCCAAACTGACTGCTGCTGCTGAGTAGATTTGTCCTGAAGGTGGTGTGGTTGGAAAGGAGCCTCTGTGGGGGTTCGTGGCGCTTGGGTAGGGAAGGCTGCCCGCGGTGGTTGGGCGGTGCCCAGCCCACGGGGGTGGTGCCAAACTCGTAGCGACGGCTGTAGGCGCCGGCGCTTTTAGTTGCCATGCTGTTGAACGATTGGCGGTTGGCACTTTTTTCCAGCGGGAGCTGTAGGGACAAAATAGACCAGGGATGACAAACTTTTTCTCTGGGGCCACTTTAAGAAAAAATTAAAACTTAAAATCTATCATTTGTTAAGCTAACTGGGGGTGGGTAGGCATTTTTTTCTTCTTTAAATGTGTTGATGGCAATAGGTGTCCGATCCATTTTGATTGGGAGGGGTGATTGTTTAATTTTTGTCTATTGACATCAATGGCAGCCAGAGTTAAGCTCACATAAATAAAAAAAGAAAAAGAAAAATACACACGACCTTATTTTGATTCAATTTATTATAATTTGTTTCATCTATTTTTGGAAGTTTTGATTTTATAAAAATATTATACCGTGGGCCGCAACCGTGAATCCTGTTCTAAAACAAATATGTCATTATGGCACGAAATAAAATGACCAAAATACTCACAGTTTTCAAGTACCCGTTCCCAAAGAAGACGTTTCCATTAGAAGCACTTGACTCAAATAAAACATCATTCAAAGGACCTAACGAGAAACAGAAAAAGGAAAAAAATCAGTTCATCTTTGGAATGACAAGATTGCAGTGCAGATTTATTACTTTGCAGTCATCATCGTTCTTTTTCTCACAGAGATCGAGTTGTGACTGATCTGCGGTTTAAAATGGCTCAAGTGTCTCAGAACAACAACATTCCCAAAAGGGAGAATTTGCAGCAGAGGGCACGTCCTAAAGTGTTTAGATACAAAAGCGTGTGTGGGTGTGTACAGCTCAAAGGGTGGCTAGTAGTCTAATGAGGTAGCAATTAGTGAAACCTGTTAGATCGTCTGACTCAACGATAAAAAACAGTGACCTACTCCAGCAAGTTGTTATTATTACAGACCATTGTAACTATTTAAATGCATTCTCACAAGTGAGTATTGGAAGCTTAGATAAGTTAACAACTTGATGTTAGCCAGAGTATTAAGAGTTTATAATATCATTTTTATGGACCGCACCTTCAATACACCAGTTTATTGTTGAACTTTGATCGGACGGGAAAAATTTGTTTGACTCGCAGGAACCTCATAAAATAGGACACTTATTAACCTTAAAGCTAACATTGGTGTAGTATAAAATATTAAGAATGACGACACTATAAAATGTTAGAGCAGCAATTGTAATACAGTATTCATGTGAGGAAAACAACAAAAACAAACAATACAGCTGAGTGCGTTAAGTCATTTGTTAACACAATGAACTCATTGTGAGTTAAGAAATTTCATTAATGTGATTGTACATTTAAAGGAAAACAAGTGCTAAACACTCCTTTTAAATGAACGATTATACAGAATGCGATTTGTAATTAATCTCAGATTGAATTGTTTTAACTGTGCATTATTAATTACCTCATGGCTCGGTAATGTAGATTAATATTTCAGTAATATGGTTGTACATATAAAACAAAGCGTACTGAATACTATTTTTGAATGAATAATTGCCTTTGCAATTAATATTATTGTATTTTAACTGTGCATTAATGCTTTGAGAGGTAATACAGATCAATATTGATGAATATTATGTCAAACAATATAGTGCTAAATACTAGGTACTTTGAATTTATGGTTCAGAATGGGGTTATACGCAATTAATCCAACGTTACGCAATGACTCGGATCAATTTGGATGAGTCTCGCTGTCAATGGGAGTGAAAGAGTTCTTACTGGTCGGGGAGAGGGAGGTGGAGGCCGTCCTGCTGCTGCTGGAGTGCCGCGAACGGGTCCTCTGTAAGCTCTGCACCTGCTCCAGCACACGCTGTTTCCCGTTGGCCGAGCCAAAGCCCGATGGCAGGGCGAGCGAGGTGTCTTCCGCCATGGCGCCGAGGGACAAAGCCGATTTGAACGGCTGGGCGCCGGCCATCGTCGCGGGGTGTCACAGGGGGATGTCGGACTCTCCCGGTGGCAGAACAACAAATCGCTTTGGGATCCAAACGCGGCGCACCTTGGACGCACCGCACCGCGCCCTGATTTATGCCTAGGGAGGAGATAACTTTTTCTTTTCTTTTCTGCTGCTTTGGGTGTGTCTACAGTCACCGAAGGGCAAACCTGGTTTACCTGTTTCACCTGCTGGAAGACAAGAGTACAACAGTCAAATGAATGGTTATACTTTGGAAGTGTGTTTTTGTTTTGTCCACCAAAAAAAAAAAATAAAAAAATATATTTTTTTCAAAATGCTGCTTGTTCTAGTTACAGTAGCCATTTTTTCCCAAAATAGTTCTGCCAAAATTTGACAAAAATGCTCCTACTCATTTTCAACTCGTAAAAAAAAAACTCGATATAGGCGGTCAATACTCTTTACGGAAAAATGCTCCAAACTCAACACGTAGCCAGAAGTAAACAGGTAACCGTAAATGCCTTGAAATCAATACGGAAAAATAGGAAGTCCTAGTACAAGGCTTAAAAAAAAACAATGATCCAGATCCAGAAACAAAAGTTTCTTGGGAATGTCCCAAAAATTAAAAGGAAGTCAAACTAAAAATCATGACTTCAATAAAAAAAATCCCTTTTATATGCAATTTTCAATTTGTTAAGTAAAAATGTCACTATACTATTCTATTGTATAAATGATATCTTAGTCCAATTTTCACAATCCACTTATTCCTATAACTATCATATTTGTCCTTTTCTTGTGAAATTAAAGGTTTTTTCGATCCATTTTAAGATGAAGTAGAAAAACATTTTGAAAGTGCCTAAGAAAATGAAAACGAACACGTCTTGTGTACTAATTCTTCATTTTAGAGCAAGAATTTTGACATGACAGTACAACAACAAACAATGCTCATGTGCTGAAATTGCCCTTAAATTCTGACTCAGAAAATAATAAATCATACTTTTTTTGCATTAAACATCATGCAAAATACAGTACTATGTATAGCGCTGGAATGAATCATTTGAAATCAAGATTAACCCCCCCAAATCACAATGCCCTGAAAGATAAAGAACACAAAATAATTTAAGTGAAAAGTCTGGCTCAGTCGTGTACTATGAAGGAGCGCCTATTAGAAGACATTGCTAAAATATATATTTATAAAATAAAAATAAAAAAGTGCACTGCACGCTAATGATTAGTTTAAATTAAACGAGCATATTTCACATATTTCAAGAATCAAATCAAAGAATACACATTTGATGATGCACTAAAACCATTCATTTGCTAAAGTGTGAGAATTGTGACGGGCATGATGTAGCTTGGAGTGTGCAACGAGTGGAGGTTCAAGTATATTTGTAAACGCAGCTGCGTGCGCTTGGAATACTTTCTGCGCGGATGGTCCTACTTTTTAAGTACTGGGCGGGTGGAATGAATGTTCATGGATGGCCTTCAAAAACGACTACAAGAATAGTCCCATTATGGTAAAATGACATTGAAATATTTGGGCTTCACAGTCGTAAGCTATGATTGAGTTGTCGTATTTTTTTCCCAATAACAAGGGAAATTGTCCTTTCCCTATTGATTGACAATTTTAAAAAGAGGAAAAATCACATTCTACTAATAGAGCATTTTCCCCCACAGCACTACTGTCAATGGCGGCGAAAGATGAGCGTGGCTTCATCATTTTACTCATTTTTAACCCAACTTAACAATTTTTGCGGTTTTTGTAACGTTTTCAGAACATTTGGATAAAATGGGAGAACTCGTTGATAGCAGGCAAGAAAAAAATGTGACTTAAAATGGGTTAAGACAACTGCTTAAGAAATAGATGGATAAGACTTGACTTGATAAGACATGGCCATTATTTCCCCACACTTTCCTGTCGCTCCACCACAGGGAAACCCCTCAATTTCTCCTGCAGGCCCCCCACCGCTAACCTCATCTGATCTTCAGTACCCTGGAGGGATTTGAGCTCCATGGTGTAGAAAACATAGAGCAGCGTTGTGCAGAGCAGGATGGCCAAGCACAGCGCCGCCAGCAAGTAGAAGGAGGTAAGCGGGAAGGGGAGGGTCTTCTGGGCGCCCGGAGCCAACCAGGGGACGGCGGCAATGGCTAGCTCCAGGAGGAGCAAAGCCAAGCCCATGATGCCCGTGCGGGTCGCAGTCTCGCGCATTCGTCTGGCGCAATGGACGCCCACCTTTACCTCAGTGCGTGCCTCCGTCAAGATATCCACCAGTTGGGCCACTTCTTCTGAAGACGAGAGGGAAGGAAGGCAGCGTTTGAAAGCAGTCGGCAGTCATTTTAGTAGTCAATAAGCGTCATGGCAAAATACCTTGGGGGCACTCGCAACTCCTCGCACGAGAGTCTCCGCAGGCCTCGCTCGGAGCCAGCGAATCCAAGTGGAGTTTGGCCGTGAGCGCCTCATGGTCCGAGTAGGGGAAAGGGTGACCCGGGACCGAGCCTTTGGTGGTGTACATGGACGCGCATCGGATGTCGGCTCTGCAAGAACCCTGCATGCGAGGGGGACAGAGAAGACCAATCAAAATTTGGAGTGAGAACATTCAAATATGGACTGGACTATCCATTTAAAAAAAGATTTGCAGAGTGTACAGACGCTCCCCTACTTACGAACATTCGAGTTACGAACAACGGTACATACGAACATGTCTGCAAATTGCGTTTATGTCGAAAAATGTTCGAAAGTCCAATTTTGTATTGCGCGCCTTTTTCCGAGTAGTGCTTCTTTCCGCCGCTAATACCGACGCCTGGCGCTGTGAGAGCTCAGCTCACCCAGCATCTACCTTCCTCTGCCCAGTTCGTTGCAGTGCGGAAGAGCGTGAACGTATCTCCAGTGCGCAAAGAACCTTTTTCATTTTTATCATTAAATATCTCGTGCATCCATTATTCAATATGGTTGGTGAAAAGCGAAAGGCTTCTATTGAGGGAGGTGCAAGGAAGAGGCAAGCCATTTCATTTGAAATGAGTGGCAATAAACGAAGCTTGATGCGCGTGAGAAAGTGGTGAGCGTTGCACGTGAATACAACTTGAATCGTTCGACCGTCAGTACCATTTATAAACATAAAGATCGAGCAGCAGGACCCAAATATTGAACGTTGCACAAAGTTTGCAAATCAATTGAATGATGCCATACAGTGCTACCGCATCATTTATGATGAAAAAAAGAAAACTGCACTCGTCATTAGATAGCTTCTTTCGGCCAGTTTCTAGTAAATCTCTCTCTCTCTAATGTATGTATACAGTACTATGTATTCTCTCCATGTTATTAAATGTTTTTTTCAGTACAAACCAATGTGTGTTACTTATACAAGCCTTAAACATACAAATGCACTTATATAAACCTTCAATATACTTATATAGGCCTTAAACATAAATTATAATACAAAATATAGCACTGAGCAACTTACGAACAAATTCAACTTATGAACAATCGCTCGGAACCTAACTTGTTCGTAAGTAGGGGAGCGTCTGTATTGTGCAAATGTTAGCGTCACCTTGAAGAGGATGTAGTCGATCCTGATCCCTTTCTCGAAAGGAGCGATCACATGTTTGCTGATGAAAGGATTATCAAGTATGAGAGTCAGACCATCTTCACATCCCTGAAACAGAATTGAGCAATAAGCATCTCGTTTTGGCAAGGAATACCTGAGATTTGAACTTCAGACAACAATGGTCTCCGTTGCCCGTTCGGCACGTACGACGACCTTACTTCAAAATGGTCGGCCTCGGCGTAGGCGTCCCGCAATCCCGTGTAAGACTTCAGAAGCCGGTTTCCCAGGTCCTGAGGATGCATGTTGAGGTCACCGCCAAGGATCACTGCGTCGGCGCCGGCGGACGTGTGACTGGACACACGGCATTCCGATAAACTGCACTGCACTTATTAATTAGGGAGCAGACGAAAGAATGGTACCGGATGAACTGCTGCAGCTCCCAGGCCTGAACGACCCTGTGAGGCAAATAAACGTCCCTCTCCCGGGAATACTCGGCATGTAACTGCAATGGTAGAAGCCCGTTAGCTCACCTGGCGTACATTCAGGCATTAGGGTGCCACCTACGTGAGTAAGGTAGACGTTTGCAGTCAACGTGCCGACGTTCAGGACTGCCAGGCCCACGGCTTTGCCTCCAAACCAGTCGCCATGGTGAACCTGCAAGTGATTAGACTTTTATAACCAGAGGGATCTGGCATATTGTATCGCAAATACACAATATTGCACGTAATTGAAAAAAATATAGGGCATCAAAAAGTGTGCTAATTGCTGAGGTGGAAAAGGGAAAACAAGGAGAAACACAGCAAGCCCTCATAGGAGGGCAATATACATAATTTACTTAATTGGAATCAGTTAAGGACCAAATTGGTTAGCTGGAAAGGGAAAAAAGGAAAGTGTTAGAGGGGGAAAAAAACTTGCAGACTATTCTCCTGAATTGCGTAGTGTGAAATTGCAAAAATAAAAACACCGCAGAAGATAGGCAACAGAAAAATACAAGACTATCACATATGGGAAATCCCTCGATTATCGTGTCTTCACTTATCACGAGTTCACTACTTTGCGATTTTTTCCGCTATTAATTATTGTATTTTTTTTTAAATTTAATAATAATGTGAAAATCCACTCTGAAACTCGTAAGCTACTACGACTCAGCATTGAAGAAATATTTTTCTTTTTTTTAAGTTCATAAAAATGTGAGAATCCACGCTGAAACTCATAAGCGGAAGCCACTCTTGTTACTGTGACTAAGCACTGAAGGAAAAAAAACGTTATAATAGGGGTGACTTTGCGATTTGCGATTATCGCTGCCATGTCTGGTCTACATTAAGCGGGATATTCGAGGGATTACTGTAATTGTTAACAGTTAATTTGCATACATTGCTTTAATATCCAATTCAACATCAATAATACCTACCATGTACGGGTAGCCATTTAACGAATAGCGGTAAAGAAGTGTGTCTTGGATTCTGTGTTTGGAGAAAATTGCCAACCCGCTACCAATGACTCCACTGAAAAAGCAAAAAACAAAAATAGAATTTTTTGCAATAGAATTGCTACCGCTGCATTTTTTCCTCTCTTTAACCATAATGTGCTGGTAATTGAAATTCAATTCTCGTGACTACGTATGCAGGTCAAGAGGGAATTAAATGTTGTTAATCCTTGAGTCAGTCCCATTTAGCAGGTGGATCAAAGTGCCCCAGCATATCAGAGGCCTTTTGTACATTTTGCAAGAAGATTTCGTTGTTAGAATTTGAACGTTACCTCTGAAAGTAATGGGAGTGAACATGGCTATTGGCCAGTTTCTTTTTCAGGAACAGGTAGTCTTTTTCACTCCACACCTGCATAGGGACGGGCACAAAACAGTAGACAAGATTATCCCGCGAGCTGTTCATATTTAATGCTGTAAAAGTTCAAATTGTTCTACAATTAGTCAATAAAGGGTAAAGGTTAGATTTCAGTGAATGATACTTTTCATTTCATTCAATTAAAAAAAATGGTAAATACAACATTCTTAGGGACAATTTGAAGTATGTTATTTGGAATATAATACAATTAGGTCAAAATAGGGTAAATTACAAACTCGTTATTGACATTTGTGATTTTGAAATTCACTAAACCAAAAAATTAAACTTGCTATGAGGTGCGGCTAGATAACATTTCTAATTTTTTTAAAAATATTTAATTTGTAATGAGACAAGCAGATCAATTAATATTCCGCTTATGATCCTAAAACCTTCATTCTGAGCTACTAATTTTACAAAACTGAACTTTTTCACAAAAGGATTTTTATCCGATCGAAATGTTATATTATAAAAAGACATTGAGTAGATAAATATTGCAGAAAATCTCTTTGTATTTTATATAAGAAAACATTTGATAAGAAAAAAAATCAACGACTTTGTCCCCAAAAAATTGACATGCTAAATTTACTTAGAGAATAAATATCCTGTAATCTTGGCTTTTGCGTCGACCGTATTTTCTGGACTATAAATCGCACCAGCCAAAGAATGCATAATTAAGAAGTATAAAACATATACAAGTTGCACTGGAGTATAAATCGCAATTTTGGGGGAAATTTATTTGATAAAATCCAACACAAAAAACATACATTTTATCTTGAAAGGCAATTTAAAATTAAAATAAAATAGAGAACAACAGGCTGAATAAGTGTAAGGTATACTAACGTTACATGGCTGACATGCCTGGTAATGTCAGTAACGACGTAACATATTAAGAGTTATTCAGATAACTCTAGCATAAGTTGCTTTTATAAATTATCGGCAATGTTGAAATTATCAACACAGGCCTAGAGCTCCCTCTTGTGGTTTAGTGTGAAAATAACATGTGAAATGATATAATAATGTGTTAATAATTTCACACAAATCGCACCAGAGTGAATCGCAAACTATGAAAAAACTGACTTATAATCCGAAAAATATGGTACTCACTTCTTGGAGAAGGACCACGTCGTGCTTTTCTCGGTGCAGCATATCGGCGATCATAGCGTAGCGCTCGGCGCAGTGATGGCTAAGGTAGCGCACCCCCCTGGCGAACAAAAAAAAACACAAGCGGAATGTCGACGATGCACTTCCCGAGACCAACAGGTGACGCCGAGTATGACAGACCAGCAATTGAGAGAGAACACTCGGATGCTGCTGACAGAGTCCCTCCGATCCATGATGGTGGCGCATCGAGTCCTAATAGAAAAGTAAAGCAAAACTCAAGTTTGTGTGGGTTTCTGTTGAGCGCTGTGGTCGACGTGAGATAACAATGCATATTTATATGCGCGCGTCTGGGTGGAACAAGCTGTCCAGGCAGCCTCTAGTTAAGATCATGTGAGGTTTTGTGGGGGAAAAGGAGAAATTCAGTTGTGCAGAACAAACAAAAAAAGATGAAAATCCTATTTCAGTACGACGTGGAAAAAAAGTAGGTGGAAAGTCATTTTGCGTTTGTGTCATTAGCTTAATTCGTTCACTAGCAGCTCTGGTGACAGAGTAATAGAGGGAAATTCATATTGAAAACACTCCTCGACGACAGTAGATATTCAGTCCATTTCAAATGTTAAAATGGATTGGATGTCTATAGCTGTCACTGGCAGCCAGAGATAAACTATGCAAGGTTACATTGCAAAAGACATTGGGGCAACACTTATTTGAATGTCTTTTAGTCTTTTTCCACAACTTTAATACAATTTGTTTTATTTTTAAAGTATAATTTTTGGGGGGTGATTTTTCTTTGAATTATTATTATTATATTGCCAATAGCGTTTTAAAGCTGTTTTAATGTTTAATTTATTTATTTAAAAAAAAATCGCCCCGCAATTTCATTCTATTAATCTTAAAAAAAAACTTAAAATGACATGCTGGCCAAAATATATATTCAGGTTACACTAATACTACAATACTCAAATGGGGGACACATTTGGCCCCACGTTAGAGACCGTTATCTTCTATCCTGAATGCAATAAAAACCTAAATGTAATACAAACTTTTTAGAGAAAAAAAAAATCCTTACTCGTGCATGTAAGGGTTAAAAAATATTTACATTATCCAAATGTAATCCGAAATATATTTGTAAATGACTCATTTAAAAAAGTTGAAGATTTTAAAACCCTTGCTAATTTATCAACTGTTATAAATGGCACAAATCCGCCTGCGTATGTCCTGATGTAAACAATGATTACAATTTATAAAATTACACCTTTCTAATGGACACATTATTTCAAATTAGCGCAGTGCACATGACCCAAAAAGCTACACGAACAATTATAACAATTTAGAAGATTGAAGTTAGAAATTGTTTGACACGTGATCAAAGCAACGGTTGCTAGTTTTATGCGGATTATGAAGATTAAGAGTAGTTTAGAAACACTTTTAACGGGTTTATATTAAAAATGCATATTTAGCTCACCTGATCGAACGGTTTGTAGTGGGACAAACGGGGTTTAGTCAAAATGTCTTGCGGGTCCAGACTACTTCCTGGCGTTTACGACCAGCTAAACCGAAACAAGTCGGCCCACGACGGTGTCAAAATAGTTGTTTGGTCCAATGACGGTAAAAAGCACGACATTGAATTCCTCCGATTACGCTTTAACGCCGTCGAAGTGAAACCAGAGCACGTTAAAACAGACATGTTTGATCAAATTAACGTCATTGAGGGAAACGTTAACTTCCTAACATCCGATACGACTAGTGGCTTCCAAAACAAAGTACATACACACCTGACATGATGACTGATTTGGCTACATTTGATATATTTTTATATTTTATATATTATCCTATGTATTGCAAGATTATTAACTATTATTAATTGCTCAAAATAAATAAAAAGCATACATTTCAAGTTTATATTAAGGTTTCTGGCCGACTTCCATATGGTTTCGGCTGATGGAATTCTGGGAAATGAAGTTTTCATTGCGCACTAATCCTCGTTTGCGTGTTCTTTCATAATTAAGCTTTAACAGTCTGTATATAAATAGCTTAGTGTTTTTTTTTAAATCTACTTGTTTTGGGCTAAATATACCCTGTATTTGTACAAATATAATTGATGGGCAAGAAGTTACTAAACGTATATTGGCTGACTTTAGAATTTGATACTTCGAAAAAGCAATTTTCACATGTACAGCTCAAACTAGCAACAAATAATGTCTTAAAAACGTACGTTAATTAATGTAAGGCTGACATATAGAAAGGATTAGTCAACATGTCATGGGGAAAAAAGCCCCCAAAGGCACCAAGTGTCTTTTATTGTTAGATACATTGGTTTGATTACATAGTCCAACCTCTATTTGGAAGTATAAAATTGCAATTCACAATTGTGGTAAAAACAATAGCAAACCACCTTAAACCAAAAAACAACAACAACAACAATAAAACACCTTCCCACACCATTCAGAATATGATACATTAGATATCTTATCAATATCACACATTATTTTCAGTGAGGCAAAACACTCACAGTCGAAAGAACGACAGAATCTAAACGAAGACAAGTGTCGGCAATGGCAGAAGAAAATTGTATAAAAGATACACTGAGCTAGGAGCGTTATTATTTTTGTGGGTGTTACAAAATATGACATTCAATCTAGTTGGCCACTTTGTCAGATTTTTTTCCACCCCCCCAAAAAAGCAATACATACACATACACACACACAAACACAAACACACACACACACACACACTTTCTGTTTAACCATCTCCAAATCAATGGAAAAAGACACACAAGTAGTGAACCCCACACGGCACTTGTTATTAGCACTGTATGTATCTGCTTTACAACCCTATAAATAACAACAGGTCAGGTACATCGAAGGCACGTCTTAAATATGAACAATTGAAGCTTCTCACAGCATGCAATTTCTTTTTTAAACAAAAGAAAGCGTGACGTCAATTGGCCCGTTCCTCTCCGTGCCGGCTTACTCGATCGCAATATAAAGCCCCCTCCCTCCTCCGAATAAAAATACTCCTATGTAACACATATTCCTTTAGGATTCACTTGACTCACAGTACAGAAACAATGTCGTTTTCATTTAAGGCTACATACTTGTCAAGGCAGAAAAAAAAAAACACTTGTCACTTTGTGTCCACTTCCACAAAGGTGATGCAACAAGTGGGTGGCGCAGAGAGGAAGTGGTTGGGTGAGCGCATTTTTTTTGCTTTTTGATGATGAGTGATAATATAACTAAGACAGAGTATCAGGGACAAACAGAGAAAACGGGTCTCTGACTATAGTATTAATATTGGAGATCAAATCTGAAAAATTACGACAATGAAGTCATATGATGTAATTCAAAGAGAAAAGTCAGAATATTACAAGCAAAAATTGCAATATAAAGTTGTAACATTACGAGAGCAAAGTCGTGATCTGACGAATTTAAAGTTGTAATGTTATGAGAAAACAGTTGCAATATGATGAGATTAAATAAAGTATTAATACGGCATTTGACGCAATCTTACAAGAAAAAATTTGTTAGGTAATTTTACGAGATTAAAGTAGTTCAATTATGTATATTTTTTCTTACATAATATGTATGGACTTTTCTTGTATCGACTTTTTTTCCTCATAATATTATGAGAATGATCTTGCAAAATTATGACTATTTTCATTGTCCCATTTTTTCCCATTTGGCCCGAATACGCTGTCGTATAAAAAAAACATCCGTAAGGTCCAAAACGTGTTATTGTATAATAAAACGGGTTACAAACGTAGTGAGAAACGCTAATTTCTGATTGTCAAATGTCTCTATGAGACAGCCCTGAGTTTTGGGCTTTATGGGTATTATTCAGACAAAAGTTTTCACCCAAAATTCACCAAACCCTATAAAAGGGGAAAAAAAAGCCAGAACTTGACATTTCAACTTAAAAAAGTTAACGGTTAAACCTCAGGTGCAACTTCAAATAAGTAGTTCGACGTTAGTTGAAGTGTAATCATTGTTTTCTAAAAGCAAAGATAGCTGCAAAAATCTACCTTTTTTAAATTATTCTCAAAGATTATCACTTGGCTTTCATATAAAACCACAGAAATCTGAGAATTTTTAAAAATAATCTGCTCAAGGGGAGGATTTGGTCTTTTTTTAATGTAAACTATTGTCTGTCAACAATTAATCGATTATCAAAGTAGCTGTTTATGTGATAATTGATCAATCATTCTTGGCAACCCTAGTGTGTACACTACCTAAGATTTAAAGACACGCAAGCGGTACTAGAACAAGGCAAAAAGTGATAAATGTCGATGTTTAAAGGCCAAAGGGCCTATTTTTCGAATTGATTACGATGATCGGGCCATTTGAAAAACAAACCAAAAAAAGATAGAGGTAGTACAAAAGGCAATTCAAAGTGGCAGGCAACGATATCTTTGGAGAGAAAAAAAAGGCACTTTTCTTTCCTAGCGTAATCTAGCAGAACACAACGTCCACTTGCTCTTCCTCGATGGTCCGATTCTTTTCTTCCTCCAAACGATCTTCTCATTTCATACCTTCTCGTTCCCTCAAGCGGCTTGGCGTACCTCTTCCACTTCATGGAAAGCTACCGGTCTGAAAAATGCACGTGCTGATTGTTTTTTTTTTGTCTTCCTCGCGTTCACTAGCGTCGTTTTCTGGTTTTGAAGAGAGGGGGACGGCGTGTTTTCACTGGTTTGATGTTGTATGGTTTAGTCCTTCACAAGTCTGTAGACGTGGTACTGGGCGCCGTGTTCGCTCGTGGACACCTCGAACACAAATGCGATGCACAGCAGCGTCTCCTGGGTGTCGCGGTTCGTTACGACCTGCGGGAGGGAAACAAAGAGGACGTGATATGACGACATTCGGTAGGGTTATTCATGCGTGTGACCTGGCCTAGCAAAATGATTTGGGAGTAGCACAAAGGGATTCCAAGAAAAAAAGTAAAAAGCCTCAGAACTGCTATTTCCAAATGTTCCACAAACATCACTTTTATTTCAAATTTCCATGATCCTAAGAAAAACTGTTCAAGAGTACATCAAAATTAATTTAAAAATGGCATGCAATTATTACCTATTTATTTAGGTCTAAAATGTCTTTTCCTGTGTCTGTATTCTCACCCTCTTGCTACTGTGACAATGAAATTTTCCGAATACAGGATGAATAAAGTTATCTAATCTAATCTAATGAAAGAAGATAAAGAAATCCCCATGGATTCAACAAAAAAACATTTGACAGAATTTCCTTTTTTTTCTTAAATTTAAATTTTCCTAAACATTGAAGGCGTTCAGTTAAGGTAAATCCACCTGTTTTCATTAAGTAGACCTATAAAATTAAGATCATTCATTCTTTTATTTTTATATTTTCCTTTCTGCTTACCATCACAAGGGCCACGTGGGGTGCTGGAGCCTATCCCAGCTAACAATGGGCAGTAGGTTTGGGAATTGATTGCCAGTCAATCAAATCACATGGTTAACAAAGTTTTCATTGTTTCAAAAGTATAGCACAATGCATAATTTAAGCAGTAATTAGCATTTCCACCTGATTCTGATCTAAAAACGCCATGTAGTGAAAAACATACATTTTTTGGTTAGTGCATCTTATTTTCCCTTTTTCACCGTGTCTCATTTTTCTGTACCTGCAGGATGGTGAAGTTTTCCAGAACACTGTTCATCATGTACTTTTCGGGCAAGTGTTTGAGCTTGTGAATGAAGTTGATCATGTACTCGCACATGGGTGAGCGGTGGATCCTGTAAACGCACTTGCCCGCCTCCAGCCGGGCGTATTCGGTCTGCGGCGAGGAACGAATGCACACTTTTACAAACATGCAGTCACAGGAGGGTCAAAATTGAAAAATAAAGACAAAGAAAAATAAATCCCCCAATATGTTCTGTTTTGGACTTTTAAATCTCACCTGAGCATTTTTGGGAGGGCAAACTACGAAAAAGGTGCACCTTACAGTGCGGAAAATACATTAAGTAAATAAATGAAAATATGAATCTATATGTTGTTACTGACTTTTACTTTTTGTCATTAAATGTTTTCTTTTTTTTTTTACCCATGTCTACAATTTCTTGTGTGTCTGTCTTGCTACTGCAACCAAGGAAATTTCCCCATTACGGGATGAAATAAACTTCTAATCTAATCTAATCTAAATACAAACATGAAAAAATACCAGTATTTGAGAAAATATACCTTTATACTCTATAAATGAAAATATGAAGCTATATGTTGTCACTGATTTTTACATTTTGTCATTGAATTTTTTTATTTTTTTACCTAGGTCTACAATGTCTTGTGTGTCTGTCTTGCTACTGCAACCAAGGAAATTTCCCCAATATGGGATGAAATAAAGTTCTAATATAATCAAATCTAAATACAAACATGAAAAAATACCAGTGTTTGAGAAAATATACCTTTATATTCTCAGGTATTAATTCCTTTACTTCTCTATCTATCGATTTATTTGTTTTAATTTGGGCACTCCACTGATTGCATTTACATTGACAGACTGCACATTTGAGGGGGCGACAGATGAGCGGGTGTCATTACCTCAACTTTTTCCACCACCTGCTTCCCAAAGGAGCAGACTTTGGTTGAAACGGTGATGGTCATGTTCTCGGAGCTGCTGTACTGACTGGTGACGCCGTAAAAAGAACCGGGGCCGTCCTGCATGCCGCTGCTGTTCAGGTCGGCCTGGAATAAGAAAAATGAAACATGGGTTTATAATATCTTGTGTAGAAATAATTCTTACCACTGAAATCCAGAAATAGACTAGAAAGTTTTCATTTAAGGGAGCAAAATACACATTTTTCAGCACGCTAACACGTTTGCTGCCATTGATGGCGACAAATGTCCGATCCATTTGAAGTACGATGCCTGGCAGCGATCGTTCGTTGTCAATGGCAGCAAATTAGCAGATGATTTTGAATAAACTTTGATCGCGCACCCAGAATTTAACCAGAAAAAAGGCATTCTGTGGGCCTTTCTCATAAAGCTCCTTGAGGCCGCCCTTCTTCTCCGGGAACTTGTCGTAGATCTGCCGGATGTCCACGGCCTCCAGGAGGGGGTCGCTATACGACGGGTTGGTCTGTCCTATGTGGACAAACAGGTGTTTGCTGTACTGTAAAAATCGAGACAAAAAAAACAAAAGAATATTAAAAAAACCAAAGAACATACAACATAAATGGGGCCCTATAGTGGGAGCCACCTATTGATCAACCATTTGCAGTGCTTTTAATTAGCATAAAAAAAACTCACAGTGTCCGGGTCCCTCTGAACCTCCATAAAGGCCGAATATTCCAACATGCGCAGTTTGGAGGAGGCGATAGTCCGGTCTTGCCACACTGGCACCGCCGTGGCTGTTGGCGGAGGGGGCGGAGCCAGCGGCTCGTAATCTGTACGCAAACATTTAGGATTTACCCTCTACAGTCAGTCATATTTTTGCATGGAAACTGACAGAAATGGTAATGAAAAATGTTACATTGACATAAAATAGTCAGACCTAGAATGATACAGTTAAAAAGCCAGAAACATTTAAAAGGTTTACGGTCAAATTGACAACAAATGGCTGCCAAAAGAATAGGTCTGATGGTGGTGAAGAGATTTCTCATTCTTTCTTAACCAATTGGGATTTGAATCCGAGTCACTGTGGCAGTCGAGCGTACTGACTACTGAGCAGACAGTCCAGTCTGATTTTAAAGTTTACTTTTGAGTTCTCAGAAAATAAAGTTTTCCACATATTCTATACATATAGAATATTCATCTCATTTTCTGAACCGCTTTATCCTCATTAGGGTTGCGAGGGGGGTGCTGGAGCCAATCCCAGCTGTCTCCGGGCTAGAGGCGGGGGACACCCTGAAACGGTGGTCAGTCGTACGCAGGGCATAAGGAGACAAAGGACAACCATGCACACTCACCCCCATACCTAGGGGCAATTTAGAGTGTCCAATTAGCCTACCATGCATGTATTTGGAATGTGGGAGGAACCCGGAGTACCCGGAGGAAACCCATGCAGGCCCGAGGAGAACATGCAAACTCCACACAGATGGACATGACCTGGATTTGAACCCAGGACCCCAGAGCTGTGAGGCCGACGCGCTAACCACTCGCTCCACCAAGCCGCCCTATAGTATACTATATATTGAAATCCCATTTACCCAAAAAAGATGTGTGGTTACCTTTTTTAAACCATGGCTTGAAAAAAAACTGTAAAATTCAGTTATATATATATATATATATATATATATATATATATATATATATGTATATGTATATGTATATGTATATGTATATGTATATGTATATGTATATGTATATGTATATGTATATGTATATGTATATGTATATGTATATGTATATGTATATGTATATGTATATGTATATGTATATGTATATGTATATGTATATGTATATGTATATGTATATGTATATGTATATGTATATGTATATGTATATGTATATGTATATGTATATGTATATGTATATGTATATGTATATGTATATGTATATGTATATGTATATGTATATGTATATGTATATGTATATGTATATGTATATGTATATGTATGTATATATATATATATTAGATTAGATTTAGATTTTTACTTACTTGGTATGGACTGCGTTATAGGACCCGACAAACCAGGGTAGGGAGGCTGTGCAAAGGGTTTGATACTAAAAGACAAAAAACAAGTTCATGAGACAAACGGGATGTGAAGAGAAAAAAAGAGTTTCTTTGACATGTTTGACTGTTTTAAAAAGTAGTAGTTTGATTTCTTGAATTAAATTCACTCATTTAAACGCCAACCCGTCGTAAATTCAGGCGTCCCGTCCCGCACCTCCCATCCCGGGTTTTCGAGGGTTCCACTTACTCCTGAGAGGGTCCAGGTTGTCCCGGAATCTGCGCGTGCCAGAACTAGAAGTATATATATATATATTTTAGCTTGAACTATGAGACAAAGCATGAACATTTAAGTAAGGGGGGGCTCACTCTGCCTGGCTGGTAGTTGGCGGGGGGCATCGGCGGAATATGATTCTTGACCATGGTCGGCGAGACAATCTGCGCCGACGATAGCGCCGCCATGTTCTGGAGGGCTTTGTCTTTGGACGCCTGATCCTAAAGTGGCGCCAAAGGGACAGGAAGCCAGTCAAAGAAAAGCGGGCGTCAGAAGGAGACCATCACGCTCAAAGTGGGGTACACACATACGGTTTTGATAAGTGGGTGAGTGGCGGGGGGTTTATATTCTGTAAGAAATATCCTTTAACTAGTTAAAATATCAGAAATAGTATTCAAGTTGGGCAGCGAGGATATTTCCATATTTTCCAGAAAATACGTTTTTTTTTAATAGTTTGGCTGGGCCATTACTCAAGTGCAACTTATATATGCTATATATTTATGTATATATATATATATATACTTATATATATATACATATATATACATACATACATATATATATATATATATATATATATATATATATATATATATATATATATATATATATATTTATGCTATAGACTACCCCCAAAAATGTTACCATGTCATGTTATTATTATTACTTGTTGTATAATGTTTTTTTGGTTTCTGATCAATTAAAAAAAATAGAACAGTTAATTAGCCCTCTTCCAGTCAAAATGAATTGGACGTCTAGTGACGTCAAAGGCACTGTGAGAGGAGCATTCAAAGCATATTTTTTTGTTACATTATACTAACATGTTTCAAATTTGTTACGTTATGCTTATTATAATTATTTTTATTATACATATGATTCGTATGTGTGTACCCTGCATGACAGTTATTAAAATACATTACAGGCATTAGTATTGGGTAAGAAAATGAAGATTCCACTGGTTATTTAGCCTTGGAAAGCCAATCCAAGCAGAGCATCGTTTGCGGTCACCGAGGAAAGCAGACAGGAGCACCGCCGATGAACCGATACCATGAAAAACATGGGTCATTTCATGAACAATGCGTGGAAAATAATGCATGGCTTCCAAATGTTCTGGTTTATTTCGACGCCTCGCGCTGTCGAATTTGCGTCCTTTAAGACCCGAGTGCCCGAAAACAACAAAGCGACACCTTAGCGAAGCAAGCGAGGATGCACAGCAGTGTTCAAAAAGCAAGGCCGTTTCCTAAGCTCCGCCCCTCGTTTTGGGATGCCGTAGTGGGCGGGCCGGGGGCGGGGCAGGGGTTGCCATGCCAGCGGAGGGCCAGTAGGAGGCCCGCCGATGCCGATTATGCGAGTAGCGAAAGCACGGCGTATGGCACGAATGAGATTCACTTACCAAATTCATCGCCTGAGGCAAAACAAAAAGAGAAAAGGACCATTAGTTCGATGCATTTAAGCCGGACGAGGAGTTTTGGCCAGATGGGCATTTTTCTGAATACTACTCACTTAACATGTTAACTGCCATTGACGGCTACAGACTTGAAATATATTTGAATTGAAAAATCATTCATTTTCCCTACCGCTTATCCACACAAGAGTCACCCAGGCCGCAGACGTCCTAGGGACAAATTTTTAGAGTGTTCGACCAATCTACCATGCATGTTTTTGGGTTGTGGGAGGAAACCGGAGTACCCCGAGAAAACCCACGCAAGCAGTCAATTGGTCCAAAACTTGTTTTTTACTACCGTATTTTCATGACCATAAGGCACACTTAAAAGTCTTACATTTTCTCCAAAATAGACAGGGCGCCTTATAATCCAGTGCGCCTTATATATGGATCATTATTAAAATTGTTATCACGATAAAATAAAATAAATCAGTCGATAGGTTACACCACCCTGTACAGGTCTCGCAACTATGGTAAGCAGCCTGCAACTTCATTTTCCCCCGTGCGCGATTCATGCTGGGATATGTAGTTCTATTGTCTATACACCCAGTGTGAGGGCGAGCACACTAATTTGGTGCTCGCCGTCATTCCGGGTGTATTGACAAAAGAACTCCAGCCGCTAGATTGGCGTCAACAGAGCATTCAAAGCTAGAATGCAAATGATGTATATATGTGTATATATATGTGTGTGTATATATATATATATATATATATATATATATATATATATATATATATATATATATATATACAATACGGGGAAGCTCGCTAGCACCTACCTTATATATATATATATATATATATATATATATATATATAGAGCCGCAACAGCTCTCGCAACTACGGCAAGCAGCCCCCGACTCTATTTTCCCCGAAGAAATAGTAGTGCGCAGTGACTGCTGGGATATATAGTTCTTTTGTCAACCAATTGACAGCGGCCGTCATTTACTAGAGTTGATTTACAAAAGAACTCCTGCCGCTAGATGTTGGCGTCAACAGAGCATTCAGAGCTAGACTGTGAACTATATATATAAATATATTATATATGGATCAATATTGAGCTGCATCAGCTCTTGCAACTACGGCAAGCAGCCCCCGAGTCTATTTCCGGTGCGCGGTGAATGCCGAGATATATAAAACGGCGTTTCATTTCGGTTGAGCTCGATCTAGCACATTAATTCTATGTTCGCCGTCATTCCCAGTGGAAGTCTCAACTGTGGTCCGAGCTTTCAGGAAGGCAGAAATTACTGACTCGATTAATGACGACTTTGGTGAGACGGAGACGTGTGTGTTGGATGCCGCATTCGCCCACCTGTTCAACATGAGTTATTAAGCTATTGCTGTGTCACAAAAATACTAATACTTTAACCTCGGAGAAAATTAAAAAAAAAACCTGTTGTTTATTCATGTTGGGAGCGAATGGAATTGTCAGAAAGCTGATTTGTAATCTATTAATAAAGTTTGGCTGACCTATCTGACTGTTTTGTTGATATTCCCTTTAGCGCAGCAGCATCTAGTGGATGCATAACGTAACCCCAGCCTCTACTGTAGACCCGTATGATGCGGTGCGGTAGACCAGTGTAATGCGGAGCGGTGCACCTTATATATGGAAAAAATAAAATGTGTCATTCATTGAGGGTGCGCCTTATAATGTGGTGTGCCTTATAGTCGTGAAAATACGGTATTTACGACAAATGTTGGTTGTTGCTAAATGAGGTTGGAAGATACAATTCTGATTATTATCTAATATGAACCAAAAAAGTAGAATACTACAAGTGAATATATTTATAATAGTGAATCGATTCATTATTTATTCACATTTTTTTACAGCATGGGTGAATATCTCAAAAAGGAGGATATATAAAATAAGATTAATTAACAATTAATTCCACGCAGGATTCTTATTGAACTACAATACTTGTAATAAAATGCTAATTTATAGCTAATAAACAAAATGAGAAACACATTCAAGTTCTAGTTTGTATCACTAATTAATTGAATATTTTCAATTCTCATAATACCACTACATAATGAAATGAAATGTGTGTTTTGAATGTTTACAGTATGTTTTTAGTCAACATTAATATAAATTCAGATTGCCTACACATGATCTGCCACTGTTATATTTGTTACCAGTAAGACGTTAATCTTAGGGCAGCAAATTGTGTGAGCACGTGATATGAATGTGATTTTGCATTGATAAAACATACAATACAAATAAGGAAAGACCAGAGCAAGTATTTTGTAATGTGCATCTTTAGAAATAGGACATAACAAACTAGAATGAATAAGAGAGAAGAGGGCAGGTAGACAAGTCTCACAGGTTGAAGGGCATGCGGCACAAGTGTGAAAGACAAAAGCGTCTCACGGGCTCCTTGTGTTGCATTGTCTTGCTTTAAAGGAGACATATTTTCTATTTTTCCTCGCTAAATCTTCCCCGCTCTCCTGAACTTGCAGTGGACACGAACACATTCGCTTACAATCAAAGCGATTCCTCTCATTCCCTTTAATTATTTGGTTGACGTCCAATCAACCTTCAAATGTGAGTTGAGTATATTTTTTGTGTGCGAGTTCAGTATGTGCCTTTGCACGGGCTATGCTAATATAAGATTCGCTAAGCGTCCAAGAACGATTCGATGTCTAAATACTAGATATCAAGGCACGGTGGATGACTGCTCCGAGCTGGTGGACACAAGTGGAAGTACAGCCAAATATTGTTAATTTCCACTAAAAACACAAGCGTAAAGATCGATTCAGAGGGATTTGGAATCGATACGGGAATCGTAATATCGCGATATACTGCTGATTCGATTTAAAATAAAGCCTTTATTAAATTGGGTCCTTTTAAAAAAACAATATTACTGCATATTAAGAAACCCACTAAAACTGGTTATCGTGCTAGGACTAAATATATGTCCCCTTTAAAAACAATCATTAACCGTACTCGAAGAGCGCCATCTTTCTCACATGCGAGTGAATTCCTTAAAATCGCTCCCAAATTTTTGCCGGCCCCAGCTCAGGGCTAACGTTAGCGAAGCGGTTAGTGTCGAGTCGAGCCGCCGTGAAGCGCATACCTTTAGCTTTGACTGGATCTCGCGAGATTTTCTCCGGGCGAGAACCTGCAAGTGGCTAGAAACCTGCACAGAAGAATAGCCAAAAGGGAGGGAAGGAGGGAAAGGAGCCAGAAGACAAGAAGAAGAAGAAGAAGGGAAGAGAGAAGCCGTAACCAAAAGAGGAAAGAGACGCCCAGTCAGTGTCGCCAGAGGGGCGGGGAAGCTCGCTAGCACCTACCTTGATACCCGCCTGGTATTCGCGCACTTTCTTCCGCGCTAACACCTGTATGTGACTAGACACCTAAGGGGGTGTGAGAGAGTTTTTGAGCACAACAACACAACATGCACGAGGATGCAGGCAAACACACGCCAGTGACTCCTCGGCCACCGTTGACGGCGTTAAGACGTCCAATCCGGGAGGACTCGGCAGCAATCCAATGTCATTGAAACGTGTTGGTCGCTGGTGGACGTCCAATCCATTTGAGCTGGGAGGGCTGATGGCTGATGGACATTGGTTCATTTCATCCGTTCGCTGCCAGCCCTCACAGCTCAAATGGATTGGACGTCTGTCGCCGTCAAGTGTAGTGAATGAGTTAATTATTTGTTAGAGGTTTTATGTAAGAGTTTTGAAAAAAAGTTGACTTTTATTTGCCACTCCATTGAATTTTCATTTTTTTGGTTTGATTAAATATTGACTTGTTGCACATTATTTTTAAACCATTGCATTTTCATTTTTTTGGTTTAATTTAATGCTGACTCGTCGCACATTATTTTGAAACCATGCGGAAAAGCTTTTTTTGCTTTGACTCTAGTCAAAATTAGAGCTACAAGAAGCTACACGATTATTGTGATGGTCGACTAATCGTAAGACTTTGAACTTAAGAAGACCGACATTGCTTAATATTCACAGGCTTATATTCTTTATCCTCTACAAAGAACGATTAATAATACACTGGCTAACTCATTGGCTACCTTTGATGGCGCTAAACATCCAATCGTTTTACTTTGTTTTGACCAATCAAATTTCATTGGACCTCTAGCACCGCGAATAGAACTGGAAAACTAGCGAGACCTCCCAGTATAAATAAAATAATTAGACGGTTATCGTTTTAAAAGGCTGGCAATAAGCTTGGGGAGTGAAGGTGACAATTCTGCCCTCATGAGGCCAAATATGGTACATCACCCCAGAATATATTGAGTTTAGCAAAAAATGTAACAAAGCTAAAGGATTTTTGCACTGTATTCAATTGTGTGCTTATTGTACAATAAAGTCCTTTATTATAGAGTACTTAGCTTCTTATTAAAAAGTGTTTTGTGTGTTTTTCAAGTTACTTCAGTTTGTGTAAGATAACTTATGATGGGAATCAAACCTGCATCTAAAAAGGCACCAATGGACTTGTGTTTGACTTTTGAATTTGTAATAATGAACTATCATACGCAATATGATGTTATAGGCTCAAATTAAAAAATGACTATTGGAAAAATAAGGATGATGATGTTACTCATTCAATAAAACGACACTTATTTTGCATCTTTGGTGTTGTTTCATGTTGTTGCTCTGATTAATAAAAAGAAATCATGCATTTCACATCACCAAACTGTTAAAGTTGTTAAGCACTCCAAAAACAATGATAACTCTTCACCTGTTTTCTGGTTCGAGTTTTCCCCGTCCTCAGTTTGATGTAGCGCGCTATCAATTCATTGCGACCTGCGTAAAGAAAAAAAAAATGGTTTCAAAACGTGACAGTAGCCAACATTAAACAGCAGGTGGCGCTGCCGTCGCTTTAAAAACATCACACCAAGAAGAGATTTGACCTTTCTCAGAGCACATGGCAAGCGAACGGGGTCACGGGCCGCGATAACGCCACGGTCTCCCACTCGTTTCGAAGCTCTTTTCGAGAAACGAAGCACACGGGTATTAAAAGCCGCGGAATTTCACCTCAACGTCTGCGGCCTAATTACCCAGAGGGAGCACCGAAGAGACATAACGTGCACTCGCGACATTCTGCACAAATGGTTTATGCGGCTATTTTGGGGCGAGCGCTTCTTCTTAGGTTTCTGTTGCGTGAGAAGTACTCAAAAAGTATCATTAATCTTAGTATTTTTTTGACAGTGCGGATGCCCCGTGGCAAACCAATCGTTTTTTTTTAAACGGAACTACTGCTCTCCATAGGGGATAAAAACTGACAAACTGGTTGGTTGAGTTAAACCACCGTAATAATCAGAAACAGCAATAACTCTTCTTTCACATAAAGAAGTAAAAATACTTCCAATGTAATGCTTTCTTTAGTGAGTACCAGTAAAATCTTGGATTGGAGCGTGACAACATGACAAAATTGGGATATTTTGTGTTGCAAAAGGTTAAATTGCCATTGGCAGCACTGGACGTCCAATGCACTCAGTGACACTGAAACAAAAGCATTCACATCTATTCTTTCCCAGTTTTTGGGGCATTTACAGGTCAAATTCCTGTTCATTTTAAAGCAATTAGAGATTACAAATGCACCAAAATGAAAAGCAAGTGATTGAAAAAAAAATGAAAGTTAATTACAAAAAAACCAAACGGATTTCAATGATGAAAGGTGAATGGAAATACATGCTTTGAGTTACGAGCATGGTTAGAAGGACTTGAACTTGTAACTCAGCTCACCACGGCTGGAGAAAAAAAGGGTTGAATGAAACTACAATGTTCAAAAAGTGTTTTTTTATAACATTATTGGATGAAAATATATTTTGAAATATCATTTAAGCACTCCTGTCTGTCTACAAATGTGGTAGTATCAGCGAATGTAAAGTTTTGCATTGTTCACGTTCAATGCTCCCCATGCAGACACATAACGACGGAAAGGGTGTCCTGTTTATACACCCACTTTTTTAGCACTGGGCCTCCAGAGGTACCCTCATCTCGCAGTGACCATAAAAGTACAGCGGGGCTCTCACGGAGCGGCCCGCCCGATACCCGACAAGCGCCTCCCTTTTGCGCCCGGGGCCAAAAGATGGACACGCCCGCTCCGGCGCCTCCGCATTCCTCGCATTCCTCCCGGGCTGACACATCTGTGCGAGCCAGTCTGATTGGCCCGGGCCTGCAAACGCGCTCGCGCACCCGCGGAGAGGAGAAGGGCTTGCGTCAGGGGGTTGCAGTCGGGGTTGGAAGGTTGACGCTTAAGGGGGCAAAAGGGGCAGCTGATGCTGTAACTCTTGAAGGCCACACAAAGCCGTCACTGTCTCTGCCAAACAACTGCCACCTGGCTGCAAGGGGTGAGGGACAGGAGGGGGAGAGGGCTCAAGGGGTCGGGGGGGCTGGCGCATCCACCCTCGCTCCCAAAACAACAGTGCCGTCCGTGTGAGCCGGCGCGCAGCAGACAGAAACACCTGCTGCCGACCGTCCCGGGAGACGATGGCAGAGAGAGAACAATGCCAAGCCCGCCAAATGTCAGCATCAATCTCTTTAGTGTCCAATCAGTTTGTCTCACCGTGCGCCTCAGGGACTCAAAAAGCAAAATTTCGTTTTTTTAAAGCAGCATATTCATTCATTTTCTGAACTGTTTATCTGCACTAGGGTCGCGAGGGGTGCTGGAGCCTATCCCAACCAATTATGGGCTACCAGTACGACCTGAATCGGTGGCCAGTTAATCGCAGTGCACAAGGAGACAAAGGACAACCATTCGCGCTCACACTCATACCAATTTAGAGTGTTAAGCCAGCCGAGGAAGGAAACTGGAGTACCTGGAGAAAACCCACGGAAGCCCGAGAAGAAACTCCAGTGATCAAAATATTGTTAAAATAACAAACAAATCGGTGGAACGGTATAAAAGGGTTGGCATGTCCACTTCACAGTTATGAGATTGAGGATATGTGGAGTTTGCAGGTTCTCCCTGTGCCTTTGTGGGTTTTCTTCAGGTGTTTCATCCCACATCCCAAAAACATCCATGCTATGCTAATTGTATGCTAAATTGTCCCTGGTTAAGAGTGTGTGTGTGAATGGTTGTTCAGCCAAGCGTGAGCTGTGGTTGGCTGGCAACAAATTCAAGTTTTTTTCCCCGCCTACTGCACGTAGTTGGCTGGGATAGGCTCCGGCGCCCCTCGCAACCCTTGTGACGATAAGCGGATCGCAAAATGAATGATATTGTATATCAATACTGACAATTTAAATGAATTAGCACTAGTTTCTTTTCTGATTTTTATATATTTTTGACATACAGTACTCAGTCCTCAACCCCCTAAAAATCTGGGCTTTTCTGCCATTTCTGCCAAGAGGAAACTAATCAAATCCTCCAAAATCCTCTCAGCAATAAACAAATATTCCCCCCTTGATTTGGATCCACACCAAAGCTTTACAAGTTTTTACTTGGCTCAACCTCCAACACCCCCACAAAGATCTGTGGAAATAAAGTTGCACGATTAGTTATGCAACCCACTCAACAAAACGCCAATAAAAACACAATGTCCTCAGTGGAGGCTGAAAAAAGAAGCGTGTACATCATTTGAGGAGTACAAACAGTACACGGAGATAATCATGAATGAATCACCTGGTGGCGTCAGAACAATGAGCCAGTAAGACTGGTCCGATGAGTAATTTCTACCAGAACTGGCATTAAACGCGGGGGCGGTGCAGCGGGTGCCGCTTCTCTATCTTTTTTTTTTGGCTCCCCTTAACATCCCCGTCTTCTTCTTCCAACAAGCCACACCCCCCATTTTTTTTCAACTGCAGCACCGCTGGAATTTTCCACTTCCAGACTAAGATAGTCAGCAAAAAGGTAATCTCTTTTTCACGCCGCGTCACAACCGCCCCTCTCAAAACATTGAGGTAATCCTAAATTGCTAGCATACTGCTCTAAAATGTCAGAAAACATTCCGAACATCTCAGCCAGGAACTGACAGGGAAGCACCCATCGTGCATCGTCACCACTCTAACTAAATTTTTTTTTTTTGGGGGGGGGGGGGGGGGGAGTAATCATGTTTCACTGTTTGACGGTGCCAGACGTCCAATCCGTTTTGACTGGGAGGGCCGAATGAACAAACGTAGAGTCCTAGTAGTACAAAATGATCCAACATGTACAGGAAGTGAATCCAAAATGTTCTAGAAGACAAAATGGACAGTCAATGACATACTTCCCTTAAAAATAAATATATTTTTTTCAAATTCATAAAAGACCGGAATCTGTGTCCCCTACTTGTCACACATGCAGACCACCAGAGACTGGTGTTGTGCAATGTCAATATTGAAATTATCACAATTGTATTTATTTTTTTAATCTTTCAAAATGAATTGAATAAAACAATATCTTTACTGTAGTGACACACCATTTGGATGCAAGAGGCATACACATGTACATCTATGTGTATGTAAGTATATGTATATTTATATATGTATGTATATTTATATATATGTATGTATATGTATATTTATATATATGTATGCATATGTATATTTATATATATATGTATGTATATGTATATTTATATATATGTATATGTATTTGTATATATATATATATAAATATATATATATATATATTTCCGCAACACGCTTAATTATTTATATATTTATTTATTTATGTGTTTGTTTATTTATTAACTTATATATTAACTATCCATTTATGTTTAATTATATATATATCATATTTATTTCAGCAACAATAATAATTATTTATATATTTATTTATTTATGTATTTATTAACTATCTATTTATGTTTAAAATGTCTTTTCCTGTATCTGTATTCTCACCCTCTTGCTACTGTGACAATGAAATTTCCCGAATACGGGATGAATAAAGTTATCCATATCCAATCCAATCCAATTTACAGTACTTAAAAAAAGGCATATCTCAAAATTTTAGGGTCTTGTCAATTATTTTTAAGGGCTTTCATGAAAGCGCTAGCTTTAAAAACACAAAGCAAGCAGCTTCTTTCTAGCTGTCCATTTAGCGTTTAGCCAAAAACACGAGTTGCTGTCGGTTTTAATTTTATGCCGAACGAGAGCGTTTATATCAATTTATATTCCAATGCATATCCCACCCCATTCTCCCCTCCGTGCTAAAATGCTAAAAGTGACACATGCTTCCCCCAAGCACTTAATTTTTTTACTACCCAAATGACAGCTGCACAGTAAAGACTGCATGTGTTTGACACACCTGCCCGGGCCCGAAAAAAAGAAAAAAAAAACTTAGGTGAGCAATGTGTCAAAAAACAAGACAGGTGACATTTTTTTGGAGCGCGCTTATGAACGCGGTCACCGTGTAAACTTGCGTGACAAACGCGTCTGAATGTTTTCGCTTTGGTAATCCTCGAAATATGTGCTACGGCCACAAGGGAAGTGATATTTCAGGACTATAAATCTTTCCACGTGAAAAGGGAAAAGAATAGAACAACAATGACGCTGGTAAACGTCGACGTGCAGGAATAGCTAAGCCAAGTTGGACGAGGATGATGTCGTTATTTTAGCATGGAGAGGTTTCATAAATGACATAATAGGAGATATAAATACAAAACTTGCCATAGATATTAAATTCTGCATACTACATACAGAGGTGCCAACTTTACACGGCCAAGCAACGCAAACTTCGGGACTCCAGACAACCTCCCTAAACTCTGGAAATCCCCAAAAATTGTTACTTAATTTTTTTTTGAAGCAACCATTTCGGAAAAGTACCACATTTCCAATTTAAATGCCTCGAAATTCACACCATTGCTACGGCTTCCGCATCTTACTTCTGATATTTGATTTAACTACACTGTAAACCAGATGAATTCAGTAACATGATTCCATTGTGAATCATCCGAGTTCCAAGTTCTGACAAATGATTCGTCTTGTGCTACTTCAGCATGCCAATCGATTCGGAATCGATTGCATAGGTAGCTTCTATCGCTTTAACATTTTCGTTTTCATAAGAGAAGTTAGTATTATCAAGGCTGACTAAACCACTAGTCTTTTGTTTTGAAACAAATCCTATCATTTCCGGTGTGTACTACACAGCACTGGTAAGTTTTATCAATATGCCTGCCTGGGATAAGCGAAAAAAATGGATGGCAATTTGGATGAAACTTCCAGTAAGAAACCGGACACTCACAGAAGTTTAATGGTTCGTATTTGACGAAATATCCCATGTTGAAAAGAACATGTTAGTAATTTTGTACAATAAAATACATTAACCCATTTGTTGCCAAAGTATCACTTTCATTTTTGACGCACAATGAAAATGTGAAAAGGTACTAATGCAACTTTCTACGATTACTTGTTAGTAGACAACTTGGACAAAGACAGAGACAGTAGTAGTTTAGTAATAAAATAAACTAATAAACTAACTAAAAGTATATATTTTAACTACGACTAATTGAAACTATTTTACGTCTAAAAAATTGTTTTCATCTTTTTCCATCATTGATTCATTTATTTTGAATGCTATAGACATGAAATCATTCATTATAATGTCAACTCTTGGCCCATTAAACCTTTAGAAATCAGCGTGATGACTTTAGTGAAATTAATAAATGATTTTCAATATATAGGTCAGAAATTGTCCTAATTAATGTCTACTCACTGTGATATTTTTGTTTATTTTAAAAAAAATGAAGCAATTTGGAAAAACTAAAAACTGAAAAATGTTTTCTAAAACGAATAACAGGTTGAAAGTTCACTTAAATTCTGAACCATGTCTTTTTTGCCTTCCTTTTTCGAAACCGCTCCTCCGAGAATCGTTTATGTGGCGTTATTATAAACACGTGACTTATTACATTGGCGAGCCGGCCAACGCTATGGAAATGAGTGGCGATGCTTCTGGGGAGTCTAGACGTCCGCGCGAAGTCAAATGAAGCCCGCTTGATAAGGAAATGGAAATTCGAAGGCTTTCCCACCAAGTGAGAGGCGTCCGAGGAGAATATTTGGAATTCCCGACGGTCGTGGATGACTAGTGCGCGTTCGGAAGCTGTCGGGAGAGTGTGAGATTGAAAAAAAAAAACGGTAGTTGTTAACATTCCCGTTAAACTGACGTCACCGCGTCTTTTAGCGATCTGAGGTCATCGCCTCGCGAGGGGGTTTCAACCGGCTCACGCCTCCCCTCGAATGACTCTCCAGGAGGGGTTTTGACAGTTTGTCACTAAGGGGGTCTTTGTCAACGCGCCATTGCGCAATGTAGACGCAACACTGGCCTGCTAAACAGGTCTCGAGAGTTATTAAATCCCACTTAGCTGGGTTTCAAATGAACACCGAAAGGTGAAAAAAAATGTCATAGTCAGCTGAAATTCTCCCAAAGTTAACTTGGCTTTTTTCAGGAAACTTGAGCAGAATCAGCAGAAATGTCTACTACTTCACCAAACAAAAGGCAGCATGATGAACGACCATGGTAAATTCAACCGTTGAGTTGGAAAAGCAGGAAAATACACGAACACGTCTGCCTTACAGTTCTGAGGTTCCTGGTTTGAATCTCTGTTCAGTCTTCATACTAGGATTTTAACATTAGGTTGCTTTCTTGTGCTGTTTTTTTCATCTTCCTTAAACTCAACTTTCAACATATTTGAAATCCTGGTGTCAAATGTACAAGAACACTGAACAAAACCATCCATCCATTTTCCACATGCCCGTCTAATGGAGCAAACGACTGACTACACCACAGGCGTCAAACTCAAGGCCAGATCAGGTCCACCATGTCATTTGGAGTGCCCCGCAAATGTAAATGATGTGCACATTTCCTCTTTTCTCGCTAAAATCACGTCCAATCAAGTGGCGTCAAATGCACAATCCATTTGAAGGGAGACTTCAAACTGTGTTTATTTGCTGATTAGTGAATTACTCACTGCAAGCCTAGTTGGCAAACCTAATGGCTTTCAAAAGTAAACCCTAATAACTATGTGGCCCGCCTCGAAAAAATGAGTTTAACTGGTCGCCAATCAATAGCAGTAATGTAATGATAACATCTACAATAATAATAGTTTTGCCTGTCCAAAAAAAGCCACAAAAATATGATCTCATCATGGGAAAAGCCCCCCAAAAGTGATAAAATGAAAACTCATGCCTGTAAAATACATGCTGTGTCAGTTGAAATTGACGGTCTTCACGGCCATATCGATTTCAACTTTTCGGGACTTGATGGACAATAATTAAAGAGCAGGGGAAAGATTTACACAGCTCCACTAGAAGAGTCTTGGAGCGATACATTTCATTGGCGAAAATAACAGTTTCCAGAAAAACAGAGCACTTTGTTAAGGACAGAACCAGCGCGAACTTCCTGTCACTCGCCGTTCGTCAACATTTCCGACCTCGGAGTGAGGCGTCGCGATAAGTCGCGACTGATGCTTTTAATCCTCCACACCTGGGCCTGCCGAAACAAACCCATCTGGAGTTCAGGGCGCAACACCTGCAGTTTAATGAACACCCTGCAGGAAACAACTGGAGACCACGAGCACGCGTTCTGAGTTCCCATGTGAATCTGAATTCCACTGCGATAAAATGAAACGCTTCGACTTCAGGGCTCAATGTGCAGAAGGGGGCAGGTGGAAGTGGAGCAGAGAGATGTTCTCAAAACAGCAAAAACCTGCTCCGAGTAGCAGAGCAACCGGAACCAACCGCCTCGGGGTTACGGCACGACGTGCGCAGACATGTCGAAAAAGTCAAACCGGCTCGCTTATTGGAACTGAGACATGAGGAGCAGTGGTAGAAAAAATATGCGAAATTTGGTTTTGCATTCGCTTGCTTTCAAATTCGGTACTTGTCTGATTTTGCTACATTTTGCTACATTTTTTACATTTACATTTTTTACATTTACATTTGTTAGCGATTAGACAAATTGTGGAGTCGACTCACCGTACATCTTGCCCTCGTCCGACAAGATGATCTTCCTGCGGCCGCACGGCGGGTAGATGGCGAGCGCCTCCTGAAAACTCTGCTCGATATCCGGGCTCCAAACCCCCTCGGCGTCGCCGTCGATGACCTTGTCATCGTTGTCCCCGCCGTCAAGCCCATCTTCTGGGCTTCCGTTGGCGCTCCAATCGTGGGACGCAATGGTGGCGGCTCCCCCTGGGCCCGAGCCCGAGCCCCAAAATGAACGGATCGGGAGGAGAGCTGTAAAAACAGAACCAAGACAAGCACTTAATTTGGACCACTTTTGTTAAAAAGGAAAGGTTTTGCGTGATTCTCCACAAGAGCCTAATGAAGGCCCTCGTTTATTTATTTAGAGAGAACCAGACCTCAAAAGAAATGAGAAATGCGGGAACACATGGTCCCAAGATGTTATATCGTGAGATGTTAACAAGAGAAATGCAGAATCAAAACAATGTTGAAAGCAGCCAAAAACAATGTTTAAACTCCATAAAGAAACACCTGAAAGTACAAATACAAGATTTTTTTCGTCAATGTGCTGTGCGCTAACTTTTGCTTACATCTGGCAATTTCCATTCATTTGTAGTTCAGTGATCTCAGATATAGTGTAGTGCTTAAGACTTTGACCTAGACTTGCCAAGCTCAAGATGCCGACAGACTGCTACTGAATCCAAGACTTTTGGAAATGAAATCCGTGACCAGTTAAAAAAAACAACTTCAAAATATGTCCTGAATCAAGACTGGTCTCCAGAATCTAAGACAACCTGGAGACGATAAACCCAGATAGAGACCGAGACTAAGGCCAAGACTGAGTCTTTTGGGAATAAAATCCAAAACCGGATAAAAACCTTCAAAATATGTCTTCAACCAAGACTTTTCTCAAGTGTAAAATGCAACCTAGAGATGATTCCCCAGACAAAGTATTTCACAGATTTTGTGTCTTTGCGTTGGTTGATTGAATGCAAATAAATTCAAGTCAAACCATGATGTGACCTCACTAATCAGGACTGGCCTCGGAGAATGTCTGTGGTCTGGGAACTGTAGGAACTGTGTCTCAATGCGGTTGGATCGCGGCTGACGGCAAACAGAAATCCAAAGTGTTTTTCAAGCTGCCTCCGCAGCCTCGCATTGTCTTCCAGAAGGAGATTTATCAAGTAACCGCCATCGGAATATAAATCAGTATTCTTTGCTTTTGTGAAGATTCATCCCATTTGACTTGAGGTCATTAACTAAGGAAAACATGGAATGATATGGACAATCTGGAGATTTCAAAGAAATTAGCATTGTTGTTTTTGCATTATGGGACGAACTTGGACTACCTCGAGAAAACCAGTTAAGCACAATTTAGAATAAATCCAAAATGTTTACAGCTAATTGCACTGTACCGATCCGTAGAATTGTTTTTGACGTAGCGGACAGTATCGGATTTGGTCAGATCAGATCAAATTTGATGTTTTTTCATCACCGTTGCACTTTTTGACTGCCTTAACTATTATTTTTGCATTATTTTTACTCATCGAAAAATATGGGTAGCAGATCGGATCGGTTCCAGCTAAAAAAATATATTGAAAATAATCGGTTCGGAAATAAAATAAAAAAACAGACATCGGGACATCCCAACTTAACAATTGACAACGAGGTAAACAATTTGACGATTCAAAATTATGCAATTTCCGCTCCACAGCATTTAATCCCATACATAGCCAATCAAATGTTCCCACCTTCAGACAATGAACCCTGTACATCCTCTCGGTTCCCACCGGCTGGAAATAAAAAGCCTGCCTCCATGAAATCCCATTTGCAGGCTTTAAAAAGCATAGCAACGCAACAGGTGGCGGCGCTGTCACCCCGAGCCGCAGGACGTCGGAGCCGATCGGAACCGTGACGAAAGAAGCTTCCGGGAAGAGGCGCCGGAATTTGCTTCATTTGGGTTACAAGTGGCTCACAATGAACTAGTTTATACAGAGGCGGCTCACCAATGTTTTGAGGATAATAGCACACGTCCAAATGTGAAGTATTTCCACAACCTTGCATAATAATATCATACCATTAGCAACCTGCGACGGCTACCAGAACGGGGATGCTGATTTTTGCTTCCACTGTTCCTGAACCCGAGTTCATTCGACCCAACAGTAAAAATGGATTGGAGATCAATGGCAATGAATGAGTGTTCACGTTCAGTCTTAGAAAACTCATCTCATCTCATTTTCTGAATTGCTTTACTCTCACAAGGGTCGTGGGGGGTGCTGGAGCCTATCCCAGCTGACTTCGGGCCAGACGCGGGGGACACCCTGAATTGGTGGCCAGCCAATCGCAGGGCACAAGGAGACAAACAACCATTCACGCTCACACTCATACCTAAGGGCAATTTAGAGTGTCCAATCAGCCCACTATGCATGTGTTTGGAATGTGGGAGGAAACCGGAGTACCGGGAGAAAACCCACACAGGCCCGGGGAGAACATGCAAACTCTACACAGGTGGACCGACCTGGATTCGAACCCAGGTCCCCCACTGTGAGGACGACGCGCTAACCGTTTAAGACCTAATTCCAATCTTCAGCAAACGGGCCTGACGAGATCAGAGTTGGGAGATTCCCAATCCTTCCTAATTCATTTCACTGGTTGTGGCCTGCCACCTGTTCTTTATCGTCTCGTTACCCCATTTCCGTGTATTTATACACCCAGTAAATTGGTTTGTTACTCTGACCTTTAGTCTGCCGTACTGTTTTTGATCTGGTCTTTGTTTTTGGTCACTTTAATGAAACATTTTTGCACCAACGCGCCCAACCAAGAGAGCACCGGTCGGAAGAACAACGTGCAGTTCCGATCCTGTTGAAGTGAGGCGCTTCGCCGAGAGTGCGGCCTGAATTCCAGACATGTCCTTATTAAGAAAGGGCCGCTGCTCGCCGCTGCTCGCCGTTTCTCCTCCTGCCTCCCTTGTGTCAAAGGGACGCCCCCGCCCCAGACAGCCCCCTTTCCCTTTCAAACCTCCCCACCCAGCGTTGGGAACGTCTCTATCCAAATAAGGACAGGAGACCAGCGGAGAGGAGGAGTGTGTTGGTTGTGGCCGGGGCCGATAGTTGGTTTGTTTGTTAGGAGAGCGAGAAGGGAAGGGGGCCAAAGGGGAGTTGTTGTTGGTGTGTGCGTGCGTGTGTGTGTGTGTGTGTGTAGTTGGGAGGGGGATATCCAATTATGGCTTCCACTTTGGGGTTTGGAAAACAGAGTGATTGTTTCTGGCGGAATGCAAGATCAGCACAGTGAAGAGGCGGGGGCATTGGAAGTGGCGCTACTATTTGTTTCAGCGCTTTGTTTAGTTGGTTACCGATACTTTGCATGTCCCCGTGATTGCGTGGGTTTTCTCCTGGTAGTTCATGGGAGTCAATTTTGCGGTCACTTTTTTTCACTTTTCACATTTAGGGTACACACAGGTCACTTCTGGGAAATTTGGGATTATTTCCTATTGCTTTTGAGGGAGGATCCGGGAAGCTTCTTGTAACTTGTCGGTTCCAGGTCACTTCCTGTTGTTTTGGGGGCATTTTAAGGTTCCATATTAACTCATTGGCTGCCATTCCAATAGTGCTTGTACTTGATCACACAACTCATAAACATCTGGTTTTGAGGCGCCCTTGTCAAAAGAGTAATGAAAGCACTTAATTCAGTACGTACAGTTTGAATGCCCGTCAGGCAGAACAATCCCGCGGGCCGGATCGGACCCTATATGGGGCCACTTCCGGCCCGTGGGCCGTACGTTTGACACCCGTGACTTCGACAACACAAGACAATAACAACTCGGTTTGGAAAAAAGAATCCCCACAATGTGACTTTATGACACAGAATGAAAGACTTGAAGTTGAGACACAACTCAGGCAAGACTCCTCCCGCTTTCTGGGAGTCGGGCCACGGGACGCCCAGGCCAACATGCGAGAAAATTCCAATGTGCAGCAGGAATGTAAATAGCGCCGCTGCAAGTGCACGTTTCATTCAAACGCCGCCATTCATGCCCTGCGCGCAATGGTGCTTTCCTCCAACCGCCGCCGTCTCGCTACTTCCTGCTCGGTGCAATCAGTCGCAAGTCTTGCTGGCAAGCGGCCGGCGTTTATTGCCCTGTTTCCTTTCTTCTTTGGGGAAGGAATGGTGCGAGCGTTGAAATATGCCACTGAAATCCAGCCATTACTACTGAGTCACTCACAGAGCTGTTGGGTCACATGGCAGGAAGCAGCTGGTAAAGCAGGAAAAAAGGGATTCCATTGTACAACGCATGAAAAAAGTGGAACACAAACAAGGCGAAAATAATTGGTGGACTACAAGCCGGTACTTTTTTTACTCCGCTTTAAATGTTATGTTCAGTGCATCATGTTATATACACACACAAATACACAGCGGCCTGGTGGCTGAGTGGTTAGCACGTTGGCCTCACAGTGAGGGACCTGGGTTCAAATCCAGGTCGCTCCGTCTGTGTGGAGTTTGCATGTTCTCCCTGGGCCTGCGTGGGTTTTCTCTGGTTTCTCCAGTTTCCCCCCACATTCCAAAGACATGCATGGTAGGCTGATTGTACACTCTACATTGCCCCTAGGTATGTGTGTGAGCGTGACGGCTTGTTTGTCTCTTTGTGCCCT
The DNA here is from genome assembly GCF_051989625.1 of Stigmatopora argus. Classification (NCBI taxonomy): domain Eukaryota; kingdom Metazoa; phylum Chordata; class Actinopteri; order Syngnathiformes; family Syngnathidae; genus Stigmatopora; species Stigmatopora argus. Next base: position 12,167,562 of record NC_135392.1, on the reverse strand, counting down.
GCGATTGGCTGGCCACCAATTCAGGGTGTCCCCGCCTCTGGCCCAAGGTCAGCTGGGATAGGCTCCAGCACCCCCCCACGACCCTAGTGAGGATAAAGCAGTTCAGAAAATGAGATTATATATATTTACATACACATATATATATATATATACACACACACACACACACACACACACACTTTCCATTTCTGCACTGGTTATTCTCACAATGGTTGTGGGGGGTGCTGGAGCCTATCTCAGCTGACTTCAGGCACACCCTGAATTGGTGGCATTCACGCTCACACTATATCTAGTGGCAATTTAAAGTGTTCAAACAGCCTACTCTACATGTTTCTGGGATGTAGGAGGAAACTGAAGCACCCAAAGAAAACCCATGCACGCCTGGGAAGAACAGGCAAACTCTACATAGTGAGGACCTACCTTGGATCAAACCCTCAAATTTACATTTGATGAACATATCAGCCCTCCCAATTCAAATGGATTAGACGTTTATCGTCATCAATGGCAGCCAATAAATTCAACCCTGACTCCCTTTTTCTCGCCCCCCCAAAAAAACACATTGTGAAGACATTTTCATCAAGTGGAGTATTTTGGGGTTTCTTTTAATTCTACGGTGTGTTTCAACCTAACTGTTTGGCCTCCAAGCGCTAAACCACAAACTCTGAAGCCCGATTTCAATCTGTACAAGAGATCCAACACACGCACACATACACACACACACACTAACACACACTTGACAGGGGAAACAACAGGACTTGGCAGGCAAAAGAAGCAGCTGCTCTCAAAGGTCGTATTACAGGAATAAGAAAACATTTTAGCAAGCGGTTCTGCGACAAGAACATGACTTTAGCCCGTGTCTGTCCACTTCCTTCTAAAATTATATGCAAATATTCCTGCCGCGCTGCTCTCAAGTTCTAATAAATTTGCCGCAGCTCCTTCGATAACTTCCTCCTACTTCCTCTCTGGCGTGATAGTCAGGAAGCAATCAGAGCTGAGAGTGAGAGACTCGTACCCGCGTCGTGCTACCTAAGCCAACATTTGCACTCGGATATCGAAACATTCGAGTAAAATCTCGCTGGCGGAGAGACTCGTTTTGCACATATTTTACATTTGAAATAACTAGCTGGAGGGTAGAGGTACATTTAGCAAGAAAAAGTGAAAAAAACAAATAAAAAAAAAAGGCTTTTCAGCTGAGTGGCGAGACTTTTCTTTTTCCCCCTCCATCCTTGAAAGCCTGAATCAGCACATTTTGCCAGCGGGAAAAAAAAAAATCGGAAACTTTCCACAGAATGTTGCAAAGGGAAACCAAACTCGCCCGGATTGGTCGTTCTGCGGCGAGGAACGTTCAACCAGTTGTCATCTGCCAACGCTTCGGGCTGTCGGGGGGATTTGATCTCTAACATCAAAATTGCGGCCTAAAAACGTGACTGAATGGTGCCAGGACTTTTGTTTTTGTTTTTTGCCAATTTTACTTGGGATTGGTCATAATCGTTCAGACAATAAGAGCGAGGCCAATTAGGGGGCAGGGTGAGATCCTCCCCCAACCCAAACAGCCTGATGGCATGGGTTAAAGTGGTTTCACATGAGTGCCCTTGAGTCACTAGAACTGTGACACATTACGATCCCTTTTTTTAAGGTTACTTTCATGTGGAACGTCACTGTAGAAGGGCAAGCGAGTAGAAGGACGACCAAAACAAAGACGACAGTGTTCCCCGATGGCCCCTTGCATCGCCTCAAGAGCTTATCAAGGGAAAAAGCTCATGGTCTGGGGGAGATATAAACCTAGGCTGAGTAGTCTTAGGTGAATTAGGAAAGTCCTTAGTTCGCTTTCTTTGGTCAGGACTCAAAATAAAATTGGTCCTCCCCCATCCCAAAAACATGCATGCTACGCTGGTTGAACACTCTAAATTGCCCATAGCATAAATGGTTGTTCGTCTCGTCCCGATTGGCTGGCCACCAATTCAGGGTGTCCCCTGCCTGCCGCCCGTAGATGGCTTGGATAGACTCCAGCATCCCATGCGAACCTTGTGAGGATAAATGGTATGGAAAATGAAGCAATATCTCGAAAATATTCCATCTTCTCATCGCGTCAAAAACTGACTCATGTTTGCTAATGTACTGCTAACCAAACAACATTTCCCATAACACATCACTTACTTGTGATTTCAGCTTTTGTCCGAACCATGGCGCGGTCGCTTTCAGACATGAAGCGAACCGAACCACGCACCGCTTTGAAATGAAACTAGACCACCTTGAGACAGGCTCAGACCGGCTTTCTGGTCCGCATTAGAGTTTCCTGGTTTGTATTCCCACCAACCCAAAAGCGTTAAAGTACACGGCAAGAACATGCTAATGGGGAGTAAACAATTGGTAACGGACTCTTTACGTAATGCAGTGAATTCGGGAATACTTGAAAACGAATCATTGAAAAAGTAAAAAGTTGTTTGTCCATCTTTTTTTTTTAAATGACAGTTATCCCTCAATTATTGAGTCTTCACTTATCACTAATTCACTACTCTGCGATATTTTTCCGCTACTAGTTATTAAAAACAAAAGTTCATAAAAATGTGATATCCACGCTGAAATTCGGAAGCCACTTTTGCTACAAGGACTCAGCACTGAAGAAAAAAAAATATATAATATATATAATTATAATAAGGGTGACCCTACTTTGTGATTTTTCGATTATCGTGGCCATGTCTGTCTACATTAACCGCGATATTTATTTATATATATATATATATATATATATATATAAATACTGCTATATATATATATATATATATATATATATATATAAATACTGCTATATATATATATATATATATATATATAAATATCGCGGTATATATATATGTAAAAGTTGTCAATATGGAACATTTCTCAGTGTGGTTTGAGTTTCAGTAAAGTCCAGTTTGATTAAAGTTTTAAGTTTAAAGACATTCACGCTCGAAAAATACAGTAAACGGCGTTTCATGATATTACACAACAAAAATTTTAAAGCTGTGAAACGAGGAGGCGAGGTCGAAGGTCACCGCACGTACAGCAATCTGCGGCCGTGAAGCTGCGTATTGTCCCGCTTAATTGTCGTGAATGTGCTTCTGCTGAGAACCTTGCGCTTCACTGTGAGCCCTGCCTTGTGTGCTCATCACACAAGCACACACACAAGTGGTATTTGTTTCAGTCTGGCTGGACAGAAGGGCAAGTGTCCACCATTTGGGCTGTGCGACCACTCCTGCGTCTGCAGCTAAAAAGGCCAAAAGTGGACCCAATTGGATCCAATCACGTATTAAGATAGAGGTTTTAAAATGTAGTTATTAATAGTGGTACCGCTACTTGCGAATTCTTCTACATACATACAATTTTCCGGTTACGAAAGCCTTTGATATGCAAAATACTGTCCCAATATGCAAAAGCATGATCCAGGTTAAGAAATCCCTCAAAACTTGAATACTTTTCCTGTATCTGATATTTTTAAATATGAAAACCACTGCAACAAAAAATCTTGAATGCCTACAACACAACCAACACAACAAACTTATCATGGTTAAAACCATATTGTCCAAAGAAACCAGACCAGCATGTTTTGCAATAAGGTGACTCGGACTCAAACTCACAAGTATGTGATTGGGAGAACAGACAAAAGGACGCACTAGGGCCTTTCAATTCCACAAAATGAGACACGTTCCCCTTATTCCTGGCGATCTTGAATAAAAAAACATGCCCTGTGTGCAGCTGATAAACATCCTGAAGGAACACAGCTGGGGACAGCAAGGGGGGACAAAGGGGGGCTTTAAAAAAAGGAAAATATACAATTTAAGAGGATAGAAAACTCCCAAGTAATCTAATTGACCTCAATGACATGGCTCGAGTTGAAAAACTTTGCCGTGAGCTAAATCCGCAGCAACTGAGAAACACGGGGAGGCCCGATACATTTGCGCTGCTTGGGAACAATGGGGAGAATCTGTCAGAGCAGCAAAATGGTTAATCCCTTCCAGATTTCCCTCCCCGACAGCATCTATTATCAAACATCTTCGTGACGTGTCACGTTTTACCCGGACAACAATGCTTGGCTCGGCTTCTTTGCGTTTAAGAACATCACTTCCACATGTTGCGAGACACTATCCGTCTTATCGGGATGCCGCGCTAAATGGGTTTACCATCATATATGTGCCAGTTTTAAATCTCTATAGGGGTCATTTTCACATAATTCAGCAAATAACGGTAAAGATATGGCCCTGGACTTTCCCTTTATGTGTTACAAAGTTATAAAAATTAATTACTACTGCTTTGTTTGCCACATATTATACTACATTTGGCACCAATTTTAAGAGAAATCTATTTGAGACACAAATACATTGAGAGCCAGTTTATGTTGAATTTGTCCACTCCGTTAGATGTCCAGAATCTAGTGTCACAGTTTATAGGAATGAAAAGTCGGGTTATGATTTATTTGTTTGTCTCTATTTAGAATGTGTTGTTTAGATTTGTTTCAATAGTATTTTCACTCAAGTTGTCTTTGAGAAAAATGCAAAAGAATTGCAACTGCAAACAGTTTTACTGATGTACCTTTCATATCAGTTAGTGTGTCTTTACCGTTATCACATGAGAAATACACCAAAAAATTCACAGTAAATACACCAGGTGGCTGGTGTGGGAGAAGTACCAGGATGTTGTCAGCCATATTGTCAACGCCAGCTAAGCAGAAGCCATGAGAATGAAACTAAAACCAAGGTAAGGACCATACCTGTGAAATGTCGTAACAATTCCATGTCTTTACCGATGTCCTAAAAACTTGGTGAACATAATTACTTTGCTTTTTAATGAACTGGGCATGGTGTATGCATGCAGAACACTATCATTTACTGAGTGCCAAGAAATACCATCTACCAATGTCAAAGGCTGAGGTGGAATGTTGTGTCTTTACCGTTAATAAATTTTGTCTTTACCGTTATTAAAAGGTGTATACAATAGATATGTAGAGATGAAATACATATTTTTAAATATACAACAGATATGTAGAGATGACGCTAACATGTTATGCTATGTTTATGTGTATACT